>NC_134592.1:22815000-23145000 GCF_037038515.1 Microtus pennsylvanicus
ATTCAGACTGAACAATTGGTATTGGAGAACTATTTATGGGGATTTTCCTTAGAGAAAACTAATTATCCATGTCTAAGCAGTCTTTATTAATTTTTACTCATTGTCTACACTTTTGAAACTTCTCCCATCAATTTTAGTGTGTCAACTGGTATTGTCATCATTCAGATCTTGATGAAGTAGCCATGTTATTGAGATTTCATGACTTTAGCTTCCTTTTCTGGTATACACAATCTTGCAACAGACTTCATGGTTCTTTGATGTTGACAGAGATTTCTGTCTCTTCTGGTCCTGCAACCATTCAGTTCCAAAAAAAAGACACTGAGATCTACATTAATCATAAACTGGTTGGCCTATTAGCTCAAGTTTTTTATTAACCCTTATATCCTATATTAACCCATAATTTTTGTCACGTGACTTGGTACCTTTTATCAGCAAGCATTCTCATCTTGCTTCCTCTGTGTCTGGGTTGTGGCTGAAGACTGATACTTTCCTCTTCTCAGAATTTCCTGTTCTGGTCATGCTGACTATACTTCCTGCCTGGCTTCTGGCCAATCAGTATTTTATTAAACCAATAAAGCTGACAAATCTTTACAGGGTATAAGACCATTGTCCCAAGCACTTTCACCCGCTTTTCTTCAAAACAAAAACACTAAATCTATTCTCCTTTCTTATGTGTTTTTATTGACGATTATCCATAGCAACTTGTAACCAACACTCTAAACAAAGACAAATATCCGTAATTTATTTTGGGGAGTAATGTGGGCAAAGTTTTCCAGGCTACCTTCTGCTGATTGAGGGCACTGGTAATCTTATGGGTTCTAAAGAAAATTTAGGGTTATGGTCAAATCCTGACTGTAATATCTTGTGAGGCTTGATCATCCCAACCAACAGTTTTAGGGCTGTTCTGGATGTATAATTCAGACATCTGGACCATCTGTTCCTATTGGAGATTTCTCAGGTGGTCTTCCTTGATCAAACATGATTTTTTAAAATCCAGAATGACTCCACAGTCTCTCATTTCCAGTGGAAACAAAAGCAAAACCTCTTATCCACAATAACATACCTTCTGACTTAAATTTAAAAGCCAATGCATTTTCAAAGTATATATGTTGGATTAATCCAGCAGCATTTATAATCAAATGTCTTTTAGCAACTTTTACTCTTTTCTCAGCCATCAAATATTCAAAGACAACACAATTACATACAGTACCCAGTGTGTATTTTCCATCTTTACATGGCTTTATTTTAAACTGTATTTCTTTTTCTTTTTAAATTTTGGTTTTTTGAGACAGGGTTCTTTGTTTATTTTTGGCTGTCCTGGATCTCTGTAGGCAAGGCTGTCCTTGAACTCACAGAGATTCACTCAGCTTCCCAAGTGTTGGCATTAAAGGTGTATGCCACCACACCCAACTACTCTCTCTCTCTCTCTCTCTCTCTCTCTCTCTCTCTCTCTCTCTCTCTCTCTCTCCTCCCTCTTTTTCTCTCTCTCTTTAAGGCCTTTATCCTTTTTCTTTTCTCCCCCAAGCCTGCATATATTTTAAACATAATATAACCCATTTAGAGGTTTTCTTCACCTTTGAAACAATCTTTACTATATATCTCTTTTTATGACCACATGAGTCTTTAATTTGCTAAGCAATTTGGCAAGGATTAAATCCATGGCTTTGATGGCTGAATCCACCCCATTCCTTTGATTTCTGAGAGTCTAGTTTCATGGCAGAAGTACTGGAGGGAGCCATGTTTATTGACAGAACTCTATGGAGTTTCAAGGTCTGTGCTACCACCAAGAAACACGCTGATGGATATTCATAAACACTATTTAAGTGTTTGTTGGTGGGTTCTCTTAAAGAAGTTACAGTCTTTTACAGATAAAATTGAGCCAGGAAGCCTTTCTTAAATGAGATGCACCTGCCTCTAGCAAATAGAGCCTCCTGGAGAAAATGTTGCTATTACGAAGCCATGCTTAATTCTGTTCTTTTGTATCTAGAATTACTTTCCAAACTATCTCAGGTTTCAAATGGATTTAGCTGTCCACATTGGTTCCATTTTGTTGACTGAGTTAACTGTCCTGCCCAGTCTCACAACTGTTCATTCCCAAAGAAATGTACAGAGGTCTACATTAATCATAAACTGATTAGCCTACTAGCTCAGGCTTTTAGTAACTCTTACATCCTATATTAGCCCATAATTATTATCTGTGTCAGACATGTGGCTTGGTACCTTTTTATCAGCAAGGCATTCTCATCTTGCTTCCTCTTCATCTAGGTGATGACACAGACTGACCCTTTCCTCTTCCCAGAATTCTCCTGTTCTGGTCTTCCCACCTATACTTCTTGCCTAATTACTAGCCAATTAGAATTTTATTAAACCAATTGAACTGATAAATCTTTACAAGGAACAAGACCATTGTTCCAAGCACTCTGTCTCTTAAATTCTTTCTGTCTCTTATTTTCCATTATTCCAAGAGCTTAGGAGTATAGTTTCTGTTGTAGAAACAGAACTAAGTCTGGGTACCACACCAAATTCATAAATAAATAAAAAGTACAAAGTATAAACATGAATTCAACACAAATTTCAAAATAATTTTAAGCAAATTGGGAATATTTTAATGCTTAAAATAAAAGATGATTCTCATGTGTAACCTGGCATTATAAGTTTCAGATGTCAGCAATAATTCATTTTATTTCATTTTTGAGCTGACAATATTTACATCATTTTTTCCTGTTCTTGCATTAATATAGTTACATAAACTTTGCCTGATTATCGTTCAAATTAAAAGTTTTCTAGAAGCTTCCATGGTAAATGCACCATTTCAAAACTAATTTTCTCCATGTCATCTTCTCTAGCTTCAACATTATGTTCTCCCTGCCTCATCCTCTCTAGGTATGAAAGTGTAGTATGTAGTATGATTCTTGACACCAAATGCACAACACAGATGTCATTAAATTTTTTGTCCCATGTATGTGAACCTGAGTATTAAAAAAAAGAAAAAACACAAATGAGTAAGACTCATTCAGACATCAAGACTTAGAGCTTACATGATTTACATGAAATAACATACATAAAAATAAGAGAGAGAGAGAGAGAGAGAGAGAGAGAGAGAGAGAGAGAGAGAGAACTACACATAGGCAACTCTTTCCCGCTGAATAATTTAATCAAGGAATAATATATCATTAAAAACTGTGAAAACAGTGATGAGGATCAAGCATATATCCTTTAACCAGGTTGATAACTCAACAAAGAAAGAGTTTGGAGAGTACATCCAAGGTCTTAATTTTTGGTTTTGATTATATGTTCTTATTTTATTCCATCTCTTTATGTGAACACCTTGCAATCTCAGACATTAGAAGGGAAAATACACGTGTACTCTACTCTGATGGAATCCTGGATCCATTCTTCACATATATAAATTTAGTTCATAGTGCTTCATAAGCAGTTGTTTCAGTTTGAAGTAGAATTATTTTTAGGGTAAAAATGTAAGGCAACTTCCGTGTGTTTCCTATTAAACACTTAAGTTACTTGAGAAAAGTCATGGAAACATTCCTAAACTTATTACTATCTCTGTGACCTTCTCTTCTTTGATCTAGAATGGAAATTTGGCAAAGTATTCCGTGAATACTCAGACACCAAGCAAAACAGCTATGTTACCACAAATGTTCCCTCTTTGTAAAAAAAAAATATATTTTTTCACCTGTGATATCCTGATTCTGGTATTTATTTTAATCTTTATCAGTGACAGAAATGTTTGTTTTTCAGCAATTTAGGGCTTATTGTTAACTTCAACTTCATTTCACAAATTGTTGGGGATTCTTGAATACTATCACCAGCCTTATCATAATTTTGATTAAAAATAGGGATGCAATTTTTACAGCATACTCATCCAAGAGCTGAAATTTCTTTGTCCAGCAACAAAAAAGGATTTTTACATTAGAAAGTGAATCATATAAGAGGTCCCACATTTATTATAAAAGGAGTTTCAACGAAATAACAAAGTATTTCAGGAAGGCTTTTTTCATATAGATTTTAACACTTATAAGTTAAAGAAAAGGCTTATGATTATTTTAAAAGTTTTTTACCATGTCTGTCTCAGACATTTTCACAAAATATATGTTCTGTATCACAGAAGCATGTACATTTATATGCACAGTCACAATTTAATAACAAAGATGGTGGAAATGTATTGAATTTGGCATTGAGAATCAAGTAATGGACAGCATTTCTTTAAAAACAAAAGAAACAGCATGCTGTCATATAGTAATATCAAACAAACTACAAAATAAATAGATGCTTATGAATTTTACTCTGTTATAGATTTTAGTGTCAAAGACAAATTAATCATATGCCAAGCATTTTAAAGTAAAGAATTTATGAAGGTGTTCAAATAGTTTCTTGGATGGTGCTGATGCCTGGATTGTGTAGATCCCCCACAGAGACTGAATCCTTATATAAAAGCAAAGAGCCTTTATTCAGTCTCGAACTTGAAGCCTCTGTCTGTCTGACCAACACAGAGAGTGCCAAGTTCAAGAAGAGTATGGTTTCTATGACAGTAGAGATAGAGGGTGAGGGAATTTCCAGGGTTCAGGTCCCTGATTGGCTGACATTTGTCTAGGAGTATCTTGACAAAAGGGTAATAGCTGTGCGTTGGGCTCAGGGACATCTGGTGTTCTTATCTAATCTTATCAAATGGTTGGACTGTGAGGTACTTCCCTTTAAATTGTGGCCCTCCCTGGGTGGTGTGAGCTTCTGGCTTTTCCTGGAGCCCTTTGCTGCCTCACAGTAACCTGGAACTCTGGACCTACTTTTGGTGGTGAGCCTAGCCTTTAATGGCTGAGCCATCCCTCCAAGCCTCAGGCCTACTTTTGAGCTGGTTTTTATTAAGTGCCATGGCAGTATGGTGGACACACACCATCCCAAAGTCACCCATGGTGAGTATGGACTCTGGGCAAATAGAAGCAAGGAAATTGTGTGGTTGGATATACTATCAGTATTCAGGGCTATGACTTAAGCTAATACTATAAATTTGTGTAATACAAGTGGATAATAATGAAAGTGAAAAAGAATCATTCTTTTTACCTTATGTCCAGGGAGACTTAGGAGAACCAAGATCTGTCAGGAAAAAAGACTAAGTGGAACTTCTGAATGAAGTTCCTTAATCAACTGTCTTTCAGTATTGCTTCTCACAGTGAAATGTGACTTCCGTGTGAATAAAGGAATAGCTTACAAAAATCTTCATTTCCTTCACAACTATTGCTTTCTCTGTCCTATGTCAACAGTGGGTCCCTTGCAATCAAGCAATAATTTAAGATTCATGACACTGTGTATTGATGCAATGATTTAATGTTATTAGGAACTTACAGTTCTGTGTAATCCCTTACTATTTTGTAAGGGGCTGTGGGAACGCATAGCAGTGGCATCTAGTATTTAGCAAGTCGACCCACCAGATGTATGATTGCTATTGGGTGAGCCCCACCTGGAAAGGCCATAGGGTCACTGACTGTAGCCAGCTATTTGTCTTCCTCTGTAATTTCTCTCCTGAACCACTTTATTTCCTTCCCTAAGAACAGCTTTGAGTATATTTCCACTGCTTGTGTGGTTATCTTGTGTAAATATTCCATCTCCTGGGCACACATATATCTGTGGAAATTCAGGAAGATGATTTCTGCTTAGGCTGTATAATTTTGATGAAGAGAAATAATACTAGGCTGTTTTATATTACTCAGAGTGACATTGGATTCTCAGTCACAAAGACAGCCATTTGCAAAGACCGCTAATTTTGAACTTCAAAGCAGGGTGGTTTTCCCTGGAGGCAAATATCTGGTTTCCCCTAGAGACAAATACACGAGGTCATTTTCCCAGTTTTCCTTGCTGAATCAAAATGCAAGAGTTTGAAGCAACTTTAGACATTACTCCCTGCAGCAATGGATCTTTCTGTACACACTCCCCAAACTCAAGGTCCAGCTAATTAATTGTTCTTACGTTACGATGTCATTTTCCGTCTGCAAAAGAGTTAAGTATACAGCCAGTCAGGATCACCTCCCTAACCAAAGAGAAACTATGTGAATTATCTTGTGTTGTGAGAACGGGTCAGGCCCTGAAAATGTAACTTATAATTTTCTAGAGTTTGGCTGTGGGAGCAGCAGCAGCCGAGAAACTATGGACAGCTATGTAGAGTTAATAATGAGCGGCTATGTAAACCTAAGTGTGAGCCACTGGAGACTATAGAGTGTGTGTGTGTGGGGGGGGCGCCTGTAGAGTGAGAAATGAAGAACAAGAATCCTGAGAGAAGTATGATGGAGTGAGAGGGTGAAAGAGTGAGTGAAATACGCGTGAGAGGGAATGAGTGTGAGAGTGAGTGTGGGCGTGAGAGTAGTGTGTGTGTAAAGAGAGATAAACGGTGTGTAAAGAGATGCGGTAACTGAATATAGAAATGTGTAACTGAGCAGGAGAGAGAGGTAAGCATTAAAGAGAGATGATTTTAGGTGAAGTAAAAGAAAAGGTTACCATCAGGAATGCATGTACACATGCCTTTTTTGTGAGGTTACCAACAGAAAAAGTGTTTCCTGACCTTTTTCACTCAGATAGAATGGTCTAGCCTCACCAACTATAGATTTTCTTATTTGCCCTGGTTCTGCCTTGGGCTGGGGTCCCTCAAGTCATTCCAGACCATTCACTTCTGAATTATGCCTAATAACTTTATTTCAGATGTATTCATTTTTACTTTAAATGTATGCATGTTTTGTTCTTAATGTACATATGGATACTATATACATACCTGACACCACATGAGCCAAAAGAGAGTGTTGGATACTATAGAACTTGAATTCCATTTCATTCTGAGGTATTTTATTGGTGCTGAGAAGCAAATCCAGGTCCCATAAGAACAACAGGTGTTCTTACCTGCTGAGACAATTTTCCAACTCTGAAATTATCTACTTTAAAATGAGCAGTGTTCTTTAATGGAGTATTATTAAAACAGTTTCAAGAAATATTGTGAAATTTTGTAATATCACCAGTGTGTGTACGTATAAGTGTTTGTGTGTGTGTACGAGATAGGGTTTTACTGTGTAGTTCTGGATGTGCTGGAACACATTATGTAGATAATACCGGTCATGAACTCACAGATATATACCTGTTTTGCTTCCTGAGTTCTGGGATTAAAGGTGCACACCACCATGCCTGGTCCACTGCATCATTTTTTAAAAGAATAGATGCATATTTTCTCACAAGAAGCAATGGTAAATATACTTATAAAATGACTACATTTGTGTTTAGGGGAAGGCATTGTTATGGTTATATCTAAAAATATAAAAATAAAAATATCTAAAAATATATGCATTACTTGAGAGAAACTATTCCACAATAAATAGATTAGTATAATATATTCAGCTTCTAAGTACATATCTTTGTAGTAAGGATAACTTAGGTATTTTACTGGATAAGGATAGAGAGAAAATCTAGCAATAAGCTGTTCAAACCACTGGTCAATAAGCAAAAGTAAAAATAACAGTGTTCTTAACATGGGTCTTTGATCTATGATAATCATCTAGAGTTTATTCAACATATAAAAGATATATTGGAATATTTTATTGATATAATTTGTTATACAAAATGCTAAAAATGTCTTTTGATATTAACTAGAAATGAAAATGGATAAAATATATTTTCCTGCATGCTAAAATAACAAATAAATCTATGAGAAGCAATAAACTTTTTCAGCACAGATAAGGTGTCTTTGGGACACTGAGGACTGTAATTGTAACAATAAGTCTTGGATACTGTCTTCTTCAGAATTAGAAATTTCTGGTTGATAACCTTAGTATTTTTATTTTTCATATTTTACTGAGATTTCTGGTCAATGAAATATAAGAAGAAACTTAAGTTAAACTTTTGAGATTACATTGAAGTTACAACATGGTCTTTGTGAAATTCTGATAATTAGCCAGCAATATACTGCCTATATAATCAATAAGGAGTATTTAGGAAGCCACACACCAAAATAACATAAAAAAAAAATTCCTATAGTGATATTTTTAGCTGCAATTTTTTAGATATCATCACATACTTGATTGTAAAACTGAAACTCCCACTAATTTTCAATATTTCTATTCATTTATTTTGAACAAAAATGTCATGATGATTCAAAATTGAATAATGAAAACCAAGTTTCTAAAAAAAATAGTCTTATTATTAATAATTGCAGCCATAGTAGTATTTTCTAGTGGTGAAGATGGAACCAAAGGTTATTTCTGTGACAAGTATGTGCTGTATCATAGATCTTCGTTCCCATTTAGCCAAGACATTTTTTGGAGGATAAGGAAATCTTACCTGTCCCACTGAATACTAAACTAAAATTAATTTCCTGGAATTCAACCTGTGATAATGGAATAATTTCACTAATAGGCCAAAAGTTAGAGTCATATTCTAAAAAGAGAAGCTGACATATTACTGAATATCCATTGATGTGCAATGTCATCAATTTTATTATTTTTATATAGGTGAAACATTTGTAGTGATTTGAATCTTTTAGAATATTTCTTTATGGTTGTTTCATGTTTTTTGAGACAGGAGTTTTAAAAATCTATTTTTAATGTCCCAATGCTAAACAAAATATCTTATTATATCAAGCAATATGCAAAAATGTGTTTTAAAGTTTAACTGGGAACATATGTAGCATTCAACAGTTATTGAACTCTACATAAAACAACATTACTCTCATAACTATGCTGATATTAGCTCAAAATAATAGTTTTAATATTCCAAATTACTACTACTTTACACACAAAGAAGCCAGGCTTGAAAATACTTCAATACTTTCACAAAAGTTTTATAATAATGAAATAGAACTAAGATTTGAAAGTCAGAAACCAGAAAATGAGAAGAGAGAGTCCTGTGTCATAGAAATAAATTCAACCAACAGTGGCCTCAAGACTATTTCTCTTAATTAACAATATCTATAGCTAGAAAATCAAAAGCAAATTCATTTGTGTGAATACAGGCGTTCATTTACAGTGATCCTTTTGAGAACATACAAAGTAGAAAAGAATTAATGAGATGTTGACCTATACAGCAGTTACTATTAAATCACTGTTAAACTGGAATTCACAAATTGTTTTTTTAATCATAATATTATCTTTACATTAGAATGCTAACTGGAGTATGTTCTAACACAGAAATGAAGCTACAGCACAGACTTGCCTATCAAAAAGGCACAGGTGGGGGCAAAAATAGGAAAAAACATTATTGATTTCCTTGAGGTACATGGAACCAATTAATTCTTTTCCTTCTTCTATATTCTTTATATACATTTTTACAATTGGTTATGACTTATGCCATAAAAAAATAAATGGATAAATAAATGAGTCTTTAAGAGTAACTTTAGTTATCCATTTTATTTTTTATTTATAATATAATTCATAATTTCCCTCTTCCCTTTCTTCCATCAAAGCCTCCCAGATACCCCTTCTTGTTCTCTTCAAAATTCATCTCTATTTTCATTAATCAATGTTATATTTATATGCCTACCTGTATATACATATGTATTCCTAAATACCATCTGCTCAGTTTATTACTACTTGTATGCACATTTACAGGGCCAATGATTAGGAATCAGAGATGGTAAATGACTTCAAGTAAACAGTGTCTTCCAAATACAACAGAACTGACACATGTATGAGCTCACAGGGACAGGAACCATGCTCAGCAGCTGCACAAGTTCAGATCAGACCAAATCCAAGCACAGGCAAGGGGAGGTAGACACAATCCACATCCTTACCATGAAGCTATTTGGAGCAGATACTTACCGGGAAATGGAAAATTAAGTGTCATTGGATATTTCAGTCACACCCCAGGGAAGTCCCAAGCTCAGGAACAGTAGACTAACACAAAACAGAATCCATTGATTGTGTGGAGGGTGACTTTTTATTCTGTTTTGCTTCGGTATAACTGTTTTATTGTTGCTTGTTTTGAATTTTACTTTTTGCTTTGAATTGTTGTGGGGACTGGAAGCGAGTATGAATTTGGTGGTTAGGGTGTTAGGAAGGTTATATGAAATAATGCAGGAGGGGTAAACATGATCTAATTATAGTTTATGGAAAAATAATAAAAAAGAAAAGTGAAAATAAAAATGTCCAAAGCCTTTTTACGTTACGGTGTACAACTAAATGTACACTAATTGGAAGGGCTACCTGACTTCTAGAGCTTTCCATAAGCTATAGACACTTCTGAACCTCATATTAAGTGAGAGCAAGCTCAGGCTTTCAACAGACCAGGCCACAAGGATGTTCTAGAAACCATATTAGATAAAGGGAAGAAAAAGGACTTTAAGACCTCTGTAGGCCTGCAGAGATAAGGTGCCACCACATCCTAGGAAACCATGAGGCAGTGTGGAATGGCACTCCTGTCATTTAATGGGACAAGAAGATCAATAACATGTTACTTTAAGCTCTCTCTTACTCAGAAGACAGTTTCAGGAAGAAATCTTTGTTTCCTGACCTTGATTTTCCCTTGCTGAATAGCATGCACAATGCTCTTTATGTATTAGTAAAAATATCTGGGAGCAATGCAGTAAATGACATTTATGCCCTGCTATTATCATCACAGAGTAAAAAATTTTAGAATATAAGACTTTCAAAAAACAGGAAAGAAAGAAAGAAAGAATAAAAGAAAAGAATGAAGGAAAGAAGAGAGAGAGAGAGAAAGAGAAAGAAAGAAAGAAAGAAAGAAAGAAAGAAAGAAAGAAAGAAAGAAAGAAAGAAAGAAAGAAAGAAAGAAAGATCACCATATTATCTAGGCGTTAAAATTCAAAATCTAGCACAGTACAAGTATCAAACAATTTCAATTCTCCCTCTCTTTCTCTTTTCCTCTCTCTGCCCTTTTCTCCTTCTTTTCACTCCCTTCTGTCATTTAGGACAGATAGCTTCCCCAGCAGTGCTTCAAACATGAGTCTATACTTCCAGAGGACACTGTGGCTGGCAAAATGTATACATGGAAGCTTATGTTCTCATTAAGCCAGTGTGTGCTACAATTTGAAGGTTAACTAAGTAGGAATTTTTAAAAACCTCCCTCAATAAAATTTTGGCCTGCAAAGACACGGATAAGGGGGAAATGTAGACAACCTTCTGCTGAAACCCAGGCCATGATTTATTAATAAAGGCAAGTGCCATGACCATGAAAATGGGCTCTTTAAATTTTTTATTGCCTGCAGTTGTCTTTTGTGATGGGACCCCAAGGGAACACTCCTTAGCAAAATTTAAGTCCTTTTACTTTAAGTGCTTTTTTTCCCTTTTAAAGGGGAACATGAAAATAGAAGAGCACTAATGTGCTTCCTTTGCAGTGACTCTCCTATATAGACCTACTCTTTAATTCCCTTTGTTTTGACAGTCATTTTTTATCATTTACATAGGGTCTCTTCCTTCCTGTTTTTACTTAGTTTTTTTCATGCTTTAGTAATCAATAAGACAATTAGTATGAATTAGAAAATTTGTAATAGATCAGTTTGAAATCAGACATTACAATCCTGAAGAATCAAACACAGTCCCCAAGATAGTGGAGCTTTACAACTCTTAGATGACATCAAACTGTATTCTTTGTCACTGAATGTGTATATTGTATTACTTTCACTAGTAAGGAGGGGGGAAAGGACAGATGGCACAGAATGGGACCTAGGAAAATCACTTATAGTGAACCCCATTTTAAACCCCTACTAATAAAGTTCTTTCGTTACATATGGGGCTGATTTTTTTTCCAGGAAAAGAGGGAATTATTCTTCATTTTTTCCAAGGGAGTTTAACTCTTTGAATACCCTAGGGCACTTTATGGTGCATTAAATTATAGCAAATAGCCCGAAAGAATTAATACACTTTCCAAGTCAAGTCTTTTATTTCCTTCTGCTGGGTAACATCAGGCCATTGATCACATTAGAAGGTCTAACCAACTCCCACAAGGCATTCTTCCTGATGTCAGAGCTTGCCAGGTGTGGTGGTTTCCTTTCTTGAGCTCCAATAAACTTTATACTACCTACTCAAAATCACTCAACTAAGTCACGTAATGACGAATTTATAACCCAGTGTAGCTAAGTGATGTCAGTGACTGTGCCTATTGCTGGCTAAGTATGT
The DNA here is from genome assembly GCF_037038515.1 of Microtus pennsylvanicus. Classification (NCBI taxonomy): domain Eukaryota; kingdom Metazoa; phylum Chordata; class Mammalia; order Rodentia; family Cricetidae; genus Microtus; species Microtus pennsylvanicus. Next base: position 22,827,114 of record NC_134592.1, read on the forward strand.
TAAATTAAAGCCATCTCGCCACTATATACCCAAACTGTACTACTGGTATTTATCATCACAACAAAGAAGAAACTTCATGTTGCATTATCTTTCTTTTAATTATGTCCATCAATAATTGATATTATAAAATAAGGAAGTCAGTCAAACCTTTTATCCCACCTCGGGGAGTCCAGAGAATAAGAAACCTGTCAGTAATTCCTTCTACCTTACAGGCAAAACTCCTTCACCCAATTAACCAAGACCAGGTGCACCCTCCAGTGAGTGTGAGGAATGCCCAGAAATCACATACACTCCTTCCATCTTGGCAGAAAGGAGTTCAACCTGCACCTGATTAGCAGGTTTTGCTGGAGTTGCAAAACATTTAGTAAATTGACTTAAACCTCCAGATTAAATTTGGGAAATAGTGGGGCTATTATCATGTAAATAATGAATTTTTGGCTCAATAATATCCAGAGAACTTTACTCATTGTAAGAACTGTCCATTTTAGGAATCACCTTTGCAATATACAAAAACGTCAATGTTGCCTTCTGCTTCCAAGTCAGCAGTCATAGTGTATGGAACTTGTATTTTGATCTGAGTGATGCAACATGCACTGAGACTATAACTGGTTCTAGTCCTAATGATTAGATTTTCACAGTTTTCAAAAATCTATCAAACTAAAAAGTAATGAGAAGGAAGAAAAAAAGACAGTAACATATATGGGAAATAGAATAAAGAAAGCAAAAATGTCAATTGAGAAATTGGCATAGACTATCTAGTGACATTATAATGAAAAATAACAGCAAAATGTTCTAGTAGATGTATTGGTGTCCCAAAGACTTGAATTCAAAAATAGTATACATCATCAGTATGAGGACTGAACATACTTAATTAACCAAAGTTTCAAAATGATAATGTATTATTTCCTAGAAGGAAAATCTACTAAATAAGAAGCTAAGGATTTGTTTATTTATATGTTACAAAATGGCAGGGACCCACATAATTATGCTATGGTTTCAAATGTGCTTAGTTGAACAGTAAGGCATTTTAGAATATTCTTAATATCCATGTCACGAAACAAAATAAAACAAAAAGGAAAGGGTGCAGAATGAGATACAAGCAGGCTCAATAAATACATTGCTTCGCGGAGAAAGTTTACTCAATCGGAGTTTAGTTTTAACAGGATGGGAAAGCATATCTGATGTTCAACTGCACCTGGAGGTGATGTAAAAAAAATGACTTTTTTATCATTAAGAAGTAAAAAAATATTTGAAAAGATAGATATATTTACATTCACATTCATTTTGGCATCACATAATACATATGTACATTGAAATGTCTCATGATACCCAATAAATATGTATAATATTATCCTACACTTTAAGATTGAATGGGTGTACTTCCTTAGAACTTATGGTTCAAAAATGAGATGCACCTTTCTGAGTCAATCTGTGCTTCACTATAGGATGCTAAGATCTGATAAGTCTGGTAATGTTTTTTTTAATGCCACATAAATTTTTTTATATTTGTTTTAATTAATTTTTATTCCATTTATTAGAAAATGTTGATTTCTCACCATAGAGTTGGTTATAAATTTTAGCTTTATGTACAAAAGAAAATCAACTAAAAGTTGCAATAAAATAGACCTGTCTGTATAATACACCTTTGGTTTCTGGATAATAGAAATCTATGGGTAGCCATTGATTCTTTTATTTGAAATCTGTGATGTAATAAAAAGAAAAAACCAACACTGTGCCGTCACTGAAAAAGACTTGGTGTATGCACTTCTAGAATTAAGCAACTGTTACAAGTACATAATTGGGATAAGGATTTGTAAAACAGATGTCAATAGAAGCAGTTACAGATAATTAGGAAAATAAGAATTTTTCAAGATGTTACCTGTTTTGTAAAATAAATCTACTTAAAATGAATTTGAAAGTCATGCAAGGAATTCTTTCAAATAACTTTGGCCATTTGGTTTATTTTTCTAACTATTTAAGGCATAGCCAAAGCCTTGGTGAAATTATAATTTATATTTGAGCAGTTTATATGTAGGGTATGGTTCATGGCTTTAAATACAAAATGATACTGGATTCCCCTCTGTATGCTTTAATTATTATTACTGAATAAAGAAAACTGTCTTGGGCCTGTGCAGGGAATAGAGGTAGGTGGGGCAAACTAAACTGAATGCTGGGAGAAAGGAGCAGGAGTTAGAAAGAAGCCATGTAGCCCCACTGGAGACAGACACTGGAATTTTAGCCAGTAAGCCACAGTCACAATACACAGATTAATAGAAATGAGTTAAATTCATACATAAGAGTTAGACAATAAGAAGCTAGAGCTAATGGGCCAAGCAGTGATTTAATTAATACATTTTCAGAGTAATTTGGGGGAGGCTAAGTGACCGGGAACTAGCTAGTGCCCTTCTTCAACAGCAAAATACTCAGATTAAACAGAAAATCTTTTCTCTAAACACTCACTCCTGAAGTCAGCCCAATTGCTCAACTTCTATGCAATGACATTAAATCAATCATATAGTAGTCATTTTAGTGCTCAGAGAACTAAGCTGAAGTTATAGATAATGTGAAGATAATGCTAAAATGTAATTAAAACAAATGACTCACCTGTGTACTCACATATCTTTACATCTATTAGCTTTAGGAGTATATTCTAGCTGTACTTTCTCCTGTTTGAGAAATTATAAGACACAATTTCTAGACATTTCTCAGCACAGGACTCACAAGTCAGTAAATTGCCAAAGTTTTGGAAAGTATTAATTTTTTGTTGCTAATTCAAGAATAAAAAAGTATTATTTCTATAAACTCCATTTCCCCTTGGCCTGAAAGAAAGAAATGTTTTAAGATGTTTTTCATTAGGGACCAGGTACTTTAAAGCAAAATTTTCAATGATTTTTCCCTAATAAATCAAGGGTAAAAGAAATTAATGAAAAAATACTCCCTGAAATAATCGAAGTCATTTAATTAAGTTTCCTCAATAAATTTTAAAATCTTTCCTTTTAATGTTCACCATCATTATGAACATAAAAGAACAAGAGCAATGTTTGAAAAGCATCGTGAATATGGACCAATTATTTATTGCATTAGGTGTGTGATTGAGGATAGTGAATATGGAAGTCTCCTTCAATGTTTATCTAATTCCTTCTTAAACAAACAAGAACAAGCATGTTGAGCTCTCTTTTGGTCTGGCCAATTACTACTAAGACTCAAACTGTTTGTTGCCTGGAACCCCAACTAGAGGACAGACACATGTATACATCCATAGAAAATCTGGTATCAGTGAGTGTCTTCTGCCTCTGAAAGAGGACACTTATCATTAAGGCTATCTGAAACCTCCTCATTTTTAGCCTAATAGGTACAAGGAGGAGGGATTTGCTAGTTTTGGGGAAAGGTCTCTGAAGGGTAGCAGTCTCAAGCAGTAATCATCTGCAAAAAAATCATCTGGAGAAAACATCTTTTAATTTTTGTACACACTGATCAAAGCTCCATAAACATTCTATCTCATATTTTAACAACAAAGGAAAGCTTTGACATCCTTCTAAGCCTTACTCAGGTAAGACTTTGCCACTTCTATGAGTCTGAAACACTGGAGTCCTTGACATGGTGGTTCCCATGTCAACAATGCACACTACTTGGGGCATCAACCAATCCCGGATTCCTCCACTCCTAAAATTTGCTTTGTTAAATGTCTTTTCTATTAGGGTCTAGATGAGAAAGACAGAAGAAAACTGGCTGGTAGATTTGTGGATGTTAAGTCCAACAATCTACACTCCAATTGTTTCTATGTCAACTGAAGACTCAGGAGATATAGTGGTAATATTTTAGTTTATGACAAAAAACATTAATGTAAAAATTCCTTCAAAATTTTATTATAATTTACAAGGACAATATTCTAAACATACTAAATTATTAAAGTGTATCACAAAAATTAATTTCATCCACTACTTTTAGATTTTAATGCACCAATTAGAGAAAATAAAATTACATATAAAGCCTGCATTCTAATTTTGTTGTATAGGTTTACTATATCTGAACAAATGATATTGACTTACAACGCCATAAAATGGAGGATTTATTTTTAGACAAGAGATAATGTTTGATTGAGACAATTTAAAATAATGAAGAAGGTTCAAGTGACAAGATTTGTATTGCTAGTAGCAAGACTACAATGACTGGAAATCAATTTTTGATAATCAGTTTTTGTACAATTAATTATCTGTAAAATTCAGGTGGTAAAGGATACATAATTATATTCATCTGATGTTTCATATATACATATATGAATGAATGATTGTGATGAATCTACCACAGAGCCATACTATACTTTCAGCCCTATAACAAGCGAATGTGGCATAAATACTTGCCTGAGAGAGTCTCTCACTATCTTGATACAGAAAGAGAAGATATACAAAGTCCAGTTCTCTTTTAAATCCACCTACTCAACCACTAGTACCTTTGAATGATTATTTTTCCTTCTAAGTATCTGTCAAGTGTCTCCCATGCCATTGATGACACTTTGTTGAGTCATTAAAAGAGATGTGCTTCATTAGCATCTCTCACCCAAAAGTAGCAAGTCACATAGGAAGGGCCAATCTGCCAATCTAAGTACCAAACTTGTTAAATTCTAGTAATTTAGCTTATTTGAAGGAAAATGAATATTACAGGATTATCGCAATAAATACTCATCAGTAGTTATAATATCTTTAATAGTACTCAATAATACTTAAATACTAGCTCAATGTTCTTAGGGAGTTCTAGCGAACTCAAGATGGATAAACATTCATCTAATTTCAGCATATGTAGATGTCATCATCACAGTCATGAAAATAAGGTTTCTTATCTTAAATTAATCCTACCTGAAATATAGATATTTTATATACAATCTTTTAATATTAGCAATTTCAATGCATTCTCCAATGAATATGTTTCATATATTTATTCAAGAGATAAGTATTTAAAAACATACACTTGGAACTCAGAATACAGAGATGGTTTGAGTTTATACTTTAAAGGCATTTTTGTGGGCATAAATATTTAAATTAAAAAAATTATGCAGGTGGTTGAAGATACATAATTAATATGTGATGTCCATGGAATCAAAGAAATAACAACACTAAAGTGTATTTTAAAATACACATGGTCAAAGAATCTTTTGGATTAAACTGGAGAGATAATAAAATAAGAAATTAAATGTTGAATCTAGGGTGTGATTTCTGGAAGTCTGGGTAGCAAAAAGGGTTGTGAAGAAATAAATCTGTAAGTCAATAAGAAGTAAGAATTTTTGAGGGTAGAAAACTAGATAAAAATCACTGAAGACAATGGAAGTAACCAAATGGAATAGAAGAGAGTAACAATGCAGAGGAGTGTGGGCAACAGGGCCCTGGAGGCTGCCATTGATGAATTATAAAGCTAATGAGTGAAGTGGTCTCTTGTAGAGGAAAAGAACACACATGGAAGGATCAAGAAATCCTAGGGAAAGAACACTGGAAGCACTGCTTTAGCATTGAAAGTGAAGGAATTCCAATTTGCTTTAAATGATTTGTGCATAAAAGAAGATCATCTGCCAAGGCTTTGAAGATTTAGCAGAAGATATCAAATTATTACCTTGAGATATTCTTGACAACAAAGACTGTAAGAAGTACGGAAGAAGCCCTTGAGATTATTTGAAATTTATGTGTAAAAAACTAAATATATTGAGAGTAATTGGGTTTTGGATCTTTATTTTATGCCCACTATGGTGAGCTATCTTCTTGTGTGGAGAACTAATGTGACAGACTCATTAAGAATTGAGATTTTTTTTAACAAGGTAATGATGAAAATGATGAGAAATATCATCTAAGTCATAAAGACATAGATAGCTTTTCTTGTAAATAACATCTTCTATATCATCAATAGATATGAATATGTCCAGTCTTATAATGTAGACATACATTTTACAAGATCATAATATTTTACTAGTTGTCCTCGTGACATACCATATAAACCCAAAGAAATAAAATCTATAATGTTCATTTTCTCACAAGCTAGACATGTAAGTTGTGGCATAATGTCAATTTTTACATTAAAACTTCTAAATCATGTGTGGAATAGAAGTATTTGATGTGTTATTTAGAACACGAGAATTATGACTTTGTGTCAGCTTACGTGTTGAACAAAATTATGATGTCTATAGAAAAGAAGTTTTCTCCAAAATTGTTTGCTTCATATTCATATCGGATGCATTAAAATATTTCAGTGACACTAAAATCACTTTCATTGTAACATTTACACTTTCTCGTGTTTTTTATTTTAAGTCTAAGTTTATCACCAAAAGGCCATAATCTTCCTTTACATGATGTTTGCTTATTTGAGATTTATTCTGTTGGCAGAAACATACTACTATTTTAAATAAAGTTACTTCAGTAAAAACTTTAATAAAGATTTATGAATATAAAATTAACTTTGAGCAATAAGAAATTCAAATCATAACATAATACAGAAATAAATTTTGTGGAATATTTTTATTGTTATATTTCTTCATGTAGGGAAATCGTTAGTCTTAACAATAAACAACTGGTATTAAACAAATGTGTTTAATCATATTCATATGTGCTTTAATTTTTTATTTTTAAGTTCTATTTCTTTTGTCTGTTTATTTTAAATAGAAATAAATATTTGTAAAAGAAATAAAATTATAATTAAGTTATTTTTCTTTACTTACTTCCAATACCCTTCTTTTACAGTATTATCCATCATCAAAATGCTTTTAAGTAATATATTTGAATTTCTATTACTAAAATTTATAAATACATGAATTCATATGATACATTCTGATAAGATCCACCCAGTATTATCTCCTGCCAAACATACAATGACTTTCCAGCTCTAATCTAGTGCAGCCACTTTGGAAATAAATCCAATAAATTTGCATTGTGATTTTACTAATCAATTCCTCAAATTTACTCCACATTTTACGTTGCTTTGGTGTTATACCCCTATGTTTTGCAGTACCGTTTCTCTCAAGATATTTAACTTGTTTCCTTTTGGCTTGGTATCCCTGAAGGCAATTTTGCTTCCTGTTGTTCTTGTCAAGTTTATCTTCCCAGTGATTAGCTCATCATATAGCTAACATATCCAACTCCATATTAGATGTTCTCTTCATAGCAACAAAATAACATATTGAGGCACCATTCATTTAGAGCCCTAGAATGACTGATGTTGTTAACTAAAAACAGGTCTATTTAGGATTTCTTGAAATATTTTGGCCAGCAAGATGAAAGTCTAAACTTTGCCCTTTGATAGAATATGCTATCTGACCAGATACATTTTGGTGTGTATAGCTGACAATAAAAAATGGCTAAACAACAAACAAATATGCTTAGCATGCAATTGACATTCTTTATTATGAAGAGAGGATAAGAAACTGATATCACAACTGCTATATGTTGAGGTGCTGGGAAGAAAGTGCAGGATCTGACCCACAAGATCGGGTTCTTATGAAATATCATTCTCCCATGCTTAGACTGAAGTTTCTGCAAGTTCTAAAAGGATCCTTCACAAAATACTAAAAACTGCTCCACCATCTCTTCACCGTTACCTTTGGTGTGTGTCAGAACACTTGAAATCTCCTTTGCCTCATCTCTTGTATCGTGGATTGTCTCTGAAAACTTTTTTTCTTACAAATAAACTTTGAGTAGACTTTGACAGCAGGTGTATCAAATAGTCTACATTTAACTACAGGTGCTATGAGTTCAAGAATGCAATTGTCAAGTTCTGTCCAGAATACAGAATTTCACATCACTGTTTCTCATGCTTCTACTTTTGTGTTATTTCTATTTCCTTTTTCATGATGCTCCCTCTCCTTGGTGGTTATATGGCTAATATTGATGAATTGTGAATAATTGCATACTTGTCACCCAAGTTGGTAATGTATTCCTTTCATCCTACAACTTGGAAAGCAGAGGTTGATGAATCTTTTGAGTTAAAGGCCTACCTGGTCTACATAATGAGTAACAGAATAGAAAGCCAGGGTTACATAGAGATGCCCTGTCTTGGCTAAAGAAAAGTACACTCATTAACTTATTTTCTTCTATTTGATAGTAATAATTCATTTTTTCATTGATGATACATAATGCAAGAAGAAACTTTTTTAATCAACTCTGAGAGCTGCTCAGATCTACATATATAAGCATAAACATATGCTTTTTAACAGCATGGCTATTAAGTAAAATAACAGTAGTGGGTTCTAATCTAAGGTGTTTTACCTACTAAGCCATAGACTCAAATAGAATTCACGTAGTTCAAAGTGAAGAGAATACACACATATGCATTTGCACATGTGCATGTGTGTACACACAGAACACTTTTGTCTTGTAAAAGTAGAACCACAGAAATGTTAGCTGATGTCTGTTACTGGAAAGGGTAGTGTTACTGTTCAGGGTTCTTGTATTAAGTCTTTTAAATTATGCTGTTTACCAGCACAGCTGCCTCTTTACAGACTTTAATTTTCTTGCCTTTTGTTCTTCAGTGTATTAGTATTCAAGGTAAATGGCTTGCTTTAAGAAATGTGACTTCAAAAGGATCATATGCAAAGCATTTGCATCTGGCACATAGTCCATAGAACAAACTCAATAGGATTAAACATTTTAAGTCTGGAGGCAAGAAAAAAAATGAGACAGGATGAATGACTGAAAATGGGAAAGTTATGCAGTGTTTGCCATCAAGATTTGGGTGAAGTCATGAAGAAATCATAGGTGCTATACTCAGCTACACTCAAGTGAATAAATGCTGTACCAACTCAAGATGCTTATAAATTCCACTCAAAGTATTGTGGTTTACTTTTCTAAGGAATGCGAACGTTGATTTAAACAAATTTCCAGAAACTGAACTGTTTATGCCAGCCTTTTCCAGAAGGCTTTGATATGTAAAGCAATTTGGAAACGGGGATATTTTTACTACTTAAAGTTTCCATCCTCCCCTTTGTGATGGATGACAAGTCTACACGTCTACACTAAGTTCACTTGATCTAAGAACTAGACACAAGTTGGGATTTGTGCACAGTGGAATGAGATAAAAAGATTCAATCCAACCATTCCAATAAATCTAATTTGTGTCATTATTTAAATTACATAAATAAAGTGCTTGGAAGTCGTGGGGCATAGCTTTAATCCTAGGACTAAAGGCAGAGGCAGGCAGATTTCTGTGTCTTCAAGGCCAGCCTGGTCTACAGAGCGAATTCCCAGACAGCCAGGGTACACAGAGAACCTCTCTCTTGAAAAACCAAAACTGAGGCAGTATCTGGGGACAGACTTGGATTGCTTTAAGTACTTGCTTTACATTGTGATTTACACAAAACCAAAGGAGCTTTGTGGAGCCCCAGCTTTGGTCTTATAAGATGTGGAAGTTCTTGCTTAACTTAGAGTGTTTGAAAAAAAATATCAGTCACATATGTGGTTTATTTAACCAAGTTAAAACTTAAACAGCTAACTAGCTAATATCTTATGAGGACGCTTTTTTTTTCTCTTCTGATTAATTGTTTAGGCATGATAGTAGTCCTTGACAGATATGCTAAGAAAAATCATCTAGATTATATTAAAGAAAGTAATTCATTTATAGGCTTATTACATAGAATATGTCAGGAAAATCCTTGTTATTTTCTAGAACAAAAAATAAAAAGTATTTCAGCAGTCTTCAACTTTATCCTCAAGTCTACTTCAAGTGTACACGTGATAGGTCAACGGTCTTTGCTCTCCTCTTTCCTACGGAAAGAGGAGCATTTAACCCAAATCCACACTCCAGAAAACTGACACTAGTGTTTTGTATGGCTGATATTCACTTTTAATTGTCAGTTTTTGGATTATAGCACATTGTTATTGGCTCTGAAATTATGTTTTCTTTTAATGGAAAAGAAAAAGCATGTATATTAATTATTAGTATGAGGAAGATGAGTATTCTGAGAATCTAACCTTCTATTAAACAGACATAAATCAGATTAAATTTACTAACTGTAAGAAAAAAATCAAAGTTTCTTCTTTAGCCTGAGAGTTTGATCAGGTTGAACACCGTCTTTCAAGTTTTCCTTTCCCTTCCTTGTGAAATTGCCATATGATCAACAGCTGTGCTATTTTTAAACAAAGGCATTTTCAATCAAAACATCAGCACTGGCATTTTTAAATAAACATTTACAAAATTTGGCAAACTAGGAAAGAAAAACTGTTGAACTGTAGAAACATCACCTTTCATCACTTCCAATTATCCATTAATTCTATAGATGTCAGGATGATTAGTTTTCTGAGCTAATTCCTAAGTAGATCTTTTTCATTTTTCTACTGAAGTTAATAAGAATATTTTGTAACTGAGATTCACCCTTTTAAATTTTATTCGTACAGAACAAGGCTGCAATAGTAGAGACGTGTCATAGAGCAGCTCTGTAGAAGGTGTCTGCATTTGCATGCAAGCATGTATTACAAGCATGCCAGTGTCCACATAGGGCAGGAGGGGGTATCCTATTCTGTGCAACTTGTGATACAAGCTGACACAATATATGGATGCTGAAAACAAACCCATGTCTGTCGAGAGAATAGTTAGTGTTTTAGCCACTGATCCACAACTCCAGACCCTAGATTTTTTTTTAATTTTCAATAAATCCAACTTGTTGATTTTCACTGCTACCTGTGACTTTTGAGAGAATTTAGGAATAGAGATATTTGTGTTGCTATCTTTCATGAGTTTTATTACTTTAAATTTATATTTTAATCTATGATGTATGTTCATTGAACTTTGTACAATCTGTCTCAGAAGTAAACAGAAATATGGTTTTCACATCAAAAGTGTAAAAGACTTCCCTGGTCTCATTGAAAAGTATAGGCATTTTATATGAAATCATTTGATAGTATAGACAATTTGTATTCAAATTTCCTTTTACTCTATTGTTCTCTATAATTGTATTTATGGTATTTCATGCTGCTTTGATTACTACCACTTTCTTATGTCTCTTAAAATAGGAGTGTGAGTCTATCTGCATTTTAAAATTGCTTAGGCTATTTAATATAAAATATAGACTGGATATGTCAAGAACATCATTAAAGTTTTAAGATTGTTTTGAATTTGTTTGTAGTTCATTTGTACATATTAATACTTTGGAATGTTACTAATTCTTCTAATTTATAAATCTAGTGTGTTCTTAATTTCTTTTTATTTAACATTTTCATATTTGCTTAATTCTACTTCTAGTATGTACTGATTGTTGAACATTGTATTCATTTTGATGGTTTTACAAATGTAGTATTGTTTATAGTGTGTAATGATAGCTTACAAAAATACAACTAGTTTTTTATTTTATTTTTTTAAAAAGAAAACAAACACCTTTTTTTTCATTTTACATACCAATCGCAGTTCCCACTCCTCCCATCCTCCCATTTCCTCCAACTTCCCCCTTCCTAATGCCGCCCATCCACTCCTCAAAGAGGGTATGGCATATTGCTTTGGGGAAGGTCCAAGGTCCTCCCCACTATATCTAGGCTGAGCAAGGCATGCATCCCAAGAGAATGGGTTTCCAAGACCCAGTAAAAGTAACAGGGATAAATCCTGGTGCCACTGCCAGTGAACCTGCAGTCTGCCCCAGCCATACAAATGTCACCCACTTTTAGAGCGTCTAGCTTTGTCTAAGCTTGGCACTTCCCTGTCCTGTTGGAGTTGCTGCTCTCTTATTAGCCCAGGTAAACTGAAGTTTCAGGGGGTGTCCCCATCATGGTCTTGACCTCTTTGCTCATACTCTCACTACTCCGCCTCTTCAACTGAACTTTGTCAAATGCTCTAGTACTCACTCCCCTGTGGGTCTCTGACCTTGTCTCCATCAGTTGCTAGATGCAAGTTCTATGGTAACATTTAAGATAGTCATCAATCTGACTACAGGGCAAATCCAATTCAGATGCCCTCTCCTCTATTGCTTCGGGTCTTAGCTAAGGTCATCCTTGTGGATTATGGAAATTTCTCTAGTGCCAGTTTTGTTGTTGTTGTTGTTGTTTTGTTTTGTTTTCTGCTAGCCTCATAATGTCTCCCTCAATCAGAATACCTCTTTCCTTTTCTCATCTCTGTTCTTTCTCCATATTGACTATCCTGTTCTCTCAAGTTCTCCTACCATCACACCTTCTACCCTTTTCCCCTTCTGTCCTTCCTCCTTCCCTCATGGGGGAGGGTCTTTGATTCAATTCCATTGATCAACCTCTCTGTTTTTATGTATTTATTCCAATACCTAGCTGTTTTTATTACTGTAGCTCTATAATAGAGCTTGATGTCAGGGATGGCGATACCACCTGGGAGTTCCTTAATTGTACAGGACTGTTTTGGTTATACTGTTTTTTCCCCATATGAAGTTGAGTATTGTTTTTTCAAAATCTATGAATAATTGTGATTCTTGCTCCTGATTTTAGTGAAATCAGTTTGAGTTTCTCTCCATTTAATTTGCTGTTGACTATTGTCTTGTTGAATATTGATTTTATTATATTTAGATACGGTCCTTGTATTCCTGATATTTCTAAGACCTTGATCATGAATAGGTGTTAGATTTTGTTAAATGCTTTTTCGGCAACTAATAAAATGATCATGTTTTTTTTCTTTCAATTTATTTATATGGTGGATTACACTGGTAGATTTTCATATGTTGTGCCATTCTGCATGTCTGGTATGAAGTTGAATTGATCATCGTAAATGACTTTTTTATGTGTTTTTAGATTTGTTTTGCCAGTGTTTCACTGGGTATATTTGCATATGTGTTGATGAGAGATATTGTTCTATAATTCTCTTTCATGGTTGAGTCTTTGTGTGGTTTCAGTATTAGGGTAAGTGTAGCCTCATAAAAAGAGTTTGATAATGTTCCTTCTGTTTCTATTATATGGAACTCTTTGAGGAGTATAAGTATTAGTTCTTGTTTAAGTTCTGGTAGAATTCTGCAATAAAACCATTCAGCTCTTTTTTTTGTGTGTCGGGGGGAGGAAGCTTTTGATGACTGTTTCTATTTCCTTACAGGTTACATCTATTTAAATTACTTGCTGGTCTTGATTTAGTTTGGGTATATGGTACTTATTCAGAAAATTGTCTATTTATTACATTTTCCAAATTTGTGGAGTGCTTGTTTTTGTAGTATGACTTAATGAATCTCTGGATTTCCTCAGTGCCTTTTCTTTTTTTTAAATTTTGATGTTCTCTCTTTTGTTTAGTTTAGTAAAAGTTTGTCTATCTGGTTATTTTCTTAAACCAGCTCTCTATTTCATTGATTCTTTGTATTTTGTTCTTTGTTTTTATTTCATTGATTTCAGCCCTCAATATGCTTATTTTCTCTTGTCTACTACCCCTGGGTAATTCTGCTTCTCTTTGTTCTAGAGCTTTCAGGTGTACTGTTAAGTCACTATTGTGAGATTTCTCTGCTTCCTTTATGTAGGCATTTAGGGCTATAAATTTTCCTCTTAGCACTGCACAGTGCCCCATAGGTTTGGGTATGTTGTGCCTTCATTTTTTTTGAATTATAAGAAGTCTTTAATTTCAATCTTTACTTCTTCCTTCACACAGGAGTGGTTAAATTGAGTGCTGTTCAATTTCCATTAGTTTGTAGGCTTTCTGAGAGCAGTGTTGTTGTTAAATTCTAACTTTAAACCATGGTGATCCAATAAGATACAGGGGGTTATTTGACTATTTTGCATCTGTTGAAGTTTGCTTGGATACCTTTAACGTGTTGTGCCTAACCTTCCATTTTTTTATTATAAAAAAGAGATTGGAATGTAATGGTCTGTCCTGTTCCTTTAAGAAACCACTCCCTCCCCCATCCACTGAGGCAAGCAGATCTTCCTTTTCCTTCCAGTCTGAGTTCCTTCCTTTCTGAAGAGGCAGCTTCTGCTTCTCTCCCTTCTCACTACATCTCCCCTCCTCCCTCTCTTTTTCTCTCTCTCCCCACATCTCTCTGCTCTTCCCCTTCTCCTCTCCCCCTTTCCCTTTCTCTTCCATAACCCACTAAATAAATACTCACTTGCTTTGCATGGCTTATCTCTGTCTCTCACCCTCCATGATGCTCCCTGCCTGGGAGCCACTGGCCCCAGTGGCCCACCTTTCAAGTGTTGTTGAACACAACAGTGAGTTTATTGTATATTTGTGGTGCTTTGAATGCAATTGACCCACATAAGTACATAGGGAGTGGCACTACAAGAAAATGTGGCTCTGTTGGAGTAGGTGTGACCTTATTGGAGGAATTATGACATTATGGAGGCAGGCTTTAATCTCATATATGCTTAGACTTTGCCAGTGAGACAGTCAACTTCCTGTTGCCTTCTGATCAAGATGTAGCTAACGCCATATCTGCCTGTATGCCACCATCCTCCCTGTTGATGATAATGGATTAAATCACTGAACTCTAAGGTGCCACTTCAATTAAATGTTATCTTTTATAAGAGTTGCTGTGGTCATGGGGTCTCTTCATAATGATAGAAACCTTAACTAAGTAGATATTCCAAAATCTAAAAATTACTTCTAATTTATTCTTATATTATGTGAAGTTAGAAATAAACATTACAACAATTCCATGTTTTAGGGTTGTTTAATATTAATATAATAATCATTTACATAGATTAAAAAACAAGAAATGCAATGGAATGCAAATCATTTTTTAAAATAATAATAGAGTACAGGTATCATTCCTGGTCTTTTCTGAGCTCTCTGCTCACATGACTTCAAGATACTGCTCTTATTTTCACCTTAAGAGTCTCTTTTGTATTTGACAAAACAGAATTGGAAGTAACAATACCCCTGTTTTTACTTTATTTAATAACACTCTTAATCTAAGTCAAAACCATATAAACATCACAAAAGTACTATCCCCAATCTTGCCAGTTAATCCGGAAGAACCGTACAGTTTGATTCACTTCTGGCAGGGACACGTTTATTTGATTCATTAATGATTTTAAGGAGCAGTGACTACCAGCCAGTTTAGTAGAAAAATGAAAGCATCTAATTCCAAACTTACACCGTTTTAGTAATGAGAAAGGAGTGGCATTAGCAGTCAAATGGGGATTTGTGGCACTAGACATGGAACTTCGGGGGGGGCTATACTTCCTATAGGAGTCTAAAATAGCTGGAAGATGTTTACAGTGTTCATGTTTTGTAAATTTTCTGCGACTGTGTTGGATAAAATGCATTCTTTGAGTAGCATTTCTCATGAGCAGAATTGCACACAAGTGAAAAAGAAATTTCTTCCATACTTACATTGTTTCCTAACATGTCTGCCATGTAAGAACAAAGTCTCCTTTCAGAACATGCATTATAACAGAGCTGCTGTATAATTGTCTCATGAATTAGATTTCTAAAAAGTGAACAGTTTAAATATCTTCCACACATTTTGGATTTTCTGGAAAGTCCCTGCATTGATCGTACATGATTTTCTTTAATCACACTGAATTTGAGTCAGATGGATTTAAATTTGAATCCTTGCTTAAGTTGTTTGGTATTAAATATACATCCTTGACCTCCTTAGGCTCAGTATTTTCATCTATGAAAAAAATGTTTAGCTTATTCTGTGTAGGTTATGGTAATTAAAAGATGAAATATATATAAATATTCCATATATATATATATATATATATATATATATATATATATTCCTTAGAGACAAATGTTCACACATATATTACTCAATAACAATAATTGACTTCAGTGTATTTATTCACAAAATATATTTTTCTGCTATGCACTTTTATATCTGTCATTGTCGTTTAGAAATAAACCTCCGATTTTTTTATAGCAATTTTTATAAGCTCATATTCCTTATTTCATGAGGAATAAATCAGTCTGTCTCAGTAAACATATCTCATATCAATTAGGTGGATACATATTTGGGACAGGTTGAGAGATTTTAATAATTGCAATACTTTGAAGCTGTGAGGTAAGCCGGATGCATTTTGTTCCCAGAAGTTCTCATAGACTTCACAACCTAAGTTGGCAGTTTGCATAACATCTGAAATATTTTTGCTGGTTATCTCCATAAGTTTACTTAACATCTAGGCAATATGGGGACAGTTCACTATTGGGATGGTGCATTTATGAGAATGAAGTGATGTACAAAAAAGTGTAGAATATAAGATTTTCTATTTTCCTGTGGATACTTGTGTCTCCAGGAATTCCTGTGGTAATGCAAGAAATATGGTTTCTGACCTATATAGATATATTAATATCAGATAAATTTAGGTATCATTGTAAGTTATCATTCTTACCACTATCCCCTTCTATATTGATTGTTTCTTGACCCCATTTATGCTAAGTATATCAACTCTACTAGAAGATGCAATTTTGATATAAAAACATATGATCCTTCTCAGTTAACTTAATTTTATCTCATAGAGCAGGCAAATATAAGCTAAGAGATCATTTTCCTGTGTTATTAAATGTGCAGTGATAGATGCATTTTATTGCACTATTATAGCAAGAAGAGAAAATAAGTTACTCATAATAAAAAATAAAGGAATTAAAGGAATGAAGGTAACTATTTAGATACTTTTTATTGAATTTAACATTATTAACATTGAGTGTTATGCAATACTAATAAGTACCTGAATTGATTCATTAATTTTTGGGGAAAATTATCTACAAACACTATATAGACAAAGCTGGATTTGAACTCACATTTTCTTCATTCAGCCTTCAGAATACTGGCATTCCAGGTACATAGCACCACATCAGGTTCTAATTTATTTATTATTCATTTCAGTAGGCAGTTGGAGCATCTGCCTCCCAGCCACTCATGGTCACTTTTAAATTGCTGACATCTAAAATCCAGGTCTATCATGCATCTGTCACATTTCTTCAGAGACTGATAAGGCTCTGTTGCTGATTTTACGGACTTGCCTCCCTTTGCATGATGACCCTGTGATAGATGGATTTCTCATTGCTTCTTCCCGGATACATCTCATACTGTGTGTCATAATGCATACGTGTCATAAGTCACTTTGTATCCAAGAAACTGCTGAATCTTAAAGCTGAACTTACTAGATGAAATGCTGATGTAGTAAATTCTCAGTGTATTATTATTTTTTTTTTTGCCAAACATGACATGTTGGAACATTTTAGCACGTTATTTATTAAGTTTATTGGAAAGGCTTATCTTGTTATAAATGTCAAATTATTTGTAGGGTTGTTAAAGTATATAATACAGTGTTTTTTAGTTTTAATAAATGCTTAGAAAATATGCACAGCTTTTAAATTTTTAAGTGTTAATAATGTAATTTGTTAAATATGTGTAAGAAACTTGAATGAGAACCTGGACTTTGTTCATCAGAAAACAGAGTATTTTAATTTATAATGGTTTGCTATTATTAAAAAAAAAACCTCTGCCTGGTCTTTATAATATTTTGTGTTCTTTATGAATTTGCTTTCATTTTTCATATAAATATACTCACAAATAAAAATTAATATCTTCTTCCTAGTCTAAATAAAAGGCAGGACTAACAATACAGTTAAAAAAATCTGTACCACCAAATTTTACTAAGATAAAGTAAATTTCTTCATTTTAATCAAATCAATAGTTAATGTTTGATTGTTTTTCATCTACCAAACTTTGAAGATGCCTTGTGTTGGTAGTATACATTATTTATAGTAATTATGGAAATATTAATTTTGTGGAGTGTTATTGCATTCATTGAACATATTCATGTCAAGACAAAACTTAAAGTAGTTAAGAAAACAGTTGTATCGGTTGTACGGGTGCTAGAGTAACTGGAGCCAAGACTCTTTACAAACCAAGTTTTAAATCACAAGCCAAATATTTGTTTATATTTTATAATTATTAAAGATCTGTTTTTCATCACAGCTGTATCTTTTATTTCGCTCCCTAGGTTATTCTTAATGCCATTGTCTTCCTGTGATTTTCTACTGATATGACAAAATACCAAGACCAAAAGCAACTTGGGGAGAAAAGGGTATATTTGTTTCAGTCCTGAAGGGAAATCAGGGTAGGAGTTCAGGAATGAATGTGGAAGCTGGTACTGAAGCAGAGACTACAGAAGAATATTTCTTACTGATTTGTTCCTCAGGCCTTGCCTAGTTTTCTTTCTTAAACTACTAAGAACTATGTATTTAGCGGTGGTATCACTCACATCGGGCTGGGCTCTCCCAAATCAATCATTATTTAAGAAAATGCTCTACAGACTTTCCTACAGGCCGATCTTATGGAAACATTTCTTAGGCAAGGTTCCTCTTCCAAAATATTGTAGGATGTATCAAGTTGGTAGAACACTAGCCAAAACAACAATGTTTCTGCTTCTCTGTTGACTCTAAAATATGGGAGACAAGCTTATAATAAAAATGGTATAGAAGAACTGGAGACATCTCAGATGCTAAAACAATGTTTCATACAGTGAGAAGGAAAGTAAATCTTCCTCAAATACAAGGAAAGTAAATCAATATTATCATATGAATTTCAAGAAATATTAAAATTAGAACTCATTGATGTTGAACATACAGTTGAAGAATGGACCCAGATGATGGGTTTAAAACAATGTTAAACTGCCTAACGTGATTTATTACTATGTGTGTATGTGTGTGTGTGTTTGTTTGAGATATAGAGAGACAGAGAGATAGAGACAGAGTCTATATCTGTGTGAATGTCGGAAATCCGTGCCAGATGTCTTTATCAATCACTCTCCTTATTTTAAGAAGTCCTCCCTCTCTCTCTGAACCTGGAATTCACTGATGTAATAATAATATCTCATTGAATTTTTCCAGGGATTATCCTGTCTTCTTCCCCAAGGTCTAGTATACAACCATGCCATCTTGGCTAGCTTTGTTTTTGGATTCTGGGCCTACAAACTCAATTCCTCATCCTTTATTCGAAGCAATTAGTCAGTCTCTCTATTCTGGATATGATAATTTTTTAAATATTACTTTAAAACTATTCTTCTGTAGCTAGAGAGATTGCTCAGTGTTTTAGAATAGTACTTGTTGCTATTGCTGAGTTCTTGAGTTTGGTTCCTAAAACTAACCTCAGACAGCTCTCACCTAGGGGCAATTCCAGTTCCATAGCCTCTTCTGCAGTCCTCGGGAACCATCTCATAGGTGGCACAGACATTTACATGAAGATAGCAACAAGCACACATAAAATAAATAAATTCATCTTTGAGAGAAAAAAGTATCTTTTGGGCGCTGAAACTTCTTCATCTTTCCATTGTAATTAAAACTATACAAGGAAACTTAATAACTCCCCATTTCATGAAATCAGATCCCAAGATCTACAAAATAAGCTGCGCATAGAAATCTGTATTATATGGCTTTCCAAATAAATAAATAAAATCATCACAAGAACTCTTTCTGTGAGTCACTGAACTGACTGAATGCTTGAAGACTTAGAAGTTGTAGTGGTTTGAATCAGAATGGCCCCATAGGCTCAAATATTTGAAAGCTTAGAGAGTGGCACTATTCAAAAGAATTAGGAGGTAAGGCTTTATGGGACTAGGTGTGGCTTTTATTGGATAAATGTTGCCTTGATGGAGGAAATTTGTCACTGGGAGTGGACTTTGAGGTTTCAAAAACCCATGCCAGGCCCCGAGTCTCTCTATCCTGCTGCCTGCATATCTAGATTCAGAGCTCTCAATTACTTCTCTAGCACCACGTCCATCTTTTTGTCACTGTGCTTCTCACTATGATGAAAATAGATTAACTCCCTATGGTTAGTTTTAACCATAAGCAAGCCTAAATTTAATGCTCTCCTTTATAAGAGTTGCTGTGATGATAGTGTCTCTTGAAAGCAATAGAACACGGCTAAGACACAAGTATACCATATCATAGGCAACCGAATATAAGAATGGCTGTTTTAGAAAGGTTTGAACCTGGCTAGCCTGACTTCTTAATTGCCAACTTTAGATTTAACGCAGTCCTCCTGCCATTCACCTCCATGCCCTTTCTTTCCTAATGACAACTGAGTTCTAGATTTGACAATATGAGCTCTGGAAACTCAGAAACAATGCTTTTTGTTTCAGTCCTGTCTTAAACTAGTAATCACTGGCCAATGACAGTTTCACAGTTCTAATAGTAAATTTTGCCCTGCTGTCTAATAGGAATGATATGTGAACAAACTTAAGACAATACACCTTCATCTTTGTCTTATGTGTAGATGCATGTTTATAAGAAGAAATTATGGGGTTTTGTGCCACCATTAAAATTTTTCATTCTCATGCTCACACACATCAGAACATTTTGATTCAATTAAATCTGAAAGCCAAGGATTCAAATGTTTTTCCATGGCCCGAATCAAATTTATATAATTCCATTGCCTCTACCTTTATTAAGTGTCAAGATTTTAAAACTTCTGTGTTTGTTTTTAGGTTAAAAAAAATGTCTTTCTGTGGCATTTGAGCTTTGACATCTAATAGACTGCCACTTGGTGGGATGAATACCCAGTCTATAGACAAAATGAAAATGTAAGCAGAGCATGAAAAACATATGTATAAAGTTGATTAAGTAAAACATTCCACCTATGAAAATACCTACCCATATGGTCTACCACATAAATCACTTAATCTCTTAAAGTTAAATATCCTCTTTAACAAAATAGGAAAACATAATATACTGTGCCGAGTATAAATTTAAAAGTAACACCTTCAGAGTTGTATTATGTAGAATGACACAAGAAAAGTCTACCCTCTCAACTGCTCTTGCTTTCATTGTGTCTTTGTTGCTTTATATACACGCATTAAACAGATAGCTTGGAATACATATAGAAATCAATATCCTGGTAAGTTAAGAGACTACACAATCTTCATTAGGTCAATAAACTAATGACTTTGTCTTGTCTATAACACAAGTAACAAATTTCATATTAAGATCTACATACAAGGAAGAAGAATCAAAGATTATTCCTTAGGGAAGTTGGGCTTTTAAATAATATTTACAGAAATTAGAAAGTAAATGTTTATGCTTACTTAATGGCTCATTTGCTCCTGCTGTGTTATAAGTATCATCTTAATGTGAACTCTATGAGGGTAATTTCAGTTCTTTCAAAGTCAAGACCAGTTATTTATTCCAGCAATTTTGCCCCTAATTTTATTCACTTAGATACACCATGAAGTAGAACAAAAGTAAATAAAAATCAGTGTTCTGGAACACCAACCTGTTCCACAGAAGCTTTTGAAAGCCCTCCATATTTCTTTAAAACATGAGAAATAGGTAAATATCCTCTTAAAAAGTGTAAAAATCCGTGTTAATTATACTCCAACTTTCATGCTATTATGTGAAGAAAGGATATCAATCATCTCCTTGGGACAATTACAAAGACAGCATCTTTTGTATTGCTATTAAGTGTGATGCTTGAATTTATGTATTGAATACTTAAAAAAAGCAGCACATTAAATTAAGAAGTAGGGTCAGAGTCAGGGATCAGTGAAATAAAGAATTTGAGATAACCTTAATGACTTGAGGTTAATCCCTGGTAACCTTATGATGGAAGGAGTGAACTGATTGAACCTCACAAACTATTCTCTGATACACATACACACATCCACAGGCACACATACACACACATCCACACGCATGTGCACACACACACACAAACCATAATGTAAAAAACTTAAATTGAGTAAGACAGAAACTAGAAGTAGTGTAGTAGTGAAAATTTTTATCTGTTTTTTAATTGAATGTCAATTCATTCTTTCTTTTAGTTCTTTTGTTGGAGGTCTATATAATCTTTATCTGTAAGCAAGTATAAGTAAACATTGTGAATTTTTTCTTTTGTTAAAGTAAATCAGTTACCTCCCATTATTCTGGTCAAATGCAGGATAATCTAACTACTATAAAAGAAAATAGTTCAGAATGGGAAAGATGCTCCTGCCTGCCGTCAGGTGCAACACTGTAAGAACAGGCCCTGCACCACACCTGAGCAGCACAATAAAGTCAACCCCATTGGTGAAAGTATGGTGAGCCTGTCCCAAAGATGTGAACAAGGGAGAGCTTTGTCCATTATTCATCTGTCATGGGGTAGTTTGGGAAGAGAAAAGATGTTCTTTCTCTAACCACCAATGCCTGAGGGAGGTGGAAGAGCTGGCCCTGAGGTCATAAGAGCAGGAGATCTGTGCCTGCCCCTCATCAGCTGCAACACTTGGGAGAGTTTCCCCTATGCCACACCTGGAGAACATAGTTGCATTGAACCTGAATTTGTGGGTGTGGGAGATCCAGTTCTGAGGACATAGAATCAGAAGAACTGGCCCTGCCCCTTGCTTATAGCTGCAAGGGCACAAGGGATAAACTAGCCAAGACAATGCTGGAGAGCTCACCCTGTTGTTAAAGACAGAAGAGACCTAGGGTATTTACCAACCCTGCAGCTACCTAGGACAAAAACCAGGG
The DNA here is from genome assembly GCF_037038515.1 of Microtus pennsylvanicus. Classification (NCBI taxonomy): domain Eukaryota; kingdom Metazoa; phylum Chordata; class Mammalia; order Rodentia; family Cricetidae; genus Microtus; species Microtus pennsylvanicus. Next base: position 22,849,458 of record NC_134592.1, read on the forward strand.
TTATGTGTTGACTCACCCCAATATCCACCCCATTCTGATCTGCTGGAACACCTGAAGGGACAGCTTCTTGAGCCCAAAAGCTACAGAATTTCCACAATTCAGGGCAACAGCAGAATAATCAAGAGAACTTCCAGTGAGGGTCCACCATCCATAGTGTAGCAGGAACCTTGGGGTCTCAAATCAGACCACTTGTTCTTTTCAATGAACACTTGTAAGTAGAGAAAAAGGGATAAAAGGGTTTATGGCATGACTGACTCACTGTGTCATACTACAGTTTCCAGAAAGAGAGGGATTTATTTTCCTCTCTTTTTTCTTCATTTTTTTTCTCTAAAATTTTATTTTATTTTATTTTTGGGGGAGGCTGAAAGGGCAGAAGGTAGACATGAATGATGGGAAAAGAAGGGATAAAGGTGCATAGTGGGAAAGACACAAAGAACAAATAAAAAGAAAGTTAAAAAAGTAGAGAAGAAGAAAGAAATTAGCTTAGAAGCCAAGCTTGGCAGACTTATTATGTTGGTAGACATCCAGATAAGGACTTTAAGAAACTCTTAACTCAAATGTCAACTGATGCTGAAGTGTTTAATCACTTAGATATCAGTTGTTTCACAATTTCTTGAGAAATCTGGCATTAGAAACATTCTTAAGACATAAGAACAGTAGAAGAGGACTATAAAACTTTCTCTTTAAGAAACAATTTTTTTCTGTTATAGGAAAAAAAACATATTATGAGCTAATTTGCAAAATAATGAAGAAAGTGATAGTTGACTAGCCATTGGTAGATAAAAAAGATGAAGATCCAAACTGTTTCTTGAAAAGGAAACACATTTGATAATGGGCATATAATTGATGTATTCAATGGCATCCCCTAACAAGGAACATGTAATTATTACTATTATAGTGATTATGACACTAAGTGTCTTGGTAAAGTTGAATTAATTGCTCTGGGCACATCTCGTAGAGGTGTTGTATTTGATTACTCTCCATTCATGGAAAATACTCTAGAGAGCATTGAACTGAGTAGTTCTGTGCCACAATATAGGTAAGAAGCAGAGGGTAGAGTGGTGACGACGCATTGTAGAGAAGCCATAAAAGTGGAATCAATCCTGTAAGTGCTGGTCAAAGTTGTGTTCATGCATGTCTCTTTAATTCTCAACAAGGATAAAGCCGTGTATTCATGTATTGGGAACATATGTGCATATATAGTTAATAATACATTTTATTATATGTGATAATTTTATGTAAAATAGAGAAATGATATAACTAACATCTTAGGCGAATTAATGAAGCATAGGACATTTATAACTCAAAATTGAAAAATGAACTGGGGCCAGTATGGTTGAGGATAGGTAGCCTATAACAGGAACCAAGAATTATTTGCTTTCTAGTTAAGAAATTAAAAATGGAGATATGCCCATACAAGAAATCTGTGATATCTCAATATATCGGAGAAAATGAGAGAAGCAAGTTCCTTGCTGTTTTTGAAAAAACAAGGTAAAATGTTAGGTAAAAATAGATCTTTGAATGCAATGACTCCCACTTCTTTCTCAGTTAAAATAAAAAAGCAAAAACATAAGGGAGGAAGGTTTTGTGATCAAAGTCAAGCTACATTGCATAGCAAATTTAAAGACAGCAGAGCTGCAGAAAAAGTAAAAGTAACATAAAATAAACAAACCACGGTGCTAACAACTTAAGTGTTTACTTGCTCACACTTGTCTCAAGTTTTCATATAGTTTTGTAGTATTATTAATTTGTCTAAATCAATCGGGTTTAAGAACTATTTAGATAACTGGTACTGAGAATGCTTTTCAGTTTAGGATGGTGCATGTTTGATCCCAGACACCACACAAAACAGATCATGCTGATGTACCATAGTATTCTAGGAGTTTTAGGCAGGAGCATAAGGAATTTAAGGCCATCCTTGGCTAGTAGTCCTTGAAAGCTAGCCTAGGCTACATGAGATTTTGTATCAAAATGAAAAGATAAAAAAATTGATTTATTGAGCAAGTTTTCTGGAATCTGGAATTATTTAACTAAATATATTCTAAATTTTAAGGAATCATAATTTTGACAAAAATCAAGTAACCCAGAATATACATGAAATTAGGTTCTTGAGCTTAAAGATAAGCAAAGAAAATCAGGAATGTTAAACACACAGTGAAAGAGATGTAATCCTGTTTTCTGCCCATAGAACTTGTAATGGATTTAGTGAATTGCCTGTTAATTTGTGCTCTCTATAGGGCCAGGCCATTCCTGAATTCCCCAGACTATTATGTTTATCCCAAATTCTTTCTCCTTAGACTTTGTTCTTGATAATTGTTTCTCAGTCAATAGAACCCATCCTTTCGGGAGATGCCAACTACGTGACCTCTGTGCTATCCATAGGACCAGACCACACCTGACTCCCACAGATGATCATGGTTATCTCAGATAACCCTTGTCTTGGGTTTTCTCATCAATAGAACATACTCTGATGGAAAGGGTCATATGTATATTATAGAATGTGTTAATGAAATGCTTTCCGCTCTTTTGTACACAGGGTTGAGTTAATTATCATCAGGAAACTTTTTTCTAAAATTGCACTGTGTTTAAAAATGCCTGAAAAAAAAAAAAACTGTCCAGGGTCAGACTAGAAGTTCTAATCAACACCGACTGCTAAACCAGATTTTCTTCTTACTTTTTACGTACCGTTACTCTGCCAATACTGGTGTTTGGAGAGAGACACCCACACCAGACCTCTATTCTCTCAAGAATATTATCTGTTCTAGTACTTAAATATTCTTTAAGTTACAAACTATGTCACAGTGGGAAAAAAGTAAATAAAAGGAGATGAAGAGCTCGGTAAACACCGAAAGTTCCAATGCCTAACACCCATTTTATGCATGCCCATGAGTAGTTTAATTATTAATTTTATTACTTAATGTACAATTTTTTGAAGAACTAGAAGAAATCTATTGCTAAAAGTGCAAAGATAGCAGACAGTTCGAAGAATTCTATTAACAATCCCTAAGAATAGAAAAAAGTGGTAAATTAAAAGATATCTCAGAAGAGTCAAGAATCATAGAGAATAAGCAATGATGGGATATTGATCTATAACCAAAATCTTCCCTTTTAAGTGAACTTTTTTCAAACCACACCTAAAAGACTTTCTTAGAATCACTCAAAAGTGGCATAGACTGGAATATTCTTTTTCTTCTATTCTTCAAATTTTGCAAAAAAGAATTCTTATAGTTAATTATTCTCTAACCTAATACAGCATATTAATGTGGGGTAAGTAGGACACTATTTTACTTTTTAGTATCTATATCACGATACTGTGAAGAATATCCTTTCTTAATATTTTAAATTTGTATTGAATGCAATGGCAAGATGAAAACTGAAATTCACCACCTCGGGGAGAAGACACATGTGTTATATTGTAGTGGTACATAAAGGAGAGAATTTTTAAATTATCTAAGTTGCCGACAACAGTAGAATCTGATCACTTTCTCATCCAACAAAGCTCAATTTTTTCTTGTGCTGAGGTTCTCCTTCCATGCCCCTTGTGTGCTTCTGTGTAGAGCAGGTTGCCTGAGTCTTAGTCAATGAACTGGGAAAGGGGCCCAAAGTTTACTTTCTTAAATATCGGCTCATAATTTATCTACACAGTCATCTGCGTTTTCTTTATCTTGTGTTGTTAGCTAAATGGAAAGATCTAGGAGTGAGTTATGAAGCTAAAGAAATCTAAGATGGGAGAAGCCAGGCTCCTCGGATTCCCATCAAACTTTGTTATTGGTGTCCTGCAGAGAAGTGGGTCTCTATCATGTTTGTCCTTAGAAGAGCCAATGAATATAATGATATAGCGACTCCAAAACAGTTACGTGGCTTCAGGCTAGCCAACTATCATGTAAAGATAAATAATAACTTTACATTCATGGTTTAGTTCATAAGAAAAACAATATGAAAATGTAAAAGGAAACTAATAACAAAAGAGTGGGCAGGAAAGTGAAAATCAGTGAGGATGTGAAGGACATAGAATACAAGGATTCTCATTATATTTTCAGTACCAGGGCATTTGATGCTCCCCTCTGACCTGTGTTGGCACCAGACACACATGTGGTACAGATATACATGCACACAAAACACAAATACACATAAGATAAAAGTAATAAATATATCAAATCTACTGTTTTGTACTTAAAATAATATTAACATATGTCCCCCATTTAGTTAGCATTATATTTTTAAGGATAAGAGTTTATAGCTTAATCACTTCTTTATATTTCACATAATATGTGGTAAGTTATTCAGAAATATATAGTAGTTGATTATTCTTTTGCAAAGGATATTGCTCTATTTTACATTCTGTTGTTGCAATGAACATCATGACCAAAACTAACTTGAGCACAGAATGTTTATTTTTCTTCTACTTCTATTTCACAGTTCTTGGTTGAAGGAAGCCAAGGTAGGGACCTGGACTCCGGCCCTTAAGTAGGGTCAGGAACTTAAACAAGACTTTCTGGCTTGCTACACTTGAGTTTTCTTACCCTATTTTCTTATACAGTCTGTGACACCACTGTCAGTGGTGACATCCTTCACCAACACAGTGACATGGACCTTCAAACATCAAATACTAATAAATAAAATATCCCAAAGGCATGTTCACAGACAATTCTGATAGAAAGCAGATATTTAGTTGCGGTCCCTGCTCCCTGGTGACTCCAGTTGATGTCAAGTTCACAAAATCTTACCAGCACAGGTACCTCTCATAGACTCAAGTAAAATCTATAGTCCCATCAGAGATAAAGGTACCACAATGGTAGGGCAACTTCTCATCATAGTTTTCATGCATAGGTAAACGTGAACTTGGGCTCTTAGAAACACTTTTCTAGGGGCAGTAACAAAATGCCCAAGCAAAGTTAGCTTGAGAATAGCTTTACATTTGGTTCATGAAGCACAAAGTGTAATGTCCATAATGATAGAGAAGGCATGGCCATCAGAGATACATGGTCACATTGGGGCAGCACTCTAGAATCAGATAGATATGAAAAGTCCAGAACACAATTTCTGTATGTTATTATTCATTCCTGTCTGCCAGCCCATGAATGATGCCACCCACAATTTAGGGTCATGTGTGGAAGGGACTACTTGCCACTTCACTTAAGTTTATTGAGAACAAATTCATGGTCACATCCATGTTTCTATGGTAAAGATTAACCACCTTGCCTTCCAAAGATTAATATAATAAATAGCTGAACATTGACTCCTCAATTAGTTAAGCTGTGATTCTCTGTGTGATGGAGCCATAAATTTAATTCTTCAAATCATAGAGTCTCACACCAGGTTCCGTGTTGTATCACATTTCACTTTAATCTTTTGAGATAAGATCTCTTTCACTCTTTGAGTGATTCTCCAGTTTTTTTATAATCCTACCAGAACTGGTGAGACAGGACCACGTGTCTTCTACATGGGTGCTTTATATTCAAATCGAAGTCAGCATGCTTGTTCTTACCTACCGAGCTTTCTCCCCGAGCTATTAAGATGTTTTGTATAGACATTTCATTCAGTCTCCATAATTAGCAAGTTGTATCATTCTAACGACTTTATGTAAAAGAAACACAGAGGCAGAAAGAAACCAAGAAGCTAGGAAATGATGAGAAGAGCTTTAGATTCTATCTTTCAAAATTATTTTAATTGCTAGATGATAACTGTACGTACTTATGGACTGGCATTTGATATTCCAACTCTAACACCTTATGCTATAGCGTTTCCAACAGTAACATTTTGAAATGCATTTGCGTTGCTTTATAGTTTGCCATGCATTTTTAATCATGCTAAGAAAAATACCATGATGCACCTTATCTATAGCTGAGGAAAATAAAATCATACTGTATGATTTTCTCAAACACTCATAATAATATCCCTGAACTAGAAGTGGAGATTTCAACATGAGCATGATATTATATTATGTCTTCATTTCTCTGCCTTTTAGCCTGTTATAACTACACAGAGAATTTCTAATCACATCATGTACATGTGCATGTGATGTATTCCCAGTGGCAGTATTCAAATAAGAATTTTTTCATCATTACCTAAATAGTGAATGCAAACACCACACTAATGAGATTTAAATGGAGAACAAACATGGAGTAGTTATGTGTTCTGGCAAAGTAAAAGCTATACAGGAATTACAAAAGGTCCTGTCCAGGAACTTCAAAGGAAATATGCTATCCCTATTAATAGATTTTAATGCAAACCTATCTGAAATAAAATGTCTGTTCTGGGAATTTTCTATGCCACACTCATGCACATCATCTCCCACTAGTCAATCCGAGACACAGGAAAGAAAATAATGAAATTTTCAGGTGTTAAATTAACTACCCTGGGGCACTTCTACACAGTCCCTTGAATGCAGTAAAGGAAATATATGGAATGTGACAAAGAAAATTAATTAAAATGGGCAATAAAGACTGCCAAGTACAAACAATTTGTGGCCCCTAGCACATGCCAGTTCTATACCTGCAGGCTGCACTTCATGAAACCCAGACAACATAAAGCATGTTTATACTCCGTAATGGGAAAAGGGTGTTTTCATGCTTCTTAATTATTTGGAAACATACACTGACCACCTTGCATTCGAGAATTGCAATAAGGAGACTTTACTGAAGTGTATAGCTTTTTCTTTTGCAAGAGCAGGCAAATGTCCAGTTCTATTCTAGTATGGAAATTTACAGGGAGAACGTTTTAAGTTATTCAAAACCAACATTTGACCGAGAAAGAACTGAACTGGAATAACATTGAGGCGTAATTATATGACTCTGTCTGTTTATTCAATGGTAATTTAAATATCTTTCTATCTTTTAAAATATTCTTCTGTTAATTTTAAGTATTTCTATTGTTGTTCGTAATGGTTCCTTGCCTATTTCTCAGTACTGGATAGAGAACGCCTTAAGTTTGCTTTTAACATGTTTTCTGTGAAATTTTTCACTTCCTTTTCAAATCATAGGACAATTTCATCATTCTTTTTCTCAATTTTGTCTTCTAAAGCCAGTGCCTCTTCTCTTCATCTTCCTTCATGGACTTGCCTGCCACACTCCCACCTAGGTTTTAACCTCTACAAGGTTAAAAATAAAATTGAGCTGCCACATTTAAAACACTTTTCCATCATGAAAGAAACAAATTTATGTTTATCAAAGTGACATGTTTCCAGAGCCAAATAATTATCGCGTATTAAATTTGGCGAGAAACAGACATTCAAGTTGGAGATTGAAGATTTTTATAACTTCTTGAATTTGGTCATCCCAAAAAGAATTGCAAATGAAGAAAGAGACAAGTAGTATAAGATATCTTATTCTTAGACATGGATGAAGGGTATAGATATTTTATTGAACTAGGAAATATACACGAAAAAAAATCAAATAATAGTTTTAAAAAATTGAACTCTGAAATAAAACACAAGGAAGTCACACTGACTCATCAAAAAGGATATGAAGATGTCATGGTAATAGTAAGTTTTATTGTTGTTGGAGTTCTTCCTTAACCAAACACATTTGGTAGATAAAGAAGTATTGAAGAATAAAGAACGATTTCTATAACAACTCTTATTATATCATTATAAGAGCAATTATAGAGAGGGTAATTTGTCTCTGAACATTTAGGATGCCATCATTAGTGTGCAGTTATTGAAAAACTTTGGAACTAGACTTCAATCATGAAATGGCCCGAGATCCTGTAAATCTCGTGAGTTTTAAACACATTGCCTGGAATGGACGACTGAAGTGGAGAGGATCTCATTACAGACCTGATCCATTGCAGCTTTCAGGACTATGTGGAGAAACTTGTGTCTTGGTGGAATACACAAAAGTCTGTATCTATTATCTCGCTTTAAATGTGAGCAAGAAAGTCGGGACCGCGGTGGGTGCTTCCACCCACTGAGACAATGGGACTGATCTAATGGGAGCTCACCAAGGCCAGCCGGACTGGGACTGATGGAGCATGTGATCAAACTGGACTCTCTGAATGTGGCTGATAATGAAGTCTGACTGAGAAGCCAAGGACAATGGCACTGAGTTTTGATTCCACTGCATGAACTGGCCTTGTGGGAGACTAGTCTGTTTGGATGCTCACCTTCCTAAACCTGGATGGGGGGGAGGGGACCTTGGACTTTCTACAGGGCAGGAAACCCTGACTGCTCTTAGGACTCCAGAGGGAGGGGGAACGGGAGGGGGGGAGTGGGAGGTAAATGGGAGAAGGGGAGGAGGTGGAAAATTTTAATAAATAAATAGATGTGATTAACTGGACTATATGAAGACACTTGCTTCTTGGTGGAATACACAAAAGTCTATATCTAATATCTTGCTTTAAATATGACTAACTCTTTAAATACTGATAAAAACCCTCCTGAAATATAAACACTGTTGTGTACTAAGAGGAATATGTAGATATAAATTACTTTTTACAGTGTGTAGGTTAATTATGAACATTCACACAATGAAGCAATACTCCCTAAATTTGGATAATTGATTGAATTTCTTCCTCATCTAAAGACTTACTTTATTTCTAATGCCTTTGTCCTTGACTTCTGGTTTTCTTCTTTTTCCATGTTATTTTTCCTTATGAGAAACACCTTGGGGGCCTTTCTATGTGTGCATATTTTCTCATAGAAAGATGAGATGATTGAATTCAGTTCACTAGAAAGTAACTTTAAATCATTAACATCCAGTTTACTAGAGAACAATCATGATTTTTTTTGTATTTTTCATTAATTTTTCAAAAAGAATAAGAAAGATTTCAGTATGTGTTGTATCTAAAATAAAAACAGAGAAAAGATCTTTAAAAAAAAAAACCCGGGCTTGTAACCCAACTGATAAAACCCATTTCTGATTAGTAAACAGAAAACAGAAGTTGGAATATGGCCAGGCGAAGGATTTGTGGGGAGCGAAAGTCAAAGAATTTTAGCCAGCATGGAAAATTGTGGGGGAAAATACTCTTTGTAGTGCAAGCCCTACGTTGTCTGGTCTGTTTAATTTTTGATGTTGACATATCACACACTGTTGAAATGGCATGCTGAGTGAACTTGTGTGCAGTGCAGAAATTGCTCAAAGATCCACAGGCCCTGCAGGCATTCATGAGTCATCAATGTTAAGAGAAAAACAAAAGTGGATCAGTTTGTCTGGAAGAATTTCCAAACTTGTCTGGATTGTGTGAGCATGTTGTGAGCAGTGACCGGTCATCTGAGAAACTTGAAACAATGTTTTGAAAAGCAATGCACTGGGAGCTGAGATAATAAAGACATATATTCATATTTAGAAAACCTGACATCTTAATGAGATGACAGTAAAATATTTCAGACTATTGAAATATTTGGGGACTCATCACACACAGTGGTCATTAGAACATCTGAACTTCAACCCCACAATGAGATCATATAGAGTGTAAAAGCAACAAAGCATGTCTAGGGTGAAATTATGATAGGAAATAAGGTTGCACCTCTCAGAGCAGCATTTTACGACATTAGAGTATAACTCAGATTAAGTTTATTTACGCCCAGATCAGGGAAGGACAGAAAGGAAGGGGGATGACTAGAAAGTAACAGGGGAAGAGGGGAGGGGCAAATGGTAATCCAAGAGACTCAGTGGACTGCATACAAGAAGGAGGAGGTTTTGACATGAATAAGAAATGTTACCTTATTAGCCAGGTTAGCTAGTATTGTATTATCATGGAGAGGGAAGAATACAGGAATTAAAGGAGATAAATTTCCAGGTAAACATGAACTGAACTTAGTAAGCATGGATTCCTTAGTGTTGTGGTCAGACAAACTAAATGGTGATTGAGCTGTGACCTAACAAAAGCTAATTAGGTGAATTAGCATGAAATGTCCCATGTATATTTGTAACAATCTCAGCACTAAAAGAAACAAATGGTGTTCTGGGTTCGATTTTCGATTAATTTTGCTTTGCACATCTGTCGTTTCCTGAGTTAATGCTGTTCATTTGGGGTACTCCTTTAAAAAAATGTAGCCCAGAACTTTTAAGAGAAATCTCCAAGGTCACCAGGTATAATGCTTACAGAAGTGTAGCCACAGGGTTGAGACTCTGTAAGAAAACATACTTCAAGGGTGGTTTAAAACAAAATAGTTAAACTGTTGCTTCCAGCAACTTATGGGACTTATTTCTTTATAGTAAGAGGAAGCGGAAATGATAGCTTACAAAATAATGATGCAGGATGGGTGCCCCTAACCTGTTAATTAGCCATTAGTTCAGGATTTAGGTCTTCAATTAAATCTTCTACACCCATGTTACATGTTTTTGAAGTGTTAAATATTAGCACACACTATGGTTGGCAGTTGTAGAAATATTGGTATAATATCTGCGGTGGTTATCAATAGCAGAATTGATTTTCTTCCTACTTTTTCATACAAGTAATTGTGTCTGAACAAATACTGGTACTTTAAATGACCTTGGTAAAAGACTTTGTGAATACTATTGCAAAATGTAATTTTTCTGTCTCTATGGATCTTAGATAATGAATGTGGACCATTAGGAATATTACTCTCTCAGCAGTTGGAATTCTAAATGCTGAAAACCTTTCCAAAACATTAGAAGGAACAGCGATGCAAACCAAATATGTTTGAGAGTTCTGTAATACTCCCCCTTATTAAACATTTTTTTTCACGCTGACATCAAGATAACATGTAGAAATCTTATCTTCCCCTAAGAGCTACATACTTCACAACAGTCTCAGACATTCATTCGGGAAGGTGAAGAATTTGGAGGAATGTTGGCACCTTGCCAGCTTCCTTGGCCGTTGAAAATAATGATAGCTAAGGCAACTAGTCCACCCACACTGCCGCTCACTGATAAAGTCAGTCACAGGCATTAGAGCTCAGCCAGAACAAGCAGTAGAATCTCTTTTCTGTCGTACAAGAATGAAAACATTGTATCTTCAGAGGATGCTGGTGTTTGTCATAAATTCAGGCAAGGTCTGAACTTTAGGACTACACAATCAAAAAGAGATCTAGAGACTGGACTGCTCATCATAATGTTTTCCCACTTTCACTTGGACTTGACTGCGTGGGAAGAATCACGTGACCCCATTTATGCTGACAGCTAATGGTCCTATAGCTTATTACAACAGTAGTGACTGTGTTGTCTCTCATTTCTCCACCTGTGATTTCAGGATTACTGGCACACAACTAAAAGGGTCTTAGCAAACAGTACAGGTTAGTGACTGAAATGTATATATATGGGACAATTTGCTCTTTTAGTAGCTAAACAATGAAGAGGTTGGCTTAACTTAAAATGCTTACCATGAAGAGCATTGACACAGTATGGAATAAACAGGAAGGTATCTTAGTATGTGTGTTGATGTCTTTTTTATAAGCTTCAATTACTTTTTGTTTCTCCTAGGAAGTGATGAAATTTGTCTTTTTAGTCTATACAATAATTAGCCATTTCCATCAAATTTCAATTGAATGCTGTGTATAAGAAGCTATGAATATTAATAAATAACTCAAACACAAATGTACATATATTCACAAGAGATAAGTAGGTTATAGATACGAACATATTGTGAATACATTTTTACATACCAAACTTGAGTAACACATAAGTTACTCAAATACTTGTTTAAATTTGTAGGGACACTTTTGTTGGTGTTTTTTAATGTTATATAACATTTAAATCTGGACAGAGAAAATAAAACCTTGTCTTTCTCAGTGTGGGCGGGGGCATAGTGCTACTTTTTGGAAAAAATGAATAGAAATGTATAAGTATTAAAAAAACATCTCTGTACCTGTTATGTCTGTTTTTTGTTGGGTTTTTTTTTTTGGTATTTTTTTAAACTGGGAAAGTGTTCCTCATTTTTATGACTTTAAACTCAGAATCAGACTCCCAGGGTTTTGGACTCTAAAAAATACCCAAGTGGTTTTCCTAGATCAACAAAGTTAAAAAGCAAACCTTGAGACCTTGCAATTTTTCAAAACTGACAATTGAACTAAGTGAAAGAAAATATACAAATACAAATATGGATCTTTGGTATTGTCTTATGCATACATAAGATTAATTGTATAAAGAATTTATAAATGTATTAAATGAACAATTTCATCTATGTTTTTTCATCATCTATTTTCATCATCTATCTGTCTACATATTTATCTATCTATGTATGTATGTATCTATCTATCTATCTATCTATCTATCTATCTATCTATCATCTATCTATCTATCATCTATCTATCTATCATTTATTAATATTCTCTCATTTCTATTTCTGAGGAGACCCAAAGCAGCACACATTCACCAACACACAACTAATGGAATAATTGGGATATTAAAAATTAGACTGATAATATTGAAAAATACTCATTTTGAAATATAGGTTAATGAAAAACAATATTTATTTGAGAAGTGATGCAAATTATATATTGTATATATATATATGTTAGTATATATATGCATTTAGTGTCATAGATACAATTATTAGTTAATTTTTAAAAATACATTTTGTTTTGTTAATAAGTAGTCATATTGTTGATTTACTCAAGTATTATTGTAATGAATCTGAAAATCATTTATCTTTTTCTATTAGCTACCAGGTATAAGAATTAAAATTATAATAGATTATCTGAAGGTTGTCATCTGTAGTCTAGAGAGACAAGCCCATGAAAGACAACAGGCTTAGGCTTTATTTTTTCTATGAAAGAAAAGAGATACCTACATTAAACTGGTGAAGTGCATTCCTTTGGTGCTGTTAATTTGAAGCAGACATGGCAGATTTTTTGTGGATTATATACTATATTCTTTGTTCTTCATAACACATTTATTGATGGCAAGGCATATGTATCTCCTTTGAAATAATACTGGTTTTCAGGCTAATTTAAGATGTCAGATACTTACAATTCTATGTGTGCTGCATTTATTTCATAAGACATATGCACATACAAAAAGTACACTATCCCATTAAAGGGTTTTATTCCTGCAACTCAAAAGACAGTGATATCTTTTAAAAAATCTTCATTTCCCAGTGATCTTCACATTCTATCTAGTGAATCATTGGGGTGAAATGGCCATATAATTTACTAGGTTTGGGCAGAGTAATGTTAGTCTAGCAGTTAAATGGTTATGCCAGGAATAAAAAGTATTTAATGGTTTATTGGAAAGTCAATGGCATAATGTGTGAGGTGCCTCTATAATGGTACACTAAAAATGTCAAAATTCTATGTAATTTTCCACACATAAAAGTGGCATAATGTCTCACAGGTGCCACACATCTATTTCCTCCTGCTGTACTCATTAGTAAAATATTTCGATGCACAGTTTCCTATGAGTTAATAAGACATGCCCTAATGAACAGCCAACTTAAACATGAAAACAGGTAGGCTCATAAAAAAGCATGCTAAATACTAAGTGCTTATTATAATTTTACCCAAGTGCTGATATTTGTTATGATCAATTCCAGGAACAAAAATTATCTGTTTTCTTAAAACCCCCTTTGTTAATTTTAGATTACTTGCTCAAAGATCACATATCCCAGGTAACTAAACTTCTCATTGCCTGATTCTCACTATCACAATAATACGATTTGGTGAATACTAAATAGAAAAGACTTATTTTTAAAAGCAATTACTGGTTTTTCTTGCATATATGCTTTGGTTGATCTATGTCTCATATAAGTTGAAATGTTGCGGGTAATGGTTTTTGTAAATTGTCATAGCAGGTCCTTCTTGTGTCTAAAATACTCCTCTACTTAAATAAAATCTAACTAAAGAGAACCAAATTGATTATTTACTGCAACTTGATCATTTATTGCACTTGATCAAGTAACCTGATCATTGATCAAGTATTCATAGTTTGAAAGTATAAAATATGTAGATTAAAATATTAAATACTTTAATTATGTATATTATTAAAGCATGTTCTGCTTTTTATCATATGTTCAACAGTCTATTTTTAAAGAGTTCATTTTAGTTTTGTGGCCTGTAGAAAACTTTAGGCTTACTAGTTTTCACACAAGAGAATTCCATCTCTCATACTTCTGCCTGGAGGGTTGAAGTAGAAGATCATGCCCTGAATAGGATCAGGTTCACGGCTGCACCTTCTTTACTGTTGTACATCTTTATATTTTTTGTGTTAAAACAAGGAGCTTGGAAAGACAGAGAAAGCAAGCTGACTGCTTATTCCTAATGAAGACCTGCTTTCAAGATTTTATTTGATTCTAATTGCCTTCCAACAGTTCAGTCTCCTGATACCCCTGCATTAGGAAAAAACATAAATTGGGTACTCACTCATATATTACATCAGATTTTTCTCCCTCTGTCCATGTGTCTGTGTGTCTGAAAAAGCAAAAGCAAAACAAATAAGCAAAAATGTCAAATAAACCCTTGAAAAAAACAAAAATATAAGCAATCAAGCAAGTAAAATAACAATAAGACAAAAAAGGCAAAAAATAATACAAAATGATCACAAAACAAGAACAACATGGTTTCATTTGTTGGTGGCCAACTACTCCTGGATATGGAACCTGATCTAGAGTGTTGGTTGATATTCCCAGAAACACTTTCATGAAAAAACTGATTTTCCATTTACCACTCAGTATTAATTATAAATAGTTTTTTGTTTAGTGGGGAATGGTATCTCATTTTCTCCCTCTTAGAGCTGGGACTCTGTATGGCTTGAACATAAGCAGGTATTGTAAATGCTGCCACAGTCACTGTGAACTTATAGATACTGTTGTATCTAGAAGTTATACACTGTTTACTTGAAGGTTCTTTATGACCTCTACATCTTACAATGTTTCTGGCTTCTTTTATGCCTGCATCCCTGATTCTTGATGTGAAGGGTTTGATAAAGAGATGCCTAGGCACGAGCAAGGAACTCAGGACCGCGAGGGGCGCACCTACACACTGAGACAATGGGGATGTTCTATCGGGAATTCCCCAAGGCCAGCTGGCCTGGGTCTGAAAAAGCATGGGATAAATCTGGACTTGCTGAATATAGCTGACAATGAGGAATACTGAGAACTCAAGAACAATGGCAATGGGTTTCTGATCCTACTGCACGTACTGGCTTTGTGGGAGCCTAGGCAGTTTGGATGCTCACCTTACTAGACCTGGATGGAGGTGGGGGTTCCTTGGACTTCCGACAGGGCAGGGAACCCTGATTGCTCTTTGGGCTGAGGAGGGAGGGGGACTTGATCGGGGGAGGGGGAGGGAAATGGGAGGCGGTGGCGGGGAAGAGACAGAAATCTTTAATAAATAAATAAATTAAAAAAAAGAGATGCCTAAGAATGAGTACTTCAAAGTCTCTCATATGCTGCACATTGCAAAATTGTGGTACTGTTAATTCCCATATACTGTAAAAAGAAGCTTCTCTGATGTGGGTTGAAAATGGCACTGATCTATGGGCGTAGTATTATGTCATTAAAAGTAATTTTATTCCTAAGGTTGTTTTTTTTTTTTAGCAGAATAATAGTACTAAGTTTACCCCTATGCCCATGGGCTATATATCTAGTTTTAGATTCTTTGCCAGTTTAGCAATGTAAGTTATGGCTTACATTTTATCTAATAGTTGTTGAATTCAGTAAAAAAGTGGTCAGTTACTCCCATATCACTTGTGCCTCTGTTGTACCAGAGTATCTTTCAGGCAAGTCACTGTTGTTGGTAGTATGGTTTGTAGAAGTTTCTTGTTGCTGGTTAATTTTCTCTTGCTTCAACATGCTGAAAAAAGGCAACCATTAAGGATGATAGCCAGTAGGGGGAAGCTGCTAGTTAGAACCCAGTTTGAATATTCCATGTTAGAGAAAATACATATTTGTTATCTTCAGGAATAGGGCTTTACCATCAGTTTGTATAGAGAAAACAATTACCTTGGCAATACTCTGTGAAATTTGTGGGATTCCATGAGTCTACTTTGGCCAACAGTTCAACAAGAAGTAACTTATTTCTTATAGGAGAGGTTTCACTTCATAGCATAAGATGTCTAATCGGGCCACTGTCTTCTGTATTATTTGGTGATTAAATTTACAGTTTTTCATTTATGTGTGTTTTAGGAAACGTACATAGTAGTAACACCCCACAGGGTTTCTAAATGGCCTTTAGTGATGTAGGTGGGTCTTCTGTTTATGTGTTAATTTCATTGGTTAATAAAAAAAAACTGCCTTGGCCTTTGATAGGATAGTAGCTTAGATAGGCGGAGTAGATGGAACAGAATGCTGGGAGGAAGAGGGAAGTGAGGCAATTGCCATGCCTTTCCTCTCTGAGCAGACGCCATGGAGCCAGCTGCCATGTCAGACATGCTGAACCTTCCCCGGTAAGCCATGGTGCTACACAGATTATTAGAAATGGGTTAATCAAGATGTGAGAGTTAGCCAATAAGGGGCTAGATATAATGGGCCAGGCAGTGTTTAAATAAATACAATTTGTGTGTTGTTATTTTGGGTGTAAAGCTAACCATGCAGGAGCTGAGCAGGGCAGAAATCAGGCCTGCCCGCAGCTCCATACTACACTTTAGTACTAGTTTTCTATCTGCATATTCATTCTTTTCCTGTTTGTTCCCACCCCTCCAATTTATATCTCCTACTGTGCTTTCACATTTATATTTCTGTAACATTATGCTCTATTACTTCTGTCTTGGGACTCCAGGATCTTACCTACATAAATAACTTCTGTGGTTATTCAGATTGTAGCATACTAAAAGCTTAAAATCTAATGGTGATTATATAGCAGAATATAAACCATTTGTCTTTTGATGTCTTGGTTGCCTCACTCAAATGATTGTTTCTAGCTCCTTCAATTTACCTGAAAATTTGGTAACTTCATTTTCTAACTTACAAATAATATTTTATTATACAAATGTACCACATTTTATTTATTTATTAATCCATGACTTGGTAGATATCTATGCTTTTTCTAATTTCTGTCTGCTGTCTATTATAAATATAACAGTAATGAGGATATATGAGCAACTACCTCTGTGGTATATTGTACAGCCTTTGGGGTGTACACCCAAGAGCGGTATACCTGAGTCTGTGGTAAAATGATTCCCAGATGTCTAAGTAACCACCATATCATTTTCCAAAAACGCTGTACCAATTTGCAATACTTTCAGCAATGACAAGCATGCACTTCCAATACTCTCTTTAATTGAACATGACCTTTCTGACAAGGGTAAGATAAAATTTCATAGTAGTTCTAATTTTTGTTTTCCTAATGTCTAAAACTGTTGAACAAGCACAATTTTTTTCTTTATCAACTGTGTTTAATTTTGAGACTCTTTGCTTAGTCTGTACCTTATTTTAAATTTAGCTATTTGTTTTCTTGATGTTCAGTTTTTTTTAATACCATACATTCTAGATATTAATCTTATATCAGATATATAATTGATGAAGATCTTTTTGATGTGGGATTTCCCTCTGTATGCTGTGAATAAAGGAACTGTTTTAGGCCTATAGCAGATCTATAGGGGAACAGAACTAGGCAGGGGACACTAATAGGAATGCTAGGAGAAGGGAAGCAGTGTCAAAGAGAAGCCATGGAGCCACCACAGATAGATGCTGGGAACTTTACCCCAGTAAACTAGGAAATGGGTTTATATATGAGTTAGCCAATAAGAAGCTAGAGCTAATGAACCAAGCAGGGATTTAATTAATGCAGTTTCTGTGTAATTATTTTGGGGCTAAGTGACCAGGAACTAACTAGTGGCCTTTTTACTACATCTTTTCCTTAAAAAAAAAAAGTATATAAAAGCAACAGATGTTTTTTTCTGGAATTTTAATGAATATTTCATTTTTGGTTGATTCCTCTACCTACTTTTATCCCTTATGTTAGCTCTTTTTCTGTTGTTGGGATGAGACACCAAAACCAAGGCAACTTAGAGAATGAAAGATTTATTGAGTTTAGAGTTCAGAGTGATATGAGTCCATGGTTGTTGAACAAAAGCATGTGTAGATGGAAGTTTTTATCCTGACTTGTCCCAAGCCACTCAGTCCCAAAAAAACACACAGAGGCTTATATTAATTATAAACTTTTTGTCCTATTAGCTCAAGCTTATTATTAACTAGCTTTTACAGCTTAAATTAACCCATAGTTATTGTCTATGTTTAGCCACATGGCTTGCTACCTTTTCTCAGTGAGGCATTCTCATCTTGCTTCCTCTGTGTCTGGTTGTTTACTTTGTCTCTCTGCCTTTCCTCTTTGCAGAATTGTTAGTCTGGTCACCTCACTTATACTTTCTGCCTGGCTACTGGGAAACCAGGATTTTATGAAACTAATATGAGCGACTTTACAGTGTACAAGAGCATTGTCTTTCAACAAGCATGGAGGCTTGAACAGGAAGATGGGGATTCATATCTTCCAATCTTCAAAAATCAAGCACTAACTAGAGAAATAACATAGAAAATGGCATGTAATTTTGATCATCACTGACATATTTTCTTAGGAAGACCAAATGTCCTAAACATATTTGTTTTAGTTGCTTTTTTTTTTTTGCAAGAAATAAGAAAACCAAAGCAACTTATATAAGAAGTATTTGATTGGCACTTACAACTCCAGAGGATGAGAGTCCATTGCTATGATAATGAGGAGTATGACATTAGGCTGTCATGCATGGCATTGGAACAACAGCTGAGAACTTAAAACTTGAGGCAACAACCATGAGAGAGGAAGAGAGCTAACTGGGAATAACGATGACTTTGGAAGCACAAATCCCATCTTCAGTGATACACTTCCTCCAACAATGCCTCGCCTACCAATCCTTCCAAATGTTCCACCAATTAAGAGCTAAACATTCTCATTCAGAACACCACACCAAGTAAATAGCACCACCAACTGGAGACGGTTTTCAAATGCACAAGACTATAGGAGAATTCTAATGTAAACCACAACACTCTAATTATCACTGTGTTCTTTTGTCCACAGAAATCCCCTCTATGCTAATATCACAAATATTTAGTTGTGATCCTTAATTCCATCTTTTAAACCCTCTATTTTTCCTTTTAATGGGACCCTTTTCAGACTGCTAGTCATATGGTACTTTTCTTTTTCACTATATGCCTCCTGTCCTGCTGACACTTGGACCAAAGTCTTCCAGCAAATGTACCTAATGGTTTCTTCAGTGTTTCCTTATACCTCCTGGTTGACTGAACTTGAATTGACTAACTGACCTTACAGCTATGGAATTATACACCCAGCTTCTAGTTTGGCCACGTTACTGTTATTCGTATATCAGATACTCATCTTAGGTTCAGGTCACCCTGACCCAGTAGGCTCCTAGGAAAAGCAGCCACCAGTAGCTCTACATTCTCAATTCTGATGAAATAAAAGTTTTCTGAGAAAGTTGACCCCAAAATTTCTCCATGATCTAAGTTTGAGCCAAAGGGGCTGTCACAAAATAATCCTGTGGCCTCCAAAAAGTATTTCAGGCTTCAGAAGTGTTTTGACCTGTGGCCCATCCCCTTCATTACTAAAGCTACCTCTTCTTCAGAATAAATCCAAGAAGGGTAAGTGAAGACTTGTCTATATGGAGACATACTCCTGCTGTCTTCTCCCCTCTGTTGCCTCTTCATATTGTCCTTTGTTAAAACACAGCCTCCTTAAGTGAGACAAACAGAGCTCATGTCCCTGCTATGATCTCCCAACTTCATTCCCTTCTCTAAAGATAATTTTGCTTTCCTTGAGAAAATTCTTTTGAAGCCGGAGTAAATATTACTAAATATCTGATGTTAATAGAAGAGTTTATTAGGATTAATAACATAGCACTTCATGTATTCACAAAATGATCTTTTAAAAGTAAAGCCAAGAAAATCAGGAAGATAGCAGAAGGAAGATGTCAGAGGAATTGGATACAAAACAGGACCTTATCTTTTTCTGACTTTGTAGCTGTGGGTTGCTAGCCAAGGAATGCTGGTGGCCACTCTTATCTGTCAAAGATCTACAGCCAACAAAGGGAAAAGAAACAGGGATGTTTCTTTACAAGTTATCCATACAAGTGCTTGGACTGACTTCTCTATCTAATGAATTATTTTAGTAGTAGATACATTCTCAGGCTAATGTAGGGCCTGGAGTCCAGTCACTAACTTGACTGTAGCCTTGTGAGTTACTGAACAAAATACTCCATTAAATGATAGGACCGAAGTCTTAAGAAGGCATCTGCTTCTCTTACATTTGCCTCAAACATTTTGTTAATATGTAAAATAAACATAAAATTAAATTGAAAAATTAAATGTTAGTAATTGGTAAGCATATTCTTTATATACAATACAAACAAAGAAATCATTATAATATTCTAGGTATATTCTTTATACAGTAAGGATTATGATTTTATGGTTATGGTTTTAAAAAATACTTTTATAGATATGAAAAAAATCCAAAGTGTTCTAAATGTTGACAGTACATTGTATTGAAGGTATATTGTTATCTACACATTGCTACCTGCGGTTTTTCTTCAGTTGTGGCTAAACAACTTCATGACATCCCCCTGCGATGAATTTTCTGAGCAAGAAATTATGCAGAGGGAGTATTAAAAGCATTACATTTTGATGGGGGATTCTCATCTGTATGCTGTGAATATGTTTTATTACTATTGGTTAACAAAGAAGCTGTTTTGGTCAATGGTTTAGCAGAGGAAAACCAGGCAAAAAATCTGAACACAGACAGAGGGGAAGTAGGCAAACTTTGGAAGACACAATGTAGCTGCCAAGGGATACAGATGTCAGAACTTTATCCGGTAAGCTGCAGCCTCATGGTGATACAGAGAGTAATAGCAATAGGTTAATTTAAGTTGTAAGAGCTAGCTAGGAGTATGCTTAAGCTATTGGTCAAGCAGTGTTATAATTAATGCAGCTTCTTACGAATATTGAGGTCAGGGAAACAAACGCACCATCTCTATTTACAACATTTTCAATTACAAATTGCCTCAAAGTATTTTCTTTGTTTCCAATCAGTATGGTAAACATAAATTAGCCTTATTTTTCTTCAATTTTTAAACTGTTTTTCTTCTCTCATTTTTTTCTCTCTTCCTTTTCTCCTGCTACCTATCTCCTCCACTTAGAATCTCACCCTACATTACAGGCTGAACTCTAATTAGTTTCCTTACAACTCAATGATCTTCCTGCCTTTCCTGTAAGAATGTTGAGTAACAGGTATGTACCACCAAACCCGAGTCTTTGTGGATATTTTGCTTTGTCTTTGACATCTGATAGAGCCACAACCTCTTCTCCTCTTCCCTCCTTCTCTCTCTCTCTTCTCTTCTTCTCTACCTCTCTGTTGCTCTCTCTTTCATCTATATCTACTATTTTTGTATTTCTGGAGCTTTTTATTATGATATTTTTTGGCCATGCCAATATGTTAATTTATTTATTGTGATAATTTGTTTTTTTTTTATTTTTTATTTATTTATTTATTTTTATTTTTTGGATTTTTCGAGACAGAGTTTCTCTGTAGCTTTTTGTTTCCTGTCCTGGAACTAGCTCTTGTAGACCAGGCTGGCCTCGAACTCACAGAGATCCGCCTGTCTCTGCCTCCCGAGTGCTGGGATTAAAGGCGTGCGCCACCATCACCCGGCTTATTATGATAATTTGAATAGTGTATTGAGTCATTGTGACTAAAAGAAAACCCTTCAACTATTTGTACATAATCAGTTTTGATAAACTTAAAATAGCAAAAATATAAGATATTTGTTTCTAGTTAAAAAAAGTTTTGAATAAACAATTTGAGAAATAATGAGTAAAACTAAGTTAAGAGAAAATAAAGGGAATAATTTTTATAATTTAATTTCAGATAACTTCGAGTTATTTTGATAATATCCTATATACACCTGTGCCTAGAATTGAAAATACATAATACACACATATAAAATTATCAGTGACCTAATTAATTATGTAATAATAATATTTATGGAACATATAAGACTTTTAAAAGTATTTTCTGGATATAGTATGAAGTCATTATTCTTGTGCTATGAATTAAGGCAACAATGATCAATTTATCATTCAATGTAATTATAGGCTGAGAAGAAAGTAGTAAATGTAAAGAGGTCTAAGCTCCCTGAAAACCATACTTGAACGTGTATGCATATTTAAAAGTCTTAATACCACTTACTAAATCGAATGCAAGGCTATTGTATTAATGTTGGTATTCTTTATGAAAAGCACTATCCTCACACAATGAGAAACATCTAAGCTCCTCCTGGAAGCAGAACTGATCAAGCACTCTGCTTACATTTTTATCCTGGGACCTCCTCTCTGAATCCAATTGTAGAGTGCCTAGCATCCTGCATCATCCGGCTTGGCTTCCCCAGCAAAGCCCTCTCTGAATACACAAGGCCACAGTGGCATGACAAAACAATAGACAATATTTTTAGCTCTTCTTGTATCCTTGCCAGCACTGTAATCTTAGAGAGGAGAGACAATTTTATTATCTGAGGAAAAACTTGCAAATATCAAGTTATGGAACATTTAGTTGAAACAATGGAGATAAGTAAATGATTTGTCATATTTTAAGGGAAAACAATTTTACTTGAATCTTTAAAGAATTATGGTTCCATTTTCTGGAAAAGAGACACTGACCCTCACACCCAGGAAACTGATAGAAACAGATTTGCCTTCCATTGTTTCTAGCAGCGATCACAGAAGAAGCCTTTGAGAGTAGCTGACAAAGTAATTAGCGACAGAGCTGGCCTATAAGTTGTGTCCAGCCACAGTTACTGTAAAGGCTATCCTCATTCACACAACATGACAGAAGTGGAATAATGTATGTCTTTTCAATTGAAATCTGCATTTTTTCACATCTGTTCCCAATAGCACAAAGCATGCCCGCTGGCATGCGTTGGATGACTGGTGTATGTCTATGATTGATTTCTCCCAAGCACATCCAAAAAAGTGTGTATGTATCTTTTCAGATATGCTGCTTACAAAGACATAATACAAATGCTTGAAACACAGTTTCCTCTTCCTTCCACACCCAAACCAAAATAGTCTGGATTTTCCTCGCTTTGAATTAACATCCAAAGTGACATCATTCTGTAAAAAATTGGGAGTGAATTCAGACAAAACTTCAACTGTGTTCACATTCATACCTGAACCCACAACAAAGAGCTTAAGATAGCTTCCTTTTGCCTGGCAGCTTCCCTGTGATGGAACAGGAAGTTTGCTATAGGAAGTCAAAACTTCTTCCTCACAGACATGATTATTCATCAGCTTAAAACACTTTCGAGGTTGGAGAGAATTAGAAGTTTTAATAATAGTACAGATTATGTTTGATGGTATTTAATAGGGTGTCACTGTATTTTCTTTTTTTTAATGTTTATTTATTTATTAAGGATTTCTGCCTCCCCCCCCCCCCCGCCACCGCCTCCCATTTCCCTTCCCCTCCCCCAATCAAGTCCCCCTCCCTCATCTGCTCGAAGAGCAATCAGGGTTCCCTGACCTGTGGGAAGCCCAAGGACCGCCCACCTCTATCCAGGTCTCCTAAGGTGAGCATAACACATAGGCATCCTCCTGAATATTAACCTTCATCAGGCGATGAAAGGAGACAGAGACAGAGACCCACATTGGAGCACTGGACAGAAATCTCAAGGTCCAAATCAGGAGCAGAAGGAGACGAAGCACGAGCAAGGAACTCAGGACCGCGAGGGGTGCACCCACACACTGTCACTGTATTTTCAACATGGATAAAGAAAGCTGTATTAAAATATAGAATTCAGTGATAGAGGAGAATGTTTTTTCATGGTAAATGTTTGTTTATCTTATAAAAATAATGTATAGCTAGTGAAGCTGATAAGCATTTTACTCTAGATAAGATAAAAACAAACAACAAAAAAAACCACAGTGAATGAGACATTTTTTTTTTGTTATGTGGCTCTTCTGAATGGATGGTTACGAATCTGCCTGCTTGAAATGATGTAGGTACCTTGAATGGAGACTCTAGTTACATATGTTTATCATGTTTATCATAAGCTTCACGGCACATCTTCCTTGAGTTGGATACTGCTATGGCTTTGGTCTCTCCTTATGTTCCCAAATTTGTCTTTTAGGTAGCTCTAAAAGACAACCCATTGGGGGAAAAACAGTGGCTGAGATTTTTCATCCCAAGGATTCCCCAAAACAACAAGATATTTATAGGGGTTTGGTTACTGTCCAGAACATGTCAGGAAAACTCTATTATTTAAAAGACCACATACTTGAGGCTTCTCAAATTGACAAGTCAATATGGCACTGGCATTAGAAGTTTCATTCCTATTGGCTTGCTTTCATAGAGTTTGTAGGTTCTGTGCATACCACTGAAAGACAAGAGTAATTATCAATCTCATCCACGTGTAAATGTTGTCAGCTATAATAACAATTGGTCTGTCAAGATATGTCCACTGGTACAACAGTGGAACAAACATTATGAAAATGTACAACCACTTTCTTATTCGATTTAAGTATCAGTCCATATTACGGTACTATTATCAGGAATATATTGGTAAAGGAATCATAGAGATTAGGAAAGGATATACTTCTATTATTCTGCTAAATGAACATAATATTAAACTGATGCTTAATGAATGATCGTATATTCGCAGCTCAGTATACTCACAATACACAGTTGAGCATTTCGTGACTTTCACCAGATTATCTTCTGTTTACATTAGATAATAATCAGCACAGAGACTCACACTGACCAAAGTGAAGACTATCCATAGGATAGTCCTTAGGAGATTGAAGACTCTCCAGCCCTAAGTGGAAATACACACCACACTCACTCCTCCAAAGACTCAGTGATCATTTCAGAAGACACAAAAAGAATGTAAGATCTGAAGGCAGTGGGCAACTATGAGGAAATGTGCCTTTAGACAAATCAAGACAGCACATATGAACTTACAACAGTTGTGACACCAAGTACAAGACCTATGGAAGCCTAAATCAGATAAAACACTATAGTGGCATTTTCATTGCAAACTACTCTGCTTCTCTGATCTTCAGTTTTAACCCCTATATGTGTCTCTGGGTTTTTATTAGTTGCACTTCAGAACCCCAACATGAAGAAACAGGAAGTTGGACATAAAGTCCCAACTCATGTTACGACCTATTGACAACTCTTAGCTGCTGGGAGAAGAAAGATCATTGTTTTCTAAAAGTACTATACCATACTCCAGTGGAAGGCAAACATTGACGAATATTTGGGCAGTTCACATTGGATTTGATCCAGGAGAGGGCACAGAACTGGCTGGAAAGAAGAGGGACAGATCTGAAATAAGTTGAGGGTACGAAGTATATATGATCAAAAGACATAGTATGCCATTGTCAAAAATACTAACACAAAACCAAGAATGAGCAAACAAAAGCCTGGGTGACAGGGTGATTGCCATCCGAGTGCCATCCGCTACCTTACCATGCATCCATTGCTCTTTCCTCTTTGAGACGCTTTGAAACTTAAAAGTTAATCTTTAGTATAATTGATACTTAGAGAAGAGAAAATAAGTGTAAAATTTGAAAGTAATTTCTTTAATACTAAGTACATTGACTTTCTAACAAAAAAATTTCTTGACATCTTTAGCCATGTGGATAGAAAGAAAGTACAGTGTTACATATATATCTTGCTATACACTTTTCCTCACCTCTCTGATGATGAACATAAAGCTCATCTTTCTTTTGTTATTTTCTATCTATCTATCTACCTACCTACCTACCTATCTGTAGATATATCACTATTATATATAAATATACATACTACACACACACATATATATATATACATATATGTATGTTTATATACATGTATACATTTTTGGGAAATTATATCCAAAATAAAATATCATTTATAAAGTAGTTAAAAAACAAATGTAGTTATACAATAAGATGCTACTTTATCTTACAGAGTATAAACTCCACAACCATCTTTCATAGCCATGTTTTTTAAATTTTTATTTTGACATTACCTAAACCATGAAAATAAACAGGCTATATTTTTATCAATCATGTACACTAATACTGAGAATTATTTATATATTAAAATAATCTGTTACTTTTCATGAAATTTTAGAACTAAAATTTGATAGCATTTCAATTTTGTTATCATACCATGACTTCCAAATAGTTATTGAATATCTCTACGTGGATATCATATGAATAATTGAAGGGAGATATTTTTTCTCTTCTGCCTTTTGCTTTAATTACTAGATTTTTTGGGCTACCCTTGTCCACTGAGAATGTTACCATTACTCAGTACATCAGGATATCTTGGGATCTTCGTTTTTTTTATCATTTCTTACCACATGCTACAGTTACCATTTGACTAAATGTTGAGTTTATATGTACACACCAGTCAAGTCAGTGGAGTATTACCCAGAATGCAAGTATATTCACACAAATGTACTTCTATTACTTGCTTAACCAAGAGATTCCATGCATTTGGCATTTATGCTATATCTGTATAGAAATGTTAGTATGTGTTTCACACTATTCAATTCAGAGAATTATCAAGGAAGTAGCAGTGTGCTCTGAAATGAATATTGTCCAGAAAAAAACTTGGTGGCAAGGTGTCTTAATTATTTAATAAGTGGGAAGTAAAAACCAATACTTGATGAAAAATAGACTTAACTTAAAATAATAAGCTTTTTTGTTTGTTTTAAAATCTGGGCCTTGTAGTATAGTGTTTTTCATTTATCCTCAAGTATGCTTGGCGGATTGTCTTAGTTTTATCTCATTTCATCAGAAACACAAGTGTTGTATGTTGATTTAAGCTTACTCTTTAACCTCAAGTGGTGCTAATTATCAATTTAATTTTATTTGTCTTTTCTTCTCAGACACTTTATCCATCCCAACATACATCACTCTCTAAAGCTGTTGAGATTTTATATTTTTGTTCTCTTAACTGTACCTTCTCTATAAAATATCAATTATAGTGCTTTTGATAAATATCTTTGATTGAGCCTCTTCTGATGTGTCTCTGCACCTATACAGAAGATGCAAAAAATAAATAAACTCAGACAATTTCTTTGATTTTTCATTATCACTATGACATCTCTAGCCTGTAGTACAAACTATAGACCAAATTTATTGAGAATGCTAAGTCAAGGCATTCTTTGTTATGTATTTGCTCTATAAAAGTAGGAAATGATGTAGAAATGGACTATGTCTTTCCACTTCAATATTTTAAAGTCATTGACTCATGGATATTATTTAATTAAAATCAGATAAATTTCATTCATTACTAACTATAAGACTTTTTTGACAAGCTGTTTCTTAATGAACATATTAAGAAGAGGTGACTTGAGACCATATTCCCCAGTTGAATTCTAGACTGACTCAGACTTCCATAGGTTTTCTTTCATATTTTAATTCCATAAATTCAGGGATTATTATACAGTAAGAAATGTTTTATTTTTATAAATTCTTAAAGAAAAAACTGCAGCTATTTTCAAACAGTATTTTTTTTTCAATCATTACCATTTGCTTTTTAAGATTTCTGAGACTTGTCATGGTGGGGTCTGTGTAGCTATTGACCCTAATGTAAAACATTCCATCTTATATAGTAGAGGGAGGCCTATAGATTCCAAAATTAAAGAAATGTACAATGCTTAGTAAACTTCTGAAATCTACAACATTTAAAGGATCCCTCTCCAAAGTTAATATAAGTAATAACAACCGACGTGGAAAAAAGGCAATCCTTTTAGTTGACCTGCTTGAACAGAAAGTCTTGTGATGCAACTTTCATGAGTGCTCACCCCATGACAGGGTGCGATATTTGGTGATAAAGTTATCTTTGAGTAACCTACTCTCCTGTAAGTTCCCTCTCAAATCATCTCTTGTAAGCAGTCTTAGTGATTTCAGTGGAATTGTGTAGAACTATGTTCATTTTATCATCCGTTATTTGTTCTTTAACTGAGGTTAAAAATGTCTGGCAGAAATGAGGGAAGAACAGGAGGCACGAACGAACCCACCTGTAGGAGTTTATTAAGAGGGCTATGTGCTCATGAGCTCCAGGAAACGTGTGGACAGAAAAGGAGGAGTTAGGAATGGTGCATTTAGTTTTTAAAGGTTTTCTAGCACATGCGCATGAGGGGAAAGACATGCCCACATCAGACGCTGATGAAGGGCGAAGCTATGCCCTGTCCCTGCGTACAGGGGCATCTTCATCAGACGCTAATGACGCAGATGGCATGGCAGGCGACCCCCGCATGAGCACACAGAGGGTACATGCACTGGCTTCAGAACCCGGAAGTGCAGCCTTACTGGTGGCTCAAGGAATTACAGGGTTGAACAGATGTTAGATCATATCTTCCCAAGAAAAGACACATAACAGTGGGCAAATTTGTGTTCATTTTGGGGATACGAAAAAGATTTTTTTATAGCCTAAGCCAGGAAGAAATGAGTGATTAGTGTTGACCAGATGAGAAAGATGCTTCCTATCTGGGGAAACTGATAACTCTAGTTCAGACGGGGAGCCATGTTGTTGTAATAGTTTTCTGCCTACAAGAGTATTTAACACTTCTTTCTTCCTTCCTTCCTTTCTTTCCTTTCTGTGTGTCTGTATGTTTCTGTGTAAGAATTGTTATGTGTGTTTCTCTATGTCTATAAGTAAGTCAGAGAGTTTCATCTTCCATCTTGTTTGAGATGGTTTATTTTATTTGACATTATAAATAGCAAGATAATTAGGGCACAAGCTAGCTCTGGAATAATCCTTTTGTGCACTGTGAAGACTGGCCTCAAACTTGTTTAATAAGCAGCTAATTGGCCAGTAACCAGGCAGGAAGTATTGGCAGCATGACCAAACTAAGGATGCTGAGATGAAGAATGGGAGAGTCAGAGGACACACCAGGAGACACAAAGAGAGCAAAGCATGTTGGAGTACAGATAAAGCCATGAGTCAAGATTAATAGTAATTGGTGAATTTAAGTTGTAAGAGCTGGATAGTAATAAGCCTGAGCTATCAGTCGGGTATTTATAATTAAAATTAAGCTTCTATGCTCGTTATTTGGGAACTTGTAGGCATAAAAGAAACTTCTGTCAATGCAAGCTTCTGGGAATTCACAAACACAGAGAGCCATTCTGGCTTTATACAGATACACCCTGGGACTGTGAGCTCTGGTTCTCTCAGTTGAATGACAAGTGTTTTATTAGCTCAGACATTTTAGTCAACTTTATTCTTCTAGTTATAAAGAGACAATGTAATTGTCTAAAAAGAGCACACTTAAAAATGTTTGACAATTATAATATTAGTGGTGCTTAGTGATGCTATATTTCTTTAAAAAAGATAACAGTGATACAAATCAAAATGTTCCTTTGGCTTGATTTTTCCTTGCAGGTGTTGGGAGTAGACCAGTATCTCTCATAAACAATTTTTAAAACAAGATTAATGTAATGATGTTAATAAGAAAGAATGTCACAAATAAGTTATGCCAAGATAAGCAGAGCTGAGAGATGCAATGTGATAGTCATCATTTGCATGCTAAAAGTGACAGAATTACAATTCCTCAATCTTAGGTGGTTATTTTTAATTGAGCATTAATAAAAATATTAAATAACATTGATAATAATTTTGATATATTATTCTTGTACTTTCGAACTTTTGTATGTCGTATGTCCAATGACTGCCACTCACTTTCAGATCCACCGTGTGATTTTGTAATTTTTTTTTTACTGCTGATGGATTGTATTACCTCTGTCTACAGTGGTCACAATCTGTGTTCGCTTATTTTCATATCTAACAGCCTAATTCTCTGTCTGAGTGTTAAAATCAAATGATATACTCATCTTCTCCTACCCAGGATAAAAATTCTAGATTACTTTTAGTTATAAAGGCATTATAGCTACATGTGATATTATTTTTATATATTGTATTTATATGTTTATAATTATTATGTTTATTCATTTTATGTAACAAATAGTCACATATATGGCATTTAGAAATTGGTTTTTAAATATGAATTTAACTTGATTAGCAAAATGTTGAATTATTACAGTAATTTATTTTTGTTAGTGATGATTTATTTTTTCTTGTTGTTTGTTTTTGTTTTTTTTTTGTTCTGATGTGTGTGGAACCCAGGACTTTATTGTACTAAGCAATCATTCTACCACTGAACTATATATACTTAGCTATTAAATGAAACGTGTTTTTTGGTTCCTAGGGTTGGTATACTTGAGAAGCTTAAAGAGAGCTCAAGTCTACCAATAATTTTTATCAGATTTCTAATATCCATAAATGAAGGAAGATAAAGATTTATCATTTAAATCTCAAGTGTTTCTATCTGTTGCGGCAGTACTGAAAAATACCAAATCTTTGTCTCCTTAATTTATACCTCTGTACATCTAAAAAAGCCAGTTCATACACTAGGGATGAATGCTGATTCCACTGCCAGTGATCTCACAAAAGTCCCAAGCCACACAACTGTCCCCCATATTCAGAGGGACTAGTTAGGTCTTATGCAGGTTGTATGTTTCAAATTTAAAAAAATGATTTATTGTTATTCTGTTGTATAATATTATCAAAGTTTACATTTACATTTTTCTAATTTTTTAAACGTTTTCTAAATTGTATAAGATTTAGATCATTGAATTTGCACCGTTTCATGATTTTGTGCAATGTTTGTTAGTTATCATGAGTAAATAGGAATAAGTCAGGGAGACTATATATATGCTTTGATTTTGCAATAGCAAGAGAAGCATGTGTTCTAAAACCCTCTTTATGAATTTATTATTAAACAATTAAAGGAATTGAGGAATTAACTTATATTAATGCTTTAAAGAGCTCTAGAGTGTTTTAAATAGTTCAATTCATGGCAGTAATTCAAGTTTCTGAAGCAAAATTCCCAGTCATATATCAACAATTTTTATTTCTCATTTTAACGTTGTTTGTACTTCAGTTGTGATAATTTGGGTTTTTATAACAGTATTAGGAAGATAAATTAAGGATTGAACCTAACTTGATGGTATATATGATTAAAAACATTATTATGAACATCCTAATTGTAAGCTGGGCCCAACTTGGGATATTTAGTACAAATTTTCCCTATGACAAGAGAGAAAAAATTGTGGGGTTAAAATGAAATAACTGGACTGTAACTGTTATTTTGGAGCCCCACCTAGTTAAGATTGCAACACCCAATAATTTTACTGAAACACAGTTGGTTCCTCATTGCGGGACAGTGCTTTCTTGAATCTGTTTTTGCTATGACTTTCTGAGTTTGCAATCAGCAAACTGCGAGAAGTAAGGATCTTTACTTCTCTGAAGTGTCATCATTTTCTGCTTTACCTAACTTGGTCTTCGGAGATAGCTAACAGTTATTAATTCAAAGACGTGCTTCATAAATACAGAAGAGGAAATATAGAAACTTCTTTAAAGCGTTTATCTAAAATTGCATAGCTGTATTTCGGTTTCTCCACGTTAAGTCACAAAAATGATTTGAAGTATTGTGGAGAATAGTCTTTAAAATTTTTACCATACATTTTATGTGAGTTTGATAACCATCAAAGGATAGAATATAGCTATGATACCATCTCAGTCAAATCATGTATTTTCACTGGAATATTTCACAATAAAATTTATGTTTGCTTCATGTCATGCCAATATGTTTACATGCATGCCATGATTATCACATTCATTTATATAATGTGAGGATGAGAAAAAGATTTAATGTGTAAGGATTCTCTAGTTAAGCCAGATGCATTCCAGTACAGCATATATATAATAACCAAAGTGATTTCACCTTATCAATTAATTCTGAGTGACAAATAGAGAGAGGGTCAGAGGAGACAGTCTGCAATGGGTCATGCAGCTGTAGTCTAGACTATCTTCAAAGGCCACATCTGCCTTTGCCAAGGAAAGAGTTTTATATGCAGTAATCTTTGTAATAAACTCAGAAGGAATTCTGGGAATTTTGGTAATACAGTCTTTAAATGGTATAATTTTTTACTTTATTGTCTTGTTAGCATAAACTCATTGTACTCAGTAAGGGTCTCATAAAGATATCTTCATTAAAATATTTCATGTGTTATGGACATATTCAACCACATACTTTTTTCTCTTTCCCACTAATACTTGTACCTTCCCCAGATAACCTCCCTTGTTCCTTCACATCTTATGTAAGACAAATATAAGAGAAATATTATATTTATTTGTCTATATGAATATTACTTTTTGCCTAATGTGATAACTTCCACTTCCATACATTGTCCTGAAATCTTAGAATTGTATTCTACTTCAGATTATTTTAGGTTGTGGAGGAAGGGGTACCCTCATCCATTGCTGGTGGGAATGCAAATTTGTGCAACCACTTTGGAAATCAGTGTGGCGGTTTCTCAGGAAATTCGGGATCAACCTACCCCAGAACACAGCAATACCACTCTTGGGAATATACCCAAGAGATACCCTATCATATGACAAAAGCATTTGTTCAACTATGTTCATAGCAGCATTATTTGTAATAGCCAGAACCTGGAAACAACCTAGATGTCCTTCAATGGAAGAATGGATGAAGAAAGTGTGGAATATATACACATTAGAGTACTACACTGCAGTAAAAAACAATGACTTCTTGAATTTTGCATGCAAATGGATGGAAATAGAAAACACTATCCTGAGTGAGGTAACCCAGACCCAAAAAGAGGATCATGGGATGTATTCACTCATAATTGGTTTCTAGCCATAAATAAAGGTCACTGAGTCTATAATTTGTGATCCTAAAGAAGCTAAATAAGAAGGTGAACTCAAAGAAAAACATATAGTTATTATCCCTGCTATGGGAAATAGACAAGATTGCTGTGCAAAAAACTGGGATCTTGGGGGTGGGGTGGGATGGGAGTAAGGGGAGAAGTGGAGAGAAAAGTGAGGAGGGGAGGATGGGGGAACTTGGGGAAACGGGATGATTGTGGATAAAACAAGGTTGGATAGAGGAGCAGGGAATCACATAACTTAATTAAGGAAACCACCTTAGGGTTGGTAAGAGACTTGAACCTAGAGTGGCTCCCAGGTGCCCAGGGCAATGTCCCCAATTAGTTCCTTGGGCAGCTGAGGATAGGGAACCTGAAATGACCCTAGCCTATAGCAATACTGACGAATATCTTGCATATCACCATAGAATCTTCATCTAGCAATGGATGGAGGTAGAGACCCACACTGGAGCACTGGACCAAGCTCCCAAAAGTCCCAATGAGGAGCAGAAGGAGGGAGAACATGAGCATGGAAGTCAGGACCACGAGAGGTGCACCCACCCACTGAGACAGTGGGGCTGATCTATTGGGAGCTCACCAAGGCCAGCTGGACTGTGACTGAAGAAGCCTGGGATAAAACCAGACTCTCTGAACATGGTGGACAATGAGGGCTGATGAGAAGCCAAGGACAATGGCATGGGGTTTTGTTCCTACTTCATGTTCTGGCTTTGTGGGAGCCTAGCCAGTTTGGATGTTCACTTTCCTAGACCTGGATGGAGCGGGGAGGACCTTGGACTTTCCACAGGGCAGGGAACCCTGACTGCTCTTTGGACTGGTGAGGGAGGGGGAGAAGAGTTGGGGGAGGGGGAGAGGGGCGGGAGAAGAGGGAGGGAAATGGGAGGCTGGGAGAAGGCAGAAATTTTTTGTTTCAATAAAAAAAATTGATAAGTGATATGAGACAACATAAAATTTCTATAAGAAATGACAGAGGATAACATTTAATTCCTTCATTGAGTTGTATTTTTAAGTACATCTCAAGTTGTTTAAAGAGATTTTAATTAAAATACAATAGACTGTATTAACTTTCAAAAAATTTACCATTTTTATCTTTATAATGCAATGATAGAAATATTTCCCAAGATAATGTAAAATCTAATGTATATACTTTAAAAAAAGATGTACAAAAAGTTTCTAAAAACTTTATATATAGTTTTAAAGGCTGTTGTTTAAAGCCAATCAGACTGATCAGTAGGTAAGAACACTTGCCACCAGGACCGAGAATTTGAGTTTAATCCCGGAGAACTACATGTTGAATGGACATCCAACTTCCACCACTTGTCATCTGACCTCTTCAATTTTTAAAGCTTTCAAAATCTCTCAAAAAGAAAAAAAAAAAACAGGCTTGCCAGCCAGCACACATACACAAAACCTAAATAAGTAAATGCAATGAAATATTTTTAAATGGTATTATTCAGTCCTAAGAAACGTGTATAATATGTGAAGAGGAAAGTGATATGTCCCAAAATATAAGCAATTAAACAGCCTTTAAAATATCAAATCAATATATGACTGAAAAGGAAGAAAACACTGTTGAAAGTTGTTAGATTGATATACTTAATGAATTTTGCTTATTAAACCTGAGTGTGTAAAACAGTGGTAATAATTTTGGCCATGTCATTTACAAAACTTGTCTATGCCTGCATTCTAATACGTACACACACACACACACACACACACACACACACACACACACAATATCTATTATAAGTGCAATCATAGGAATATTATTTCACACCCTAAAAAAAGGTGCAATAACTTCTCCAGTTCCCCTAGAAAGGGCACATGAAATCCCTTGTACAAAATAAAAACTTGGCTGCTGAGATAAACATAAGAGAGCTCTTGATATGACTGCCACATAGCATGACTCCAGGTATGGACCTAATGACAGAAGTGATGGAAGAGAGAAAAGACAGACACAGACACAGACACAATGATATGCAGAAAAGTTGGAAATGGGTTGACTGAGCTCTCTGATAGAGAAGGTGAGGACACCAAAAACTCAGCATGAATATCTTATGCAGTTGAGTAGAGAGGCAGCATTATTGTATACAGTTAAAAAAAGGAAGTAGGATTTATAGGTTATAGCTGGATACAGATTTAACTCACCCTGGTAGAGAGCAGTCTCCATAGAGAAAGAGTATTGAATAAATATCCAGGAAGATAAAGCCATAGTGGAAATTTTCTGCAGACACTATCAGCCTTTGCACATGGACCAAAGGAAGGCTTCAGCATCTCTCTTAGCCTCATAGGCGGACAGGCTTTGCCATTTTCCATGGGTCCAAAGATTTGAAGGACTTAAGGTGTCTGTATTCATGTAAAGGGTTCACACTCCTATATTCCCCACATATGGCAATTTCACTTCTCTATCATATAGAAAACTTATTGCAATGTAAATATATACTAAAGACTAGATATTGGTTGATAAGACGGTTTTGTGTTTTGGTGATTGTATTACAGATAATTTATAGCTATTCTTTAAAAAAGAAAAAAACCTGTTTCTCTTTGTTTAGAAGGATTCCTCTTCATAATTTCATTTTCAATCACCCTTTTAAATTTCTGGCATACTTTGGCTAGAAATGAATTCATTTCAGTCAGTTATTTTGTTCTGTCTCATTGCGGAGGACTTTCCGTTGCTTCTTTCTTTGCTTTGCTCTGTGCGTGTGCACATGTGTGTCACTCTTTTCCATTTGACAGCTAATCTTCAGAGAAATATGCATTGTTCCTGCAGCTGGGAAAGCCTCAAGGAAGCAATGTGAGCTGTGCTCTTTCAACCTGCCTGCTTCCTGCTGCTCCAGCCTTGCTGTAAATGAGGTAAAGTGGCATTATCTTCTTCCTATCTTGACAGTTACGAGGTTGAAAGAGCACTGTTTTGGGGGCCAGGCAATAGATCATTCTTTGTTCTATCTAGCCTCCATTGCCAAATGACAAGCACAAGAGGCCTGGGGAGGTTCCGTACTAAGAATGCTTCAGGAAATCGCCTTTGCAGAAAATCCAAACATCAGGAGTTTAAACACAATTTTGGTGATGTACTTTTATTGTGCTCTGTTTCTCCCCTCAATCCCAAGTGTTATCTTACAGCTTTAATGACAATGAGAAAGATTAAAATAAAATATTGGAATGCATTTGAAGGCCATATTTTGACCGTAATACATTTTTAACCACCATCATCAGCATACATACCCCTGAGGAACTGAAACTGCCATTGGAATTTGAAAGAAGACTCCTGGGGCTCATTTGGCAATGGCATCTATATGATTTCACTCTCTTTACTATATATATTAAGCAAACTTTTGAGGGAGGCTTAGTGATACATCGAAGATGAAAGAGAACTATTGATTAGCATTTGTTCACTTTCTCCTGAGAATGAGATAAACAGATCGACAAATCAGTATGGTATGGCTAGAATTCATCCTTCACCACATAGTGGGAATATGACGAGGATATGACACAAAAGTCTGAGGAACTTCAAATGATCGACAGTGTGTGCGAAAGGCTCCATAGAATTAAATCGCTTAGTTTAATTGTCTTGAGGGGTCTTGAGACATTCAAAAGGCACGATAATGAAGACACGGGAGAAATATAAAGGATGTAGAACGCTTAGCCTGGTAGTGTTTGCAAAAGATTTGCAGTTGAGTAGGAACAGGACAGAGAAAGACTTGCCGGGGCTTTTCTGAGCCTGTTTTTAACCAGATTCCCGGCATTCAGACACCATGCACAGAGTTGTTTGATCGAATGACTGTTGATAGTCATTTCCTCATCTCAAATATAATTGAAAACAAGTGATGATATCTCCCTATATTATTTTTCTATAAGCCATCAAGGAATGCGATACTATGGAAGTTATACAACTGGATTTAACCAGGTTTCAATGGTATTGTCTGAGGAGGAAATGTCACAATGCACAGTTGTCACTCACCTGAGCAAGGAAGGAACTTCTCTCCTCCCTTTCCCTCTGGCAAGCCTGCATCTACCTCTGAGCAAGCGAATATGACTCTACGTGCATGAGTGATGCACCTCTTATTTTCATGAGGACATGAGGAACTAAAAGATACTTTTGTAATGTTGGATGTCATCTATAAATTACTTTTTCTAGAAAAGAAAGTAGCCCTTATTACAAGCTGCAACAATTGAAAACATATTTCCATTTTAAAATGTATATAACCCAAAACACAAAATAGTAAATTAAAAATCAAGAGAAAAACCATCAATCAACAGATTTTAATAAATATGCAATATTTACAAATGGCTAAGCTTGCAACTTACTTCTTAAAGTCAGGCTATCATCTCCAACAGAGGCAAACTTCATAGCAAGGTTAAGTTAGAGATATATTTGTGTTAGGACATTCACTGGTATCTAATATGTATATATGTATGTCTTTCTGTGCGTGTCTATGTGCATAAGTGTGCTTGCATTTGTGAACACATAGGAAATCATCTAAACCACAGATCAGAAAGAATTATTAAATATTAACTCTTAAAGGAGTGTTTCTAATGAAAACAGTTTGTACTAATTAATGTATACATCTTAAGCATGTTTCTAATACAATGTTAAACTATTGCTATTCGTACAAATTTACATAAGATACATTGAAAACAACAATAATGCATGCATTGTTGTAACTACTATCACTTACTTGTAATTTTGCTAATTTCGATATAAAATAAATTTTCATAGAGTTACCTATATTTTGTGATTTATTACTCAGATGATTAAGTTGCATTTACGAACTCAGGCCTGAAATATCCTGTTTTATCGGTGGGAATTACAATGTTTTTATTTCACAGTTGTGTGAACCTGAATGCAAGGCATTATGTCTGTCGTGAAATAACACTATTTTTTTCCATTTTGACTAACTTCCATTGTGCGAATTCTGCTGACCGTACTGTTGTCAAGCTTTAAAAAGCATTCTAATCAGTGCATATTTTATCTCTTCAATGCTTGGTCTAAGAAAGCGATAAAACCAAGAATGAAATGAATCAGGGGTTTTGCCAAGGTTGAAGTTAAGAGAATTGGATAGATACTGAAATCTCAAGTTTACTTAAATTTAGAATCCGGAAATAGATATTTGGCCAAGGTAATACTCATATTTGGAAGCTTAGATAAATGTGCAATTATTTGTTGTATTTATCAAAAAATATTACTTTATGTTCAACGTGGAAACAAATGATTTTAAATATCATCACCCTTAGTTTAAAAATACTATTTTAGCCCAATTAGAAAGTGTGCCTTTCCTTTTTCTTATTGCTAATATGTATAAAAGAACATGGAAAATAAGCCAAAAAATATGAAAAGAAAAAAAATAAATTCTTAGAAACATTGGATATTTAAATTGGAAAGAATGTGGAGATTTAATCTAGTTTAATTTTGTGAGTCTGTATTTATTTTAAGAACATTAAATGCATTAACTGTGAACCAGATGGAGACAAGGGATCACAATATATATCCAGAGTCTAACATATGTTAGAGGAAACATAGATAATGCCACTTTTGACTCCATAAGAGATTCCTACAAGATCCAACTGATAGGTCAGGGGGACTCAATTAACAGCTTTTTTTGAGATAAAAAAAAATTGAGTAAAACTGTCTGTTTTGATCTTTTGAGCTGCTCTAATATCACTGATTGTGTCTATTTTGGTGGAAGAAAGACCTAAGATTCCATTTGAAGGTAAGATTGCCTTGAGTTAAATGGAAAAAAATCTAACACACACACACACTCACTCACTCATACACCTACCCATGCACACATACCTAAGAGCAAAGAAACTAAGGAAACTGTTCTCACACTTAAAATTTTGTTTTAGGAGTCCAGACATACATCATTTTAGCCTCAAATGTCTTCTCACATTGCAATGGGTCCCTCCTGAGGGCAATGTGTGGTGTAAATATCTTCCTACTATAGTCTTTGGTCCAGAGAGACCTGAAAATGGAAATTAGAGCTCTAAATTATCATGTGCCATGTTCATAGTTTATAGCAGTGACCCATTTTTCCAAAGATGACTTTTTGTGTGTGTGCCACAAGAAGGAGGAAGAAAAAGCTTCATTCACATTAAGGGACACTATCTCTTTATGTATATGTTTCTTACATTTTCCCTTCTTTCAATAGGACTTAACATAACTGAAATAGAGCTGCTTAAAATGACTCAGAATTCTTGAAAGATGGAAACATTTGAGTGAAAAGGTTAAAAGAAAGTGGACATGACAGGATTTACACGTCTTTGGAATCGCTTTGAGAAATGTTTAAGTTCCTGTTAGATTAGGTGTCCAGGTGGGAAAAGATCCTCCTTTTATCCTCACAATGAAACCTCTGTTCACCTTCTAAAAGGGTCATTTCTGAGACTCATATTTTAAGCTTTGTCAAAATGCCAAAGCAAGACAAAAAAGACAAAGAAAATTTTACTCGTCATTTCTCCTCCCTTAGTTCCCTTATCTCTCTCTCCCTCTCTTTCCTTGTTTCATTCTTTATTCATGATGTATATAAATGAAAGAAGTCTACCACTGTATTTAACTAAGTTTCCCCCAAGAAATCTTTAAATATGTTACTTTCTGAGTTAAATAACTTACGCTTGTCATGCTTTAAAAGCAGGTATTTAATTTTAAAATATAATAAAGCAAAATGCCTTTCATAAGTCATAATCTTTAGCTAAAAACATAATGACTACAAATTCTAAAGTGTTTTTCACTTTAGAAATTATATGAATAACTGGTGGATTTAGATACCCCATGCTTCCCTTGGGAGGAGAACTTCTCTCTGCTGGCATAAGTTCACTTGGTCTGTTTTCTGCATCCTTTAACTTAATGTTCTGTATCTATGCTCCTTTGTAGGGCACAGTTAAACATTTTTAAGATAGGTACTCATCATCTCTTGCTGATGTCATTCTCTATTGTATACAACAATACTGCTTGTACTTCATTTCTCACAAATTTCCCTTTGGAAATATTTTTCATCCCTAAGATATACACTCTTGCAATCATCTTAATCTGAACTCATAAATCAAATCTTTCATGTCTTTCATGTTTTTATTGCTCATTTCCAAATACCATTTAAGTATGTCAATGGACTGCTTGTATTTGTGGGACTCAAGTATTGCGCTAAAGCTTCAATCTATTTGATTTAATAAACAGTGCAGTTTTCAGGAGTCTATTAAAAATAAAGGGAAATAGATTCAGTTGTTCCTGACTTTTAGAAGGAAATGTGATTTATATATGGAGGTACAGTATAAAGCTAAAATTGTCCTTATGATAACATAATGATAAAATGGTAGAAATAGGATGATAATAATGGTTTATAAACATTGCTCTGCCTCACAAGAGGTATTTTCTCATTTCAAAAGTTCCTATATTGGCCTGCTATACACAAATACATAAGAGAAATAATGAGTCAAATAGAAAAGAGTCAATAATTACAATGATAAAATTTTTGCTATGAAGCAGATATTGTTCTTTATTAAAAGTATTATTGTTATATATTTATTTTTCTATAACACTGCAATCAGAGACAGTCACAGACTAGGATAGAGGCTTTAGAAATGTTAAAGACAGAAGTCAACCACCTAAAAATGTTACTGTCATAGTTAATGTTGAAGTATAAAATACAAGGAAGCTACGAATATTACTTTTAATCATTTAATCTGTATGTGTATTATGGAACTTCTACCATAGTAGGTAACTTCTAATTTGATCTTTAATATTATTTATCCCTTCCATCATTCTTTCTATTACTTAACCTTCCAAACCCCATCCCATAAATGTGCAGTAGTATTTGGAATAATTATGGTTGGGTACAATAGAAGATTGACAATATTTTAAAAAAACATTAAAAATATTCATTTAGCTTAGAGAAATAGGAGATAATAATAACTAGAGATTAATTTGCACATGGAAAAGGAGACTTACCAGTATTTGGAGTGAACCTGCAATTAAATGGGTTATAATGTAAGAATACTTCAAGAAGTGCACGTTTGATCAGTAGGAATAGAGATCAGTAGCAGATGTTTTGCCTAGGATACACAAAGATCCTTGATTTATCCCTAGCCATTCAAACAAAAAGAAACACTAAATAAAGATATGAAGAAGGTGTGAAGGGAATAAAGATCAGAAGGAAAGAGTCAGGATTAGTTTAAGAAATAAATGTAAAAAATAAATCTTCTAGAGATATTTAAGGGGGTCTACTGAATAGATAAATTGATATATAAGCCTAGATCTTAGTAAGAGATTAAAGTTTGGTATCAATTTGAGAGTCATTGGCATAAAATGAGTATAAAGGGGAAGTTACATGGAAAACAGAATATTAGCTAGTAGTTAAAAAAATCAATAGAAGAAAAAGGAAAAGCGTACAGAAAGATTGACCAATTTTATTACATTCATTTGAAAAATAAAAAGAAACATAAAACGTTTAACAAATTATATACTGCAGAAGACTGCAGTTCTTCTCATTTCGTGTGTAACTGGTCAAATTCTGGGATAATTATTTTGTAAAATGATTAAAAGTGTAAGGACTTTGTCTTTTTTTAAGTTTGACCAGAAAGTTTTCTCTTAATTGAGTTAGCTTAGATACGTTTGCTTACTTTCTCAGTTCAAAATGATAACATTGCATAGAAAAAAATAGTAAGAGTGTGATATCAGAAACTTCCTGTGGCTGGATTTTTCCATCTCTTTGTGAGAACAGACATAGGCCGTGGGACACCAAAAATGCTATCTAAAGGGAATGGAGTGATAATAAGAAAAGAGAACTAGTGGAGTATTTTTGTTAGGTGTCCTAATTATCAGTGTCCAAAAGTATCTAAATCCAGATTCTTTGTGCTATTCTTTCACTTTATGTAGAAATTGTACAAAGATTCATCTCGCTGTTTGATCTGAAATAACAGTGAGATCAATCAATTCCCAGTGTGAAATAAAAAGACTATGACAATAAGGATTCAATGCAGAAAATTATTTTCTTAGTGGCTACTTGCTAATGGTGTAGGAAACAAGAAAAAAAGTGATCCAGAGGATGTGTGTGTGAGGAGGGGTGGGTGCTTGTGTATGTGTGTGTGTGTGTGTTTATGTGTGTGTGTGATGTTACTATCTAAAGATATAAGGACAATGACTGAGTTCCAAATCCATAGAGCTTCCCTACTGGAGGTAATTGTGTAGCTCATTACTACTATTAGAAGAAGAAGAACAGAACCATCCGAGGATAACATCACATGAAGGAATTTCGAGAATTACATAGTTATGCTTCTCTAACCCTCAGATCCCTATTACCCACTTCTTCCACAGAAGCCATATCAAATATTAAAGATACAGGGAATTTTAATGTGACTTCTGGAAGTCACATCAGCCCCCCTCAGAGGAACAGAATATGAGTGAGAAGAGAGGAAATGACTGGTAAGAGACAAAGCATCCAGCCTGGTACACTGAATTGATTCTGTGTATCTCTACTTTCAGTCTGTCTGTCTTATAATTTGTCTAGAGAAAAGATCTGCATCAAAGGAATGTCATTTCTCACTGAAATTCAGTATAATATGAACAATTAAATGAAAATTCCTGTATCAAGTTTGGGATATCTCCATAGGAATTGTTTTCTTAGCAACCATAGCAAACTGACAAAGATTACAGGATATTTGCTTTTGTTGCTTACCAAAATAAACATGTAAAGTTTTTATTGCTAGGAGGCCCCACACTCAGCTACAGGACATAGAGAAATCTATCTATGAGAAACTGAGATGGAAGATTATCCCTATTGACTGTCCTAATGATAGAAAGTTCTCTGTAGGATATTGGGGAAGAAAAGTCAAGAGATTTGTCCAACTATGAACCCTAGAAGCTATAAAAATGAATTTCCAGGCAAAACAGTTTTAATGGGGCAAAAATGTTCTGATTATTAAGGAAGTTATTATACACTTAGTGATTGGATTTAATGCCCATTCCTCAAGAAGAATTCATGACTATTTTTGTCACCCTTATTGAAAAAAAAAAAAAACATTGGATGCAGAGGTCATAGCCATCTCAGAGGAACCTATTACAATTCTTTTGTTTAAAAATGTATGTTCTAAATAATACAATAAAATGTTGTACAGATCTAAACAGAGAACTCTCAACAGAGGAATCTAAAATTGCTGAAAGACACTTAAGAAAATGCTCAACATCTTTAGACATCAGAGAAATGCAAATCAAAACAGCTCTGAGATTCAATCTTATACCTGTAAGAATGGCCAAGATCAAAAACACTGATGACAACTTATGCTGGAGAGGTTGTGAAATAAAGGGAACACTCCTCCATTGAAGGTTGGAGTCCAAAATGGTATAGCTACTTTGGGTATCAGTATGACAATTTCTCAGAAAATTAGGAAACAACCTTCCTCAAGTCCCAGCAATACCACTTTTATGTATAGACCCAAAGGACACTCAATCATACTACAAGGACATGTGCTCAGCTACGTTCATATGAGCATTGCTTGTCATATCCAAAACCTGGAAACAACTTAAATGCCCCTTGACTGAAGAATGGATAAGAAAATTCAGTACATTTTACACAATGGAGTACTGCAGAGCAGAAAAAAATGACATCTTGAAATTTGCAGGCAAATGTATGAATCTAGAAAAAATCATATTGAGTGAGGTAACCCAGACCCAGAAAGACAAATATCATATGTACTCAGTCATATGTGTCTTTTAGATATAAAGCAAAGAAAAAACAGTCTACGATTCACAATTCCAAAGAACATAGACAAAATGAGGACCATAAAAGGGAGGGGAATGAAGGGAAGTGGAGAAAAATTTATAGCTCAATAAAAACAATAAAAAGATGTATGCTCTTTGCATATATTAGCAGTGTTTTTTGTCTTTTTAAAATAAGAGTATCATTTCAATTGGCAGTGAAAATACAAAGATTCATAACTGGTCAAAGTGCTGAGGGTTAGTGCAGGTAGACTGCTTGCTTCCAAATTGTGTAAACACACCATCCCTTCTAAGTCTCAGGAAGCTTTGCAAAAGAGGAAGCAAAAGAATGTAAGAGCTGGAGAATGGAAAGTAGTGTCACCAAAAGAAATATTCTAGTTATGACATCATCACCATTGTAGTCATGAACTTATTGCCGCTGAGGATACTAGAATGTGAAATGCAACCAGCGATTGTTCCATCAACATCCCATCACAGATAGGGACATAACTCACAATGGTTTCTGGGAAAGGCTTTCTTATTTTCCTTAATAGTTTAGGCACTGGTAAATTGCCCATGGTCAAATAAATAAGTTCCTAGAGATGCTTATGCAAGCAACTCTGATTAAACTAAGTGGGGATAAAGAATAATCTGATTAAAATTAAAGTTATAAATTATCATTATGCAGTAAACGAGCCCCCCTCTACAGTCCATGACATATCTGACAAAGTTAATCTCTTGCATGTGAGTATGACAAAAATCATCAACATTAAAGACAGAAATTTTATTAGTAGAAACATGGTGAATTTAAAATAAAAAGGCAATCACAGGAATGGAATCCTGGAACATACAAAATTTTAAGCAAATGGGGCCTGCACAAGGGAAAGGCAGAAGTGACACTTTTTTTTTAATTTATTTATTTA
The DNA here is from genome assembly GCF_037038515.1 of Microtus pennsylvanicus. NCBI lineage: Eukaryota > Metazoa > Chordata > Mammalia > Rodentia > Cricetidae > Microtus > Microtus pennsylvanicus. The sequence goes on from NC_134592.1 coordinate 22,893,681, forward strand.
TTAAGGATTTCTGCCTCCTCCCCGCAACCGCCTCCCATTTCCCTCCCCCGATCAAGTCACCCTCCCTCATCTGCTCGAAGAGCAATCAGGGTTCCCTGACCTGTGGGAAGCCCAAGGACCGCCCACCTCTATCCAGGTCTCCTAAGGTGAGCATCCAAACTGCCTAGGCTCCCCCAAAGCCAGTACGTGCAGTAGGATCAAAAACCCACTGCGATTGTTCTTGAGTTCTCAGTATTCCTCATTGTCCTCTATGTTCAGCTAGTCCGGATTTATCCCATGCTTTTTCAGACCCAGGCCAGCTGGCCTTGGTGAGTTCCCGATAGAACATCCCCATTGTCTCAGTGTGTGGGTGCACCCCTCGCGGTCCTGAGTTCCTTGCTCGTGCTCCGTCTCCTTCTGCTCCTGATTTGGACCTTGAGATTTCTGTCCCGTGCTCCTCTGTCTCTGTCTCCTTTCATCGCCTGATGAAGGTTAATATTCATGAGGATGCCTATGTGTTTGTCTTTGGGTTCACCTTCTTACTTAGCTTCTCTAGGAACATGCATTATAAGCCCAATGTCCTTTATTTATGGCTAGAAACCAAATATGAGTGAGTACATCCCATGTTCCTCTTTTTGGGTCTGGCTTACCTCACTCAGGATAGTGTTTTCTATTTCCATCCATTTGTATGCAAAATTCAAGAAGTCCTTGTTTTTTACTGCTGAGTAATACTCTAATATGTATATATTCCATACTTTCTTCATCCATTCTTCCGTTGAAGGGCATCTAGGTTGTTTTCAGGTTCTGGCTATTACAAACAATGCTGCCATGAACATAGTTGAGCATATACTTTTGTTGTATGATAGGGCCTCTCTTGGGTATATTCCCACGAGTGATATTGCTGGATCCAGGGGTAGGTTGATCCCGAATTTCCTGAGAAACCGAAACACTGCTTTCCAGAGTGGTTGCACAAGTTTGCATTCCCACCAGCAATGGGTGAGTGTCCCCCTTTCTCCACAACCTCTCCAGCAAAGGCTATCGTTGGTGTTTTTTATTTTAGCCATTCTGACAGGTGTAAGATGGTATCTTAAATTTGTCTTGATTTGCATTTCCCTGATCGCTAGGGAAGTTGAGCATGACCTTAAGTGTCTTTTGGCCATTTGAAGTTCTTCTGTTGAGAATTCTCTGTTCAGCTCAGTGCCCCATTTTATAATTGGATTGATTAGCCTTTTACGGTCTAGTTTCTTGATTTCTTTATATATTTTGGAGATCAGACCTTTGTCATTTGCGGGGTTGGTGAAAATCTTCTCCCAGTAAGTGGGTTGCCTTTTTGTAGTGACACTTTTGAGATTTACTTACGTTGAAGTTTGCTATTACACTTCCCTTTTAAAGTCCAATATCCTAAGTGCTGAGAGTTTGTGAGATATCGTTTTGTACAGATCCCTATTCTGCAAAAATGCTACATTAAACTTAGTTTCAACACTAATACGCCCTCCCCTCAAAAAAGTTGAGGAGGAGGCAGGAAGTTGATGAAGGAGGAAGAGATTCATCATAGTCCCACAATGTCTATGAAGGAGCTCATGATTTATTCTTGCCATATTTGCAGGTCTAAAACGCTTTGTGCTTATTTGTTATTCCATTTTTTTTCTAGTGCTGCTATAACTTTTCTGACTAGTCTCAATTAGTAATTTGGATGTTGAAAACAGTCATTCGAAATGCCTGTGTGAAAAGTTGTAGGCCAGGTTGGTACTCCTCCTTCCAGAGGCACAGATCCACAATATTGGCTTCCATTATTCATGGTGATGGCATTCCAATAACACGCTGCATGATTTTGTATAGAATTAGCCTTCCAACAGCCTCCATGAAGTGAGGAAGAGAATTAAAGTTTAAGGCCACTTTTTATAACAAGTTGGTACTTTTAGAGAAGATATATTAAAGGGTGGCCTTTAAAAATCTGCTGCATTTATTAGGCCTGCATACAGTAAAAAAGATGTGATGTGCAATGTCAAGGTGGGGCCTTTCCTCCCAGAAAAAAAAAAAGGAATTATCAAGTCATCACGGCAGACAGACAATACTAAAGCTATCAGCCTGCACTGAGTTCTCAGGGCCTAGAACTTTTCCATTAGAATTGTATTTAGATTGGAAGTCAAAGCTGCTGGTAGAGACATATTGTGAAGATATAATTATAGCTCTAATAATGAAGATCCCTTATTTCTAAGCAAATAGAGGTTACTAAACTATATGAAGGCTCTCTCCAGTAGGATTAGGTTAAAGGGTAAACTATTGTTGTAAAGACCAAAAAGATTACTCACCTCTGAGGAATAACCTAGGGCATAACCAGGAATCGCTTTCCTTTACATAATATTTTTATCAGAACCAGGAAATGATATCTATTCTGGTGCATGCTGATAAATGAGTTTCCTTGGATCTTATTTTCAGTCAAAAATTAGTTAAGACCATTTTGCATAGTATTATCAACCTTCCAGAACTCCATGGTAAACTGCAACATTTTTTAGTACTCATCAGATATATTTGACACAATAAGAGGGAGAAACTCTAAACTGTAATTTAATACTTTAAATTTGATACCATTTGGAAAAGGTAAAAATTAAGATTTTAGCAACTTGAAAAAATGTCATTGTTGCATATAGGAAAAAAAATTGAGCACACATCAAAATTATTTTGAGCGATAAGTTTAATATACTAATTGGTACACATAGTCCAGTGTGTGTGTGTGTGTGTGTGTGTGTGTGTGTGTGTGTGTGTGTGTGTAATGTGCAATGCTGTAATGTGCTGGTTTTCTTATTAATTCTATGTCCAGTGAATTAGATATTATTTTAAAAGGCGCATTTTCTTTTTTTGTCTTTTTTTATTTTTTAAAGCACTATCTTTTCTCATTTTAAATACCAATCCCAGTTCCCATCACTCCTCCCTTCCTACTCTCTTCACTTTCCTGCTCACCCACCCCCATCCACTCCTCAGAGAGGGTAAGGCTTCCCTGGGGAGTCAATAAAGTTTAATACAATTTTCTAATTTTATTTTTTATTTTATTTTTATGTGGCAGGACCAAGGCTCTTCCCACTATATCCAGTCTGAGCAAGGTAGCACTCCAAAACAGCAGTCAAAGCAGAAGGGAAAAATCCTGGTCTCACTGCCAGTGGCCCATTTTCAAAGTGTGAGATCTGAAACTGAGTTAACTTTTGTAAAATTTTATAAGAATATTAATAGCATAAATCATGATATATTTGCGTGGGTAAGTTAGCTATGCTTATGTAAGCATTAGCTCTTGCATTTGTGCAAACTTTAAAGGACATTGGGCTTATAATGCATGTTCCTAGAGAAGCTAAGTAAGAAGGTGAACCCAAAGACAAACACATAGGCATCCTCATGAATATTAACCTTCATCAGGCGATGAAAGGAGACAGAGACAGAGGAGCACGGGACAGAAATCTCAAGGTCCAAATCAGGAGCAGAAGGAGACGGAGCACGAGCAAGGAACTCAGGACCGCGAGGGGCGCACCCACACACTGAGACAATGGGGATGTTCTATCGGGAACTCACCAAGGCCAGCTGGCCTGGGTCTGAAAAAGCATGGGACAAATCCGGACTAGCTGAACATAGAGGACAATGAGGAATACTGAGAACTCAAGAACAATCGCAGTGGGTTTTTGATCCTACTGCACGTACTGGCTTTAGGGGAGCCTAGGCAGTTTGGATGCTCACCTTAGGAGACCTGGATAGAGGTGGGCGGTCCTTGGGCTTCCCACAGGTCAGGGAACCCTTATTGCTCTTAGAGCAGATGAGGGAGGGTGACGTGATCGGGGGAGGGGGAGGGAAATGGGAGGCGGTTGCGGGGAGGAGGCAGAAATCCTTAATAAATAAATAAATTAAAAAAAAAAGGCAAAAATGGAAATCACCAGTAAATACTTACTATATAAATAACAATTAACCAAATAACATATCCATTATTCAACCTATTCACCAGAAACATGGAAGAGTGGCATGAAGAAAGTCAAAACCACAATCTTTAGTCTTGGCTTTTAAAAAATATAAATTCTAGCTTTTGTTTTTTGAAAATAAAAAATACTTACATTTCTTCTTCCTTTTCTTACCTCAGACTCCTTCTACATATACCCCTTGAACACTCTCAAATTCATGGTAGTTTTTTCTCTAATTATTTCATGTATGGAAACATAGTAAGCTTACTCCATACAATGTTACAAAAATATATACATGTATACATACATACATACAAACATATGTGTGTGTCTGTGTGTCTCTCTGTGTGTGTGTATGTATGTGTGTGTGTGTTTCTGGTTTGAATACTTGGTATTGGACGATAAAATTGTTTTTCCCCCCACTGGGTAAAACCACTTCTCCAGCTTTTCATATTTCTCAGTTCTTTGTCTAAGCTTATGACCCTTTGTAATTTTCCCCCTGTAGGTTAACAAGTGTTTAGCCAGCCATGGTTAGGGTTATTACTATATTAATAATAATAATAATAATATCATTATTATTATTTTATGGCAGAATCTATGTGGTTTCAAAGTCACTAAGCCATTTAGGCTGCAATACATAATGGTATTGGATAGCCTATTGATATCCTCTGACTAGGGAAAAAAAATCTTTAAAATGTATAGAGAAAATTAAACTGGTTTGTGTACTCAGTTTTGAGACCCAACACAATGGGTTAATGGAAAGCCTATGCAATTAGGTGTGTTGTTATACTTTTATATAATTACAAAGTGTGGGTATAATTCATTTTGCAAAAGAGTTACTTTAAAACATTTTCAATTCAGTACTTTTTATTTTTCATTTTGAGTAATATAATCATATTTACTTAATTTTAAAACATTACTGAAAAGGAACCATGAAAAACTGACATCATTTTCTTTTAGTCACTGATTACATGATCAACAAAAATTAATCTATCTCTACCAATTTGCCTGTTCTCAGAGATATAAACATATAGAATTATACACTATGTAGTCTTTTCCTCTTTGGTCACTCAGGGCAATACATGCAAATTAATGTATGTTGTAGCATTCTTATTTTTAAACATTGTCTTACTGTTTGCAATAAACACTCTTTACATATTTACAAATGGAAACTTGGATTGTCTCCCCAATTGTCTCTTTGTATACTGTTACTCCAAACACACATTTGCAAATTGCTTTCATATTTCTTTTTCTAAAGATTCCATAAAGAGAAGAATTTTGGGGAAAGTGAAGCTAATTTTCTGATTCTGAAGAATGATTACACTTTGGAAAGGTGTTGAATCACATTTAAATCCTAACATCAGTTTTGGAACCATAATTTCTTTCTCTAACTCTCCATTACATTTTTATATTTAAATGACTTTTATTTGAATTAAATGATCTGTATTTTTAATTTTCTGGCTAAAAAAGGCACTATTGGATTCCAGAGGTATATGCCTACATCTACATTAAAGAAATGGGTATTTAAATGTTATTATTTAGTTTTAAATTTGATTATTTACCTTTTTGTTATTTATGTGATTTCTTCATTGCCTTGCATATATGTTCCTTATTAGACATATTCCTTAATTTATTTTTTATTCTCATGATTGTATTACTTTCCTTCATTGCACTGTGATGTGGATCAACTAAAGAAATAAATTATAGAATAACTGAACATAGCTCTTAAAATGTAAGCTCAAGGCTCATCCCATTCCTACATACAGTAATCCATGTTAAGAATGAAAAAAAAATGAATCTACTAAGGAATTGCTTCTTTATTGTATTCATTTCTTCAGGTTTAATTTTAATGCTCATTTATCCTTTCTTTTAGACCGTCAGTGTTCACAAAAGGCATACTAATTTTTAATGTGAGACCACTAAATATTTTATTATTGCAACATACCTAAATTATTGAACAACTTTGCATTGAGTACATTTGGAAATATTTCATTGTATGGGATTCCTAATAGACTGGACTAAAAATTTGAAACATCATTGGGAACTCATTTCCCTAGGCTATACAATTCTCTAAGCCAGAATGACCACATGAAACTGCACATGTTATTCTTCAACCAACAAATAATCATAATATTTCATGTCCATTCCAAGGGTTTCTGCAGAAAAGAGTGAGCCAAGTATGTTCATTCACATTATCCTTATACAAGACTCGTGGAATTATTTGAGAGTTATCATAGTAAGACATTAAACACACACACAGGTCTACTTATTCTGGATATTAAATCCATAGGAGGCAACAGTAAAATCCTACCAAAGTCCAACTTGGTAAACTAATGAGGGTTTTATTATGGCTACTTAAAAAATATAAATGAGTAGTTAGCTACACGGGCAGAGATGACTCAATAGGACCTTCTTCAGTAAAAGCCTGTCCCAAATTGGTGATAACTAATAAAAGCTGAAACTCTTGTTCTTAGTGCAATACTTACAGGCAGTTCAAGAGGTCAAACAGAATATTTTCTAGGTAACTTGGCTTCCTACAATTACTTGAGTAGCCTTCCCTGGATGGTTTGCTCTTCTATAATCTTGAAGGTTTCAGTTTTCCAAGACATATGAATGTTGTTTACTTTTGGGTCTTATGTTGCTTCTTTCTTATTCATGAATGGAATATTTTAATACAGAGGAAATATCTACCCAATGCAATATCATCAATGTCACATTACATGACTATAGGTCAATGGTCAGAGAATGAGAAACGGGTGGCAATCAATAGAGTCACACAAAGAAATTTTAACATTTAGAATATTGAAATATTCAAATAAATATCAGAAAATACAAGGTAAAATTATTTTTGTTGAAACAATTTTAAAATCAAATTTCTGTGTCTGTGTGTATAATCAGAAGCAACCATTTTCTACAAAAGTTATTCAGTACCATATCTAATAAATTGTTAAAATAGAATGCTATACATTAACAATTTCTCAGATCAAGTGTAATTTCTTATATGTTTTGATAGACTATCATGTGGAAAAGTTAAGTATCCATGAAATATTTTCAGTTTAGGTACAGTTAGCAGACTATTAATATCAAATATTTTTTTTGATAAAAGACAAATCAGTAGAGTGGCAGTTTCTAGTTTATTACAGGTGATGCTATATATTAAAGGTTTTATTAGAAATTTACTGATTTGTGGTTCCGTGCTCCCCTATCCAACCTTCCTTTATCCCAATCCTCCTGTTTCCCCAAGTCCCCCCTCCTTCCCTTCTACCTTTTCTCTCCCCATCTCCTCTTACCCCCTTCCCACCCCACCCCCAAGATCCCACTTTTCTCCCCGGCAATTTTGTCTACTTCCCTTATCCAAGAGGATAACGATATGTTTTTCCTTGTGTTCACCTTCTTACTTAGCTTCTTTAGGTCCGCCAATTGTAGACTCCGTGACCCCTATTTATGGCTAGGGTGGGCAGGAGAATTGACCCTAGAGGGGCTCCCAGGTGCCCAAGCTGAGGTCCCCAGTTAGTTCCTTGGGCAGCTGAGGATAGGGAACCTGAAATGACCCCATCCTAGCGCAATACTGACGAATATCTTGCATATCATCCTAGAACTTTCATCTGGCGATGGATGGAGATAGAGACAAAGACCCACACTGGAGCACTGGACTGAGCTCCCAAGGTCCCAATGAGGAGCAGAAGGAGTGAGAACATGAGCAAAGAAGTCGGGACCACGAGGGGTGCACCCACCCACTGAGACAGTGGAGCTGATCTACTGGGAGCTCACCAAGGCCAGCTGGACTATTACCAAAAAAAGCATGGGATAAAACTGAACTCTCTGATCATGACGAACAATGAGGGCTGATGAGACGCCAAGGACAATGGCACGCAGTTTTGATCCTAAGCAATCTGTTGGCTTGGTGGGAGCCTAGCCAGTTTGGATGTTCACCTTCCTAGATATGGACGGAGGGGGGAGGACCTAGGACTTACCACAGGGCAGGGAACCCTGACTGCTCTTTGGACTGGAGAGGGAGGGGGAGAGGAGTGGGGGGAAGGGGAGAGGGGTGGGAGGAGGGGGAGAAAAGTGGGAGGAGGGGGAGAAGAGTGGGGGGATGGGGAGGGAAAGGGGATGCTGGGAGGAGGTGGAAATTTCTTTTATTTTCTTTATTCTTCTTTTATCAATTAAAAAAATAAAAATAAAAAAAATCAAAAAAAAAGAAAAAAAAAGAAATTTACTGATTTAAGTATTCTGGATTCTGTGCTCTCTCATATACTTGAATTATCAGAGCAGGAATGATGAACTATGTTGTTCTGGTTTTGAGACCTCAAGATCTAGTGGATAGTTTTCAATTAGGTGATTCTGTGGTTTCGGCATGTCATTGCATCTTTTTCAGGGCACTATGTGTGGGACAAGTAGCTCAGTTCGGCTCCTTAAACAGCCTTTAGTTTGAGTGTATCTAATCATTAACATCAACGTGGCCTTTCTGCTGATGGGAGAGATAATAGCAAGATATGGTGGATGAGACCATGACACCAGTACTTATGAACTGGGCTCTTTTTATTCAGACAGATGATATGGGAAAATTATAAACGCAAATCAATATTTGAGCCGAATGCCTATTTTAGGTAAATGAAATCATTCTCCATAGTACAAAGACACCCTGGAGTAGCTACAGATGTGGAACTTGAGCACTGAGGTTTCAAATGACATCATATGCAGTTGTGCTTCTGCATTAAGTGGTTTTCAGTACATGCAAGTAAGTTGTGAAGCTCATTTATTTGAACACTTAAATCTATAACAGTCTTTCAACTGTTTCAATATACTTATGAAAAGTACTTATTTTTGTAACAGAAGCCCAATTAGTGATCTCTTTTACTCATGGTTTGAAATATGCTTAAATCATACTTAATGTCACCGTGGTTCTCAGAGTCTGAAGGTAGTGATATTTACCTTGTCACTTTTAGTACCTTAGAGAATATATTCATGTAACTGAGTAAGTATTGGTGGTTGGTAGGAAATAAATCCTAATTTAAAAAGGAATAAAAATTTTGAGGTACCACCCACTTTTCTTAAATTCAAATGACTTAATTTAAGGCTTGTGTTGTGCCACATTCGGAAGACATAATATAATTAGTGAAATATGTACTAAACTGGGAAGCTGATAATTTTATTCTAAAAACACATCATTGGATTTATCTTAAGTAACAGAAATGCTCAGAGTTAATTAAGTTTGCTTATGCAAACCACAAATTGAGTTGTATTATAGAAAGATTTCTGAATGTTAACAGGTCAATCTAGAGCACACAAAAATGCAAATCACATTTTAAGATGGATTGACATAAGACAACATATAAAAAAAACCCATAATCTGTGCTAAGTTCTCTTCAATTAGGAGAATTTTGTCAACAGATTATAGAAATCTGATACAAGCTTTTCAAGCATGGGAGTTTTTGTGATGCATTCAGTTCAAGGATGCTTCCAAATGACCCCAAATGGAGGCAGAGCCAAAAAGTCCGAGTTTGAACCTTTGATTCCATGTGGAGTCACTAAAGCTTAGTAAACCTCTCCTGGTATAGTCAAATGTCCTTGAACTATCATTTGAGGAGAGAACTTCTATTTTCACACTTTTATCTAAGAGCAAGATGTTTGTCCTACAGTCCCACTATAAATAATTCTTATCTCTGATAACCTGAATTTTGTGACTTAGTTTATTTTGAACGTAATAACTATTTTCCATCAACATGATCAAAAATGTGTTTAAAAGGCAATTTATATCTCACTTATCTGGAAAGCAGGAAGTTTAAGATAAAAACTGACAAATCAGTTATTAGGTGAAGGAAGTTTTATGGTTCCTCTTTTCTGGCACATGGAAAGGAATCTGGCGCATGAAGAGAATCTTCCATTTCTCTTCAGAAAAGGTGAAGCCATACATGGATATCAACCAGCCATGTTATATCAAGTGGCAGTAACACTAGTCACCTTCTGTCCTATTAGGCAATCTCTTGGGAGCAAAGGCTCTTAAAAGCAGGCTACAGAGTCGGAGATAGCCTCTTTTCCCACTGTTAAGAGTTCCATAAGAAGACCAAGCTACATAACTGCAATGTATGTGCATAGGGCCAAGATTAGTCCCATGTATGCTTCCTTTTTGTTGGCTTAGTCTTTGGAAGATCCTATGAACCCAGGTTAGTTGATTGTATTAATTCCAGTCTTGAAGGCTCTGCCTTCATGATACAATCACTAGGCAAAAAGTGCACCTCCTAATTCTATCACTTTGGAAATTAAACTTCAACATATAGAACGCTGATGATAAGGAAGACCACATAGACCATGGCAGTACACTGCTATTTTTAAACTGAATTCTGCTATATGGTAAAATATATCTAATATTTCTAGACATTATTACTTTCAACCCTAGTTTTTGGAAAGAATAAAAAGATAGGCTTCACAGTGTAAAGGTAGGTCCTCTCTCTCTCTCTTTCTCTATCTATCTATCTATCTATCTATCTATCTATCTATCTATCTATCATCTATCTATCTATCTCTTTGTGTGTGTGTGTGTGTGCATGAACATTAGTAAAACGTATCATAATTTGTGACAGAGAAAGTATAGAGCACTTTTAAATAACGGACACTATGTGTTCCATGAAAGTTCTTCCAACTCTAAAAGTTTACCCTAGTCTTCTTAACAGTAATAAAAGTACGTATTACTGAGAATTTGTCTCTGAGGATTGGATTGGGGTGGGGTGTGAGGGTATGTGGAAGGAATGGGAGGAGGGAAGGGAGTGGGAACTTGGATTGATATGTATAATGAAAACAATACATTTATTACAAAACCTTTGCACAACAAAGTCCATGGTTTCTATGTTCTGCTTACCCAACTACCTACTGTGAAGACTCTGTTGGATTGTGGCATTACATTTGATCTTTCCAGATACCTAAAAACTTTTTACCTTTTCCTTACCTCAAGGAGCCAAAATAGTGGAAATACTTTTCTAGGCCTATCCTTGCTTTCATCTCCCATTACAGGTAACACACTTGTTAAAGTCCATAAACTTGCATAGTCTTTGGTGTTAGTTTCTCTGCTTAGCATCCTGCCTTTAGTAATACTATCAGTCAACTGTCCTTTTCCTAGAAGAGTTTCCTGTCTATAGCACAATACACTCACTGATGTTTGTTTTTCTGTCATCTAAAGACAATTACCATATAATCCTTTATTTCAACCATTCATTGCTAATTAGAAGTTTTGATCATTAGTGCATTAACTGGTAGACATTCTTCTAGATTCTTGGGATATGAGGAGAAATATTTCATATGGAGTTTTTGGCTCTTGTTTTTAAGTTTGTGTGTGTGAGTGTGTGAGAACATGTTTGTATGTGTGTATGTATTTGTATACACTTCCTTTTATTTCTTAAGTGTTTTGATTTTCTTAATTTTTGGAACTTCTTCCTAAATTTTTTTCAATATTGTAATACAATATTGATTCTGGTTAAGTAGTAAAGAGACTCAGGAAAATGTGGGAAACTGTACAAGATGTTCTAAGTTAATTTACATGTCCCCATTTTACTAGGAATAAAGGTAAGACAGTGTCAATAGATACTGAAGACATAGTATGATTTCAAGATAATAGAAACTATGGGCTTGGAATATGTGGTCCTTAATTTAAACATATTTTTTCATTGAATCTTGAGAAGTTGCCTGATTTGTTATTCTTTAGTCATTCCCATTGGCTGAGATATAATTTCATGGTTTTTGTTAAAGATGACTTTTACCCCCACCTTACACTGTTATGTTAGCTTCCTTGTGTCAAATGGCCTTTTCTGTATCAGAAAGTAGTAAATGAAACATAACTAACAACAAAGCTTCTACTACCCAATTATGCTTATTTTCATACACACAGATACAAACACACACATACACACACACACACATACACACACACACACACACACACACACACACACACACCTACATACTGCTAGCCTCTTGTTTTAGGACATTTAATATTATCCCTTAAATTGTGGATATAACTGCACTCTCTTTGTCTGCAAAAACCGAAAATCATTAATTTGTTCTTTGGTGTTAGATGTATATGCAGTAATTTATTTAATCACACTCATTCAAAATCAGTTTGTTTTGTCAGATTCTTTCTTACTGATAAGACATTTTCTCTTTTTTTATTTGATCTCATGAATTTCACAAAACATATTTTTCATTCACTTATCATATAAAACAAAAGCACACAATCATTCAATAACATAAATTTTTTAGTCAACAGGCTTCTAAAATATAGGAACAATTTCTACTGCTATATTTCAGATATAGGTGGGTGATGGTTTCCTGTTTCTTCTAGTTAACATAAAGGATGATAATACTAGTCATATCTGTGTGATTCTTCTTGGGATACATCTAGAAATCCATTGGAATAATCAGAACATATGGATAAAAGAGGTGTGGAAGAAATAATATACAATGCCTGTCTATTATAAGAGGCTTTACAGCAGATGGAATCTGTCTCTGTTCTACATAAGCATAAGAATTGAATAATATATATATCCATCATTTTTTGAGACAGATTGTATAATCAGGGGCAATAGGAGGCAAGTCTGTTCCTGGGGGATGGTCTCGTGAGGCCTCAGGGATTCTTGGTTATTGCTTGCTGAGGGCCTCATGAATAACCGCTACTGGAAGACAACAGATGACTTGCAGGCATCACTGAGAGAACTGGATATCAAAGAGATGGTGGTCAGTGTACACTTTACTGGTCTTGGTAGTCCTGTGTCCTCTATAAACTTAAGAAAGAAGTTATTTTGTCAGAATCCTTAGTGTTAATATGGAACTTCGGTATCTTTCCTGAGTTCCAAGGTGGGGTAAAACCTTTACAAGGTAGGAATATATCTTATTAATCTGAATGGATATAATCAGCATGTAAACTGATTTTATAAAGTGGTAAGTATATGTCTGTCAAATGCCTTTTAGATATTTTATGGCTATATATTGCTATTTATGACTTGGCAAAAAACTTTTTTTTTTAATGTTAATTGGTTGGAATAGTACAAGACTCATAACCAGTAAAGCTACAGAGAACATATCACTGCTGCTATGGTACAGCTACCAAATTTTCAACCACAAATGTCAGAAAATAAACATACACCAATTGCATCCCTTGCCTGGCTCTGGGAATATTGCGGCAAAAGGGAATGAAAAGAAAATAAAAATTTGAGAAAGGGTGTATGCTATACTTTTCTACAAGCTGTAATATTCCTTTCTAGAAAGAGAGAGATAATCATAAGTCTCAGGAATCTAATAAAACATTCATACATCAGGAATCCAATCCTCAATGTTGTATGAGAAGTAAGCAATTGCTGGCAGAGAGGAGACTAGACTCTTTGGTAGCTGAAAGCTGGGCAGAGAGCTCCCCAAGGACACAGCTTTTAAAAGATACTATTTGTGTTGGGGTGGGCATTTGGTCATAGAGTGACATTAAAATAATCTATTTATTTATCTATTAATTTGCAAATAACTCCTCATGTGTGCTATTCTAAGTAGCTCCAAACAAACAAACAAATAAACAAACAAAATCTAGTTGGTTCTTCAAGCTACAGTTGGGTGGAATCATTTCTTTGGTCCATTTTCTGTGCTCTGTCTCAGGTGAACAGGTATTTGTACAGATCTCTCCAGGAAATTCATACACGACACTGTTTATATTACAAACACTGTATTGTGTGTATCTCCAATGGAGACAGAATGCAGTAACTCTTTTATTGGAAATCTACAGAAGAAAGAATGAGTGCAAGAAAAGAAGAAATGAATACTTAGATGTTTTTTCTTTCTTTCTTTTTATTTATTTGTTTTTGGAGATCAGGAACTCCTTCTTTTCTAGAGATGGACAGACTTTGCTTTAATGTACTAATTTCTAAGTTTAAAAAAAATGCTCCATTTGGCTGGGCAGTGGTGACTCATGCCTTTAATCCCAGCACAGGGAAGACAGCACAGAAGCAGATGGATCTTTGTGAGTTTGACGTGTACAAGAGCTAGTTCCAGGGCAGGCTCTCGACGATATAGAGAAACCTGGACTCGAATAATCAAAAAAAAAAGTCTCCTTTGTAGTTAATGAATATAACTTATTTCAGATAATATGAAAAATTGGTGATAATTTCTTAATTGAACAATTATGCAATTTTATAATTATATATACTTATTACATACTTATGAGCAAGAAAATATTTAATGTATATTTCTCATTTGGGAAATTGAAATTTCATCTACATTATATTAATATTTTTATTTATATATTGATACTAATCCATGAATCCTATTTAATATTTTAAAAACTATATTGAGAAAAAGTTGATTATTACAAGGTAGATTCGAATAATTTTCATAAGTTCTAAAACAGTTCTGAAGACCGCATTATGTTAGAAATGATTTTAATCTAAGCAAGCTATGGTTTATGAACACTGGCAAATCCAAACACATTGTAATAAAACTTCATTTTAATGTACACCCAGTTTCATATCCTCTAACATTTACAATTTATTGTATTTATATAGTGCCTAGTATGCAAATACCTCAAGATATTGATAAACGGATACTTAGCCAATGGTTTTCATAAGATCTTCTAGAAGCACTGTGATAATAAGATCAAAACCCCAAGGAACCTATGCTCAAAGTTCACATTAGAAAATTTAGCATAATCTGCCCCTTTAAAATGGGTTCGGTTCCTACATCCACAGGAGCAATTTTTCTTTTCATTCTGTTTTGATTATCAACTCAAAAAATTAAACAAATGTATATTGATCTGATATATTCTTATCCTTAATAGTCACATCTTTAATATCCCATGTATATGTTAAGAACGGTAAATAACATAGAAGTTAATTAGAATAGCAAAAAATTGTTTGGTACATACAATTTAAGATTCTTCTTCATTTCTGCTATATAACAAAAGTAATGTTTGCTGTTACAGAGATGTATTTTATATTTGCATACAGCTCTCCATTGTAGTATTAGATGATCATTATCAGATACTTAAATTGGAATTATTGTTAGCATTGATGGATACATTCACACAGTTTTGAAGTACCTGCAAATAAATATACTGCCTTGTTGGGCCTCATGAGGCCCAAGTGTGAGGCCCATTGTAACTTCCTGAACATAACTCGAGTTTGGTGACCTGTCTCTGACTATAACTTCCACATGGGAGTGACTCATCACAACCCGACCTAGGTCTGCCTCTGCCCATCCACTGCTGACGGGGCAGAATATTATTGGCCCTTATTCCTTACTGTACCTCACCGAATCCGAAGACTCCTGCTCTCTATCTCAGCCCTATATAAGCTCCTGCTGATGCAATAGAGACCCTGCTTCAACAGGCCTCCTGACCCTGTGTGTATTTCTCCCTGGAGGGGGGAGTTCTGGGTCTTCGACACTCACCAGCCTATTCAGCCCCAAGAAGAGACTGGTGTGATTAGCTCTGTCTCATCCCTATCTGCTGGAGAACCTGGCACTGCCTAATCACTATCCATTTCTCTGTATCAGCTTCTTTCCCTTGAAAATGAAGAGTTTGAGATATAAATTCAGGAAAATGACCCGAAGTCACTTTTTTTCAGTTTTCTTTGAGACAGACCTAGAATTATTCTTAGTACAGCACTTTTAAGTCTTTAAGATATTGTGTTTAAGAAATACCTTTGATTTATTTTCATACTCTTTCTAAATAGCTTGGGAAGAACGTGTTTCTTGGGATACCATCTCCTAGTGAACTGAGTCAATTGCACCTACAGGTTTTGTTCCTTTTAATAAACTACATGATCCTTTGTGGAGAGCAACTTGACCAATTTTCATTTTCGTACTGCATAAACGTAACCATGCAAAGGTCTTAATGAAATAGATAAAAATCTGACTTAATTTTTATTCTTGTTGTTGAGGTAGAATGTACCTAAGATGCTTAGACTATACCAGTCTGAGCTATATTTGCTTCTCACTAATGATAAAGGGTCTCACACTCTGACTGCTGTGGTAGAACTCCTTATTGGTCTTACACCAGATTTTTGCTGTTGTTGTTGTTTTATTTTTTCCATTTTGTTCAGATCATCTTTTTAGTTGCAAGGATAAGAGATGTTAAATGTCTTGCTTAAGGTGACAGTCCTTGTTAACTGGTAGATTGACTCTATACTGTGTGCTGTGCTTTACAGCCCAGCAATAGCTTAGATGTAAGGAGAGAAAATGGAGAGGATGTGTGGTTTCCCTGACGATAGACCTTAACTCTGATTATTGATTGCTTGAGCTCCATCTGCCTAATTAACCCTGCTCTGCCTCAGTTAACTCATTTGTAAAATTGAGGTCATTTAACTGTCTACTTCATAGGAAATGATGAAGATTTATTGAGAGTATTTTTATTAGTTCACCTTTATCATTTTCAGCGTTTCTGCAAGTAAATAAAACATACACACAGATGCATATGCATGCACCACATATGCAAAGAAACTCAGCACACACATAGAGATATATATGCTCACAGACATAGGTGCACACATACATAAACACACAGAGAAACATATACACACAGGTACACAACCAGGCATACTCAGATGCGTATATACATACATATTACATATATGTGCACACATACAAATATCCATATATAAACACACACAAAATATACAGAGATAGATATACAGACACACACATATATGTAATATATATATACACACACGTGCAGACATAGATACATATAATAAATAGATACATGTATAAACATATGCACATTCATGTATATATACATTCATACACAGATACGCAAAACATATATTAACTCATATGTTGATACACTTACACACAGAGAAACACAGATACACATACGCATATAGATACACACATAGATACATATATACATATGCATAAACATACAGACATGCACACCCAGAAACATAGATACACATGCACACAAGTAGAAACATACATACATGTAGATAAACACATACACACATATATCCACAAAAGACACCTACAAAAATATACATACACACATTTACTAACTTAACTAATGCATATCATTCCTCACTGCTTTAGTCATGGAAGATTTTTATCAAAGAAATATGGTGGAGTTTTCGTGCTAGATCATCAGAAAGAGAAAACTAACTATTATGGAGTTTGAGCGGAATACAAAGGTTCTTCAAAGTCATCCTTAACTCTTTCATAAAGTATTGTTCCAAGCCTTTCTCATATAACTATAATATATGACATAAGAGCAAAACTTGCTAAGGAAGGAGATAAACAAAATATGGGGTATATTTGGGGATCTCACATCAATAAAATTAACAAAAAATAGAGAACATCTGTGAATATTAGAAAACAATAACACGTGAGGTTACAAATGCATTCATTCATATAGTAATGATCATCATCTTTCTTCCAATCTCTGTGATTCAAGACCAAATAGTTACACTTGGATAATGTAATTTTAACATCTTTTCATTTATTTGGAACAGAATTTTTACATTTGCTGCATTCTATTAGTAGTAGTTTGAAAAAAACACTTGATTACTTTAGCCCTCAATTGTGAAGTTTTTAACTTTGAGCAAATGTTGTGTGTAGCTATTTGCATTTCTCTCTAAGATAGCAAAGTTAGAAACATACAAAACTCCTTATCAGTAATAATAATAATAAAAATGTTTTCATTTCTTTTCTTTACATGTTTTTCTTTCAGATCACATAAATATTGAAATGTGATAACTCCGGATACCTGTCATTGTGAGAGGGGTTGTGTGACACAGAGCCCCTGACTCATGAAAGCATGCACACTTTGAGATTGCTGATGCTGTGCCATGTGAAATCGGATAGATTTTAACCCATATGCTTATACACAGGTTTGCTACATTCACTTTCCACTAAATATCAGATTTCTTAAAACAAGCATCTAACCTTAAGTTACATGATATAATATTATTCTATGTTCTAGACAGTCTGTCAATGAAATTTATTCTCTTATATTTACTTAGGTCTTATGGACCTTAAATGTCTATCCTTTTGTTTATTATATTGAATTTAATTATTCTCTAGTTCATGTAACCTTGATGATTTATCTCTTGGCATTACTGGAGTCTACATTATTTGTGTATTCTCACAAATAATTTTGCTAATTACAAGCATCATCATACAACACATAAAAACCTTCTGTACCTAGGTAAACATTGAACAATAGCTTTCCTTACACCATGTTTTCATACTCCCCCATAGCTAGATTGGAAATGCTGTCTTTTTCAGAACATACACATGGTATTGAAAGATTATTTAATGTCCATTAGTAGACTTGTAGAGTCAATTATAAGCACCATACAAAATAAAGAATCTCTCATTGCTAGTTTTGTAACAATTAATTTAGGCACTAGATAATAGCATTGTAGACTTTGCTACCACAATAAGACATTCATAGTAACGCCATGAATTTACTTATAAAATTGAAAGAAAAACAGCATTAAACATGTCTAAATTCTAAAAAATAATCATATGTCACATTATTTACCTCCTATTTTCATCCTTCAATAAGATTCCTTTCTTTTTCATTGTCTACTTACTGTCTTGATTTTATGACACTCTGATAATAGAGTGTGCATGACTCCAATATCAATCATTTATACTCAATGATTGACAAGTTGGTAGCTATGTTAGCATTAAGTATATTCAATATTGTATGCAACATTTGCAGTGGAAGAATGACAGTTATGATTAGAATTTCCTTGCAATTTTAATATTGTTATAATCTATAATCTAATAATAGCTAGATGGGATATAAAGTGTTCATTTATTGTAAATAATGAAATCTTTTAGTAGTACTTCTTTTTCCCCTTCATCCCTACCCTAGTAGCCCTATAGAAGCAATGAAACGGAAGATGCATTAATCACTGTGTTAGATATTTTTCTCATCACTGTGACAAAATATCTGACAGAACCAATTTAAGGAAAGAGACGTTACTTAGGTTTGTGATTTAAGACAGATATAATAAATAATGGTGAAAAGTCATGGAAATATACATGCAATGTCTGGTCACATGGTGCCTCCAGACAGCAACTTGGGAGTGATGACTGCCTAACAGGGCTCATATTCGTGGACAGATACACAAACATATGCAAACATGTGAATCTTATATACATATCTAGAACAAATGAAAGTAAACCTTAAAAGATAGAGTCTATGGGAAGGCCTATGTGAAACAGAGAATCTCAAAAAGAGAACATTTGCACGTGCTGTCTTTTGAAGGATTTCAAGGCAACGGAGACAAACAAGTAGCACAATATCTGCCTTTTTCTTTGATTGCCCTACTGTTAACCATATTGATTCTACTCCATGGGAGTAATATTTCAGAGATTTGTCTGTCATGATTTCTTTGGCATTTGGCCACGCAGCAAACTTTAAGTATCATCTTCTCTAGAAAATAACCAGCTATAAAGAAAAGACGTTTATGTACTCGATAGCAGGAAAATTTGTGAATCTTGATGTTCATATGTGGGAATAAATGAACATACTACCGGGTTGCTAAAGTAGAGTAATCAAGCCACTGAGGGTCAAGTCAAGACAAAGACAAATGTGGTGATGAAGGATCAATGTCCCCAATACATGACTTTGCCTCATGGAAAGAAACAATAAATTGGAAAATCTGAGGAAGGTACCTTTTACTTGAAAGCATGTATGCTTTCCAGATGATAGATACATATTTAGAAAATTAAAACAGAAACAAAACAAACAAATAATAACAACAACAAAATTAGCCCTGATAAAGGCAAGCTAGGTAAATATGAAATAGCTAGGACAATGTCAGTATTCATCAGCATGCATCAGATTCGAATTTCAGACTTGTGATTCATTGGGGTAATACTTGAACTTGGGAAGAAGCCAGAGAATCACAGCTTCCTGTTGAATATAAAGCTAAAATAGAATTAGAGCTGAGATATGAAATGATGCCTGAAATGCACAGTGTTTCAAACTTCAACAAAATGATAGGACATCTTTTTCAAATATACATAAATGTGTAGATATACATACGCACATAATACAACACATATACATATGCACACATGTATACACACATATATACATATGTGTACATGTGTATATTAATGTACACACATTCATAGATATATATGATGTAATTTATTTCCATTGTGCACTTACTTAACATGCCTTTCATGGTTACAGAACTTGTTTCAAGTTTCATTACATATTTAGCTCCTGGAATGGCTTAGTTATATACTTTTTTTAAAAGATTAGGCTACAGTCCTTAGTTTAGTGCTAACTCTGAATTTTTTTTATCTCTAATACTTGTGTCCATCTTGCATATGTACAGAATGAGAACAGTGATGATATTACAATTAGGAGGAAGTTAGCTGATGCAGTTTTCATCAAGAGCTCAGAATTGTGAAACAGTTTCCATATTGTAAGAACAGTGTGGTAAAAGAAAGATGAGTAAGTGTTCTACTTCTGAACTATACATAATCCTCAATTAATAAAACATTAATTGTTTCCATGCCCAATCAGTGTTTAAGGTCACTACTTTGGCTTTAGACTCTTTTAGCAGGAATTGGCTTGACAAAAAATGGTAGTCAAGTATTCTTCAGTACAAATGTGGATTTTTTTTTTATATCCTTGTTAGATAAGTTGAAAAGGTGTGTAATTTCTGCAGTGGTCTATTGAAGAAGGCTGGGTAAAAAATGGAAGAAATACTAAGACCTTCTAAGAAATACTTAGAGCTTGGCCATGCCAGAAATTGACCTGTAATGCAGTCCTTTAAATGGCCAGCCTAATAGTTTCTTCCACCTACACCCAGTCTGCTAAATGTTGGAATTATTGGAAGGTAATTAGGCAGTGAGACAGGGCCAAGAAACATGTGCACTTGGAGGAAATCAATATTTAATCTTTATTTTAATAAAGCTCTGCAATTGAGAATCCAGGGGTTGAGCATCTTATATACCGAGTGAGGCACATCTCTTTGTCTTGCGAATTAACATGCAGAAAATATTAACACCAAACAGACTATGTCCATGATTGAAATACTTAGAAAAACACCATGAATAAACCCTCATTTTGATAAATTACCATGTTAAATAAAAGAACAGAGTTCAGCTTTTAATCCTGACTTGTAACTAAAACCTCAGAAACCACAGTCTAGGTACTCAGTACTTAGGCAGTAAATGCTAACTTGTTTGTAGGCAATATACTTGGTTATGTTATGGATCTTTAAAATTATTTATTACTCTAAAGTAAAACTGAGTCTGTTTTGTTATGATTCGTGCAATATATGACTTACATATATCTTTATAAGATAGTATATAGCTTGGAAAATTTATGAGTTATTTTAAATTGAAATACACTTCTATTTAACTTTTGCAGAAAAATAAACAGGAAAGGAAAAATGGTGATCTTTTCCCTTCCTTTTATCTTTCATTAAGATTAAGGCAAAAGATTGCATCTGAGAAATTGAAAATGTGAGAGTTCACTGAGTTCAACTTCCCATTCAATGCAGAAATGACCAGTGTAATAGTTTTGACTGTTGTTCATCTAGCATAAAACTCCAGTCTTAAAGTGGCTGTCTCCTTACCTTGCTTATTCCATTTGCAGTAGTCCTAAAGGGCTGTGCTCAAGCATATAGAGAATAAATCCAATTCACTAGAAATTCTAAAATGTGGATATTATCCTTCACAAAGTATTATATAGAATACCTAATTTGCCTCCTTATTTTTTTTTATCTGAACCCAATCCTTTGGAGAAATTCTGTGTCTAGTCAAAATACTTCCTCGGTAGAATTCCCCATACACCTTCAACTTACCTTCCAACATCCCGCTTTTCATCTATGTATGGCTTATTTTCTTATCAGGCATTGGACCGTATTAATGTCATCAAGCAATGAGACAGTATTTGATGTATAGTTTGAATGTTGGTATGAATAACATACCATATTAACCTCATTTTCAGAATATAATTTATTCTTCAAGTTAATTCAGGGAAAGAACAGAATTGCTTCTGTTAAGTTTTGTAAAATGAAACCAATAAAAGCAGTTGATAAAGATCTCCTTCTTATTAAAAAATGGTACACTAATTTTTTAAGTATAAATATAGAACTATTTTACTTACCTTTATTACTGTGTATTTGTTTGGTTGGAATCTTACTCTAATTTGAGATGTATCTCATGATTTTAGAAACTCTGTTCACTGATGCCAATCCTAGTTAATTCTATAACATATTACAACTTTTGAGTAAGATATCTAACCTTAATAAAGGTACTTCTCTGTAAATATGTAATGATTCAAAAATTAAATGAAGTTTGTAGACTATTAAGCCAAGTTTTGAAAACTCCTATTATGAGAATTGACCCATCTGATAAAGTAATAAATTCCTTTTATTCAAGGGATGTTAAACCATTGAAAATTAACATATTATTTTGAATTGTTTACAGAAAAAATTTAAGTTATATATTTTATTAAAATGTAATGTCAACCCTGGAAATTAAATACCAAATATAATTTTCCCCGCCATATAAAACAGCAGTAAGCCATCTCTTATTCGCACCTTTTAAAATACAATCTTCCTTTGCTTCTAAAGGTCACGTTCACTTTTAAAAATTTTAATGCATTCCTTCTACATAGATTTTGATCTATGCTATGATATAATGACTCTATTATCAATGAATTAATGGTTCTGAGACAAACTGAACATGATCAGGCATTTCAATGTGCAACTTATGTAAATATTAAAAGATAGACATGCACAGGAATAGACTGACTTATCTCTGTAATGTTTTCGGTTATGCTATATTTTCTTCCCATGAATCTTAGATTTTAAATTTATTAGGAATGCTGAGGTGTTTCCTACACATGTATAGACACATGGGGAATTCAATTCTTTCAAAATACTTTCTCCTCTTTCAAACATCTGTTAAGGTGATTCTCATTAATAATACAGATAACAGAAACCTAATTTTCTCTATAATTTCTTAACTTTGTCTTCCAAAGTTCTGGATGAACTTTTTAAATTATAAAATAATATATAAGAGTCTATAATATAACAACTATAATATAATAAAATAATATATAAGGGTCTACTTGATCCGTCTCCTGATTTTTGAGGATAAGTTTAGAAGAGGTGCTAAAATTGTCATCATTATTTTGAATGTGAAAATTTTAATAAACCTCATATACATCTAATAACTTAAAATAGGAACTATTTAAATGGTTCTTATGTCCTCAGTATATCCTTCACAGATCACTTCACAGTTTGTACTAAACTGAATACTATTTTTTTAATAACTCCTTTTCTTTGCTGTTTATTTCTAATCAATATACTGGCATCACTAGAAAGACACTTCGTATGCAGCAAAATATACTAGGCATACTATGCCATTTTTATACATTTGACTGTCTATATTTAATATCCATTAAATTCAGTTTTATTTATGAAATATTACAAAAAGTGTATAAAATTTGCCTAAGGTGAAGTTCCATGAATTCTTTGGAAGAGGGGAAGAAAGATTATGGGAGCCAGAGGGGTCAAGGACACCACAAGAAAACCCACAGAATCCACTAACCTGGGCTCGTAGGGTCTCACAAAGACTAAGCCAACAACAAGGAAACCTGCATGGGACTGATCTTGGCCCAATTGTTATCACATAGGCTTCATTCAGCAATTGATTGGAGAATATCCAGAGACCCACCTCCTAACATTATGTGGAGCTTAGGGTACCACGAGCAAGAGTGTACAGGAGGATTGTAGGAGCCAGAGGAGTGGAGGACAACAAAAGTACACTCGCCACAAAATCAACCAACCAGGGTTCATTGTGATTCACAGATTCTATATGGGTCGCAATAGGTCTGACACAAACACAGCATTGTGTTTGTGTCACTTGTTGTTCATGTGGTATTCCTAACAATAGGAATAGTGATTGTTTCTGTCTCTTTTGGGTCTACCTGGGACGCCTTTCTTCCTACTTTGTTGACTCATTCTACCTTGACATGACGGGTGGTGCCCAGTCTTATTTTTGGAAGTGGTTATGCCATGTTCCATTGAGACTTGTGGGACACCTGTTTTTTTTTTTTTTTGTTTGTTTTGTTTTTTTTAAGGGAAATAGAGGAGTGGATGTAGGGGGAAGGGACAGATGGGATTTGGGAGAGGGAGTTGGGAAATGGGAGTTGGGAGAAGCTGAGGAAGTGAATTTATTCAAATTCTTAAAGAACTGACAAAATATTTTAAAATAAAAATCTAATTTAAATTTTAAAATTAAGCAGCATTCTGCCAATGAAGCAATTTGGATGGCACTGGATTATATAAGTCAACTACATGCTTTTTCTAAATGTGAAGCACATTCTTCTGACTCTTGTAAATAATTTAAAAATATATTTACATGCAGGAGCCAGTAATGGCACATGCCTTTAATCCCAGTACTTGGAGGCAGAGACAGGCAGATCTCTGTGAGTTTGAGGCCAATCTAGTCTATAGAGAGAGTTCCAGGACAGACTCCAAAGGCTACAGAAAAGCTCTGTCTCAAAATGTATGTGTGTGTTTGCTTATGTGTGTGCATATGTATATGTGTGTGTGTATATATATATGTATATATATATATATAATTTACATCTAAAGAATATGAGATTCATATATGAATAAGATAATTTATGTCCTACATCATTTGTTAATATTTAACTACTTCCTCACTTTATTAATTCAATTATATTCTCATCAGCAATACATGATATATCATATGGCTTCAAAAATCATGAAGATTAGCCTTCATTTCCAAGAGAATTTGAGAAATTATTTTGATACTCTTACTTCTTTTTATAGTGAAATTAGAGTGACTTCCAAGAAATCAAGTAATCATTCCAGAAAAGTAGCTATTAATTTCTTTTAGATTCTTTATGAAATAAAGATTGTGAGACAGTTTGTGTTCTTAAACTGTGTAGAATTATATTATTAAATAAAAGATGTAGACAGAAGAGAATGGGATATCACAAAAATCAAAGGAAGTACCATGGTTGATAATAAAGGGAGGCAGGCATCCAACAAATAAAGAGGAGATATGTATATGACATCAACCCTTACTCAAGGATTTTAAGATTTTCCACTGAAAATTTTGGGAGTCATAAATTTTCAATGATTCATTTAGAAGGATTTGTTCTTTTCCCTAATTGTTCAATCTACAGAAAATTGAGGTATTAGCAACCATATGACCAGCAATAAGAAAGGGTGTGTGTTTGTGTGTGTGTGTTTGTGTGTGTGTGTGTGTGTGTGTGTGTGTGTGTGTGTGTGTATGTGTGTGTAGGATGCCTTGGTCTTCTTTCCTTACAATTAATTTATTATTTGCCAATATTCTTGAACTTGTTCAAAATAAAAAGCAGGATTTAAAGAAGAGTCTGTATAATACCAAATTGTCAGTGATTGTAATTTCTTAGCATCTTACCACTTCTGCTATGGTCATTACAACAAATGTCTCTTCAAGAAAACATTGATATGAAAGCACAGGGTTGGAAATCATCAAACATTAGTCTTATACATGACAAAATTTCTTGTCATTAATACTGTACAATAATTGATGTTTGAGTGGGTGACACAAAAGAATAAGCTTTAAACAATAGGAGAACTTTCTGAATTCCAGTGTTTCAATAATGATATTGTTATCATGACACAATCTGTTATTTACTACATGTGTTTTCATTTGATATAAGATGTGGAATAAGATCCTGTGCCTAGACACATCATATTATCATGCTTCCTCCCAGCCTTGGTCTTTTAAAACCTGTTTGAAGTCACTGCCGATCTTCTCTTGTATAGATTTAAAATCCCCCATATTAGAGAACCACAGAGAGGAATAGTTTAGAGAAAGAAAGTTTATGTTTCAAATAATGCCTGTGTCAAGGAAAATCATGTTTCTCTTTTGTTTCTCTAATACCTTATCCATAAAGACAGATGACAAAGTGAGCACTTTCACTAAAAATTATTATTTCAACTAGTGGAAGATGTCATTAGGAAGGAATGATAACCAAGGTAGTGGATGACTCTACCCCATGGTATTTTCTACACTGTGCTAAATTTCTACAATGCAAAAGCAGTTCTCATAACATAAGGACAGAACCTTACATCCTCCATAAACAGCCAGGCTATCAGCTGGACATTCTCATGTTTATGTGCATTAGCAGGGAGGACCTGGGCTAGAATGAATGAAAGGGAATTTAATCTTTAAATGATGGTTTTTATGGTAAATATAGTAGTTGAAATTTGACTCTGCTAAACCTGCAGTATTTTATGCTTGGTCTTGACTTTCATTTGTAGTTAGTATAAACATCTTGAAAAATTCTATTGCCTGAAGATGTAGAAATACTTGTGACGGAATCTATACCACTGTTTAGAAGAGCCCTGATATTCTTTTTCTATTCCATATGCAAAGTAGAAAAGTGTGTAAGATTGTGGTGGAGGTGAATATGTGTGTTTTCTGTATAAAATATCACGCAATGTTATCAAGTTCAAAGGCTTTGGAAAGCTACATTAGTGTTGTGGTGAACTAATTTATTTAGACATAGACATGAGATGAATCTTTAAGTTCTGTTTCTCTTTGTATTTCTTTATACAGGATTGCATAATTTCTTCAATTACCTGAAAAGTTTGGGATTTGATATCAAGAGAAACAAGTTTTGTGTGAATGATTATGTGCAAAAGTGTTGTGACAGATGTTAGATATACAATGAATAGCAAGAAGGTGATTTTCCAAACAGCTGTGTACAAAGAATCCTCAGAGATTATCCACATATTTTATTTTTTGAATAAAGCTCTACAGTATCTTACATTTTCCTGACAATGGATTGGGAAAATAGACACTTCCATCAAAGATGCTTTTTCTTTTCTTACCATACCCAACATATGGGAGGAAAATGACAGGAGAAAATATGTCAAATACACAGTATTGATTGTCAAACAGTGAAAATGCACAATTCTGCTTTCTGTGATATTGTGTTGGCATTATATAATTTAACATTACACTGTTTATTGGGTGTTTGAACTGATAGGTTATGCTTTATTTATATGTTTATTCACAGAGAATCCATATAATTTTGAAGAGTTAGGAAATAATAATAACATAATTGTCAGGACACACTCAAGAAAACTAGAATGACCAATATCTAAGTATGTGTTCCAGTTTGTCTTATTTTCCTTTTTCTCCCACAACTGGTAATCAGTTCCCTCAAAATGCTTTTCATTTGGTTTTGTTTTGAATTTTATTTATAAAGTTGTAATATACCGTATAAGAAAATCTTTGAAATAATTGTGTTCAATTATTACTAATTTATTTTTATTTTAGTCCACATATTATAATATATATTTATTACACTATGATACCTCATTGTATCTGTACATGGTACAATAAGAATATTAGACAAAACAGTATATCAATTATCTTCCACATTTATCCCATCTTTGAGTCAGGAAGATTCACAAATCCTCTCTATTAAATATTTTAAATTCTACAACTTACAGGTCTCAACCATAACTACATTATCAGATCTAAAACAGAGGGAGTACCACTTCTTATTTGACTGGACCCCTTTATTTGTTCACACTTCTTTGTCTATCTTTTCCAATTCTATGTAGCCTCTCATAAACAATATTCTACCATCTGATTCTTAAGATGGACTTATCTAGCCTCTGTAAATGTGAATATGCATTTAATTTCATGTGTCTTGCATATCATTTAGCATAGTATCACTGAGGTTCACCCAAGCTACCATAAATAATGGGATATCAATTTTATGGCCCGGTAATATATAGATATAGATATTTAAACATTTTATTAATACATTCACCTATCTATGAACAGCCAAATTTATTCTTGGGTGTTGTGAATAGTGCTGCAGTTAATGGGGATGTGTAAGATAAAGCAAATAATTATGTAATTTGAGTTAAAAATATCTTTTGGGATGTTAGTCAATAATAATTAATATAGTTTGTTTTTCATTTGCATAAATTATTTACCACAACTGGCTCTAATTATTCTTTCTAAAAGTTTCTGGACTCAACATTTAATTTCATTTTTAATTTGTTAATTCATTACTTAATTATTATGCAGTGTTTCTAAATTGAGAATATCTAAGAATCATTACAACCCACTGCAACTGATAATTCCTTCTCTGATGACTACACTGCTCTTTCCCACTATTTATAAAAAATATATAATTTGACATATTTAGCTAAGTAAATTTAGCTTGCATTTGCAAATATAATTAGCACAAGACATAATTAAATAACTGATGTCCTTCCAGAAAATGATTTGTTTCTAAAATGGAAACTTGGATAACATAATATTAGGAATAGAGAAACATGTTTCATTGGTCTGCAAGTTTTAAAGATGTGGTGCTTGTTCAATATGGCTTATTACAGAGTAGTGGTCTTCAATCATCACATCATCCTAATATCCTGTACAGAAAACTGACATGTCTGAATATTCTGATTTACTTTATATGATGTGGTGTCAGGCCTACATAGTTTAAAAGCTTCCTTGATGATTCAAAAGGGCAATCAGGGTTAAGAAGAACTAGTTAACTAAATTCATCTATTTAAGTATCCACATTAATCTAGCATAAAGTTGTAGATTATATCAACAATGAACAGTATCTATTCTGGCAGCACTGAAAGGCTGCCAAGAAAGGAGGAATCAATTTTCTCTAGAAACAAGCCCCCTTGATAAGTTATCTATTCCCAAGCAGACATTACTAACCACATACACATACGAACATAAAAGCAACCTTAAATGAACTTATCAAGTTATGTGTTTATGTATGAGACAATCAATAAAGAATAAGACGTCATGAATTAGAGAGGTTCAAGACACAGGGAGTTCAGCATCTGAGATTCTTTCTTCTATCTCTTGTATTCTATTGATTATGCTTGTTTCTGTAGACTCTGCTCTCGGGAACTCACCAAGGCCAGCTGGCCTGGGTCTGAAAAAGCATGGGATAAATCCGGACTGGCTGAACATAGAGGACAATGAGGAATACTGAGAACTCAAGAACAATCGCAGAGGGTTTTTGATCCTACTGCACGTACTGGCTTTGGGGGAGCCTAGGCAGTTTGGATGCTCACCTTAGGAGACCTGGATAGAGGTGGGCGGTCCTTGGGCTTCCCACAGGTCAGGGAACCCTGATTGCTCTTCGAGCAGATTAGGGAGGGTGACTTGATCGGGGGAGGGGGAGGGAAATGGGAGGCGGTTGCGGGGAGGAGGCAGAAATCCTTAATAAATAAATAAATAAATAAATAAAAAATAAAATAAATAAAAAAAAAATAAAGAGGAATAAGCCGTCGGGGGAAAAAAAAGACACAGGGAGTTTAAAAAGTTGAATAGAGAAGAGAAATGATGTACATATAACACTCATTTATACATTTCTCAGAAATCAAAAAAAAATAATTTAAAAATGACAGGAAGAAGCAGCTCGTTTTGTAAAATAGGTGTAGTTGCTGAAGTCAGGTACAATTCTTTTATCAGATTGAATATGCTTCCTCTGTAGCTTTAGAAAGTTTAATTAAATTTTCAAGATATTTAAGAGTATATCAGATTTCAAATGCCATATTAACCCCTATTATTTTGATGATCAAATGAAATAATAGCACACAACATACAAGTCATTTGGTATATAGTAATATATTGAATTTTGTAATATTTGGGCTATAAAACAGACTTTTGATGCCTGGGGTATAGATCAATTGGTTGAATGATCTTCTAGCATACGTGGAGCCCTGAGTTCAGTGCTCAATACTGCTTAACTGGGACATGGTTGTCCCACAACTGCATCCTCATTCTATAGAGAGTAAAGGTTCTATTTTACCATGAATCTGTGACTCCACATTTAGTCCCTGGCAACCGAGGCTCCATCTATCTTTAGAGATTTATTTCTTCTGGACATTTCATTTCAATTAATTGATACACTAAAACTTTAATCCAGTTTCTCAATTTTGTATTATGTCATTAAAATAGATTCATGTTATATCATGTTTCCTTAGATTTTTAGATGACAAATTTGCAAAGCACTCTTTGTTTATCCATTCACTGATTAAGGGGCATTTAAATCTTTTAGATTTTTAAGTTGAGTATAATGCTTCTATGAATATTCATGTATAAGGATCTACAGGACTTATACTTGTATTACTTACATAGAGAGAACTAAGTGCAGAATTATTAGCTTGTACAGCAAGACTCTGTTAAATTCTTTGGAAAATTGACAACATCTAGCATTTTACATTTCTAGGGGGATATCTTGTTTCTAGTTTCTCCACAGGCTAAACAAAATTTGTTTTGCCTGGTATTTTTATTATCTTCAATAAAAATGTACACAAATTGAAACCTCAATGCAATTTTTGTTGTATTATTCTAAAGGCTAATGATTTGTAACATGATTTTATGTATTTATGGATAGTTGATACAGTAAAATACTTTTGTTATATATCTCTTGATGTGTTATAGGCTGAATTGTGCCTTCCAAAGAGAACTTTTGAAGACCTACATTCTAGGATTTACAATTGTGATCTTACACTACATAGGGTCTTTGGAAACATCAACTTAAGAAAAGTAACACTGAAAAGGGAAGTCCTCAGTAAATAATATGGTATAATAAGAAGGGACATGGAGAGAACAAACACTTCAAAAAGAGTCATAATAGGGGGAGAAAAGAATTATCTATCCACCACCAAGGAATGCCAAGACTGGACATCACCCTTAAACAGTTGGTAGGGCAAAGGGAGCTACATACAGTGATTCAGTAGGATGGTGGTCCTCTTGACACCTTGATTTTGGAAGTAACATTTGTAAAACAAACAACAAATGTCTCCAGTTTAATCCTTCTGATTCATGCTTGTGTGAATTCCTCGGAAACAAATATATTGTTTGCCCATTTCAAGTTGTTATTCATTTCGTCCCTGTAGGTTTTAGTGTGCTTTGCAGAGTTTAATTTAGCATATATGTCATTTATCAATATTTTCTTTTCATTTGTGATCTTTCATTTTGTATCCATGATCATGTTTCCTGGAAGTGAGTTCTGTGTTTTTAACTGCTAAGCCATGCCACTGGTCCTTCCGGTTTTATCTCTCAAGCATCACAGTGTCAACTGTAACTGCCCTTGCATGAGATTTCTAAATAAAGCCTTTGATGGGATTTTGGAAAACACAGCAACGTAACACATAGTTTGTTATAATTAGAGAAATCAGTGAGGCAAACATTCTTTACTAACAATTCCACATAAGGCTAGCTATTGCCTAGCTGTTCATCTCAGATTCATGTGGAATTCTCTACTTTTGACAAGCACAATCCCGTTTGCTTTAAACCTCCAAAGACTTGGAAAATCAAGCTTTCATTTTGCCTCTCGTTTGACCTGTAAATAATTCCAAATTCCTAAAGTCATCAATTCCACTGTAACAAGTCTAGCTGGCTTTGCTGCTCTTTGATTGTACATTTAAGAGTGTTAAGCTCTGGATTAAAAAGATGAAAAAGAAAAGAAAAGAAAAAATATCCATGCTCTGCCTGGTTTTCCCTCCTGAATAAGAGGCCGGAAAATAAATGTTTGCACCTTTAATGACCTCCATTGTCCTGACTTCACAGAATCCCCAGAGGGTAGCTAATCCTTTGGAACAATAGAGTACAGATGTTTCACAGGATAAGAAAGCTAATTCCAGACCAATCAGATTCACTCCAAATGTCAGCAAAGCAAAACAAAGTGAAAAGATGGGGCAAACAGACACAGCTCTGCAGTTTGATCTACCACTCAGGACGGGTCATTCTTCAGTAAGCCATTTCTGCTTTGCAAGGGCCACAAGGGTCAGTATCTCCTTAGTGGAAACTGCCTAGTGCACAATGATATTTTACACTAACAATGTTTAGCATTCATAGAAGTCTCCTAAAGAAAAAAGCACTCCAGTTTACATGGTGAAAGCACATGTTGCCTCTCTTTACTCTGTGCAATTTACCACTAGACAAGAGTTTAGAAGTAATCATTTTATGCCTGACTGATAAACATTTCATCTGTGCTCAACAATCTGACGCTTGGATTGAGGCAGACCAAAAGTCCCCAAATTTCCACTGTAATACTGAAATTTTTCTTTGCCTCAAGGAAGTAAGGTCACATAAATTGCTGGAATCTTTCAGATTAATGATATATTTATTATTACTTGTATGTTTGTGGAAAAGCGAATTTGAATACTATTAACTCCAAGGTTATAAAATAATACAATTTGATATTGATAATAAATTGATTGTTTCTTATATAAATTTTATTTTACAATTTCCTGTTTCAAAAACATATATTTGTTTATTATAATGTGTTCTTGAAACTTTCCTTGAGGGGGAAAAGAAGAGGAGAAAGAAAACCTCTTGATTTTTGCCCTTGAAATAATGGTAACAATTATTGTACCTGTAAAACTATAATATTTTCTTATAAAAACTATAAAGTATTAATACATTCCTATTAAAATAGACAAAATATAAAAGTGATATGAACTATTAGAGGCAAAAAAGCCTATTTTGTACTTCTGGTATTATGTTAGGTTAGACTTGTAGTTTCGTTCAGAGTTATGTTTAAAAAAATAGCTACCATATAAAACTACAAGAAAGTCAAGGAATTTGTCCTGTTTATGAGATACTATTACGGCTTTTTTTTATATATATACTGTTTTTAAGCCTTGTTAGCCATCCACTTTCATCTGTTAGCAATGAAGAATCATTCCACAGTTACTATGCGGCTTGAATCCAATGGAATTGTTGAAATATAATATGGAAATAGCTTATTTTACTAACAACACTGGAAAAGTTATCCTACAACATAATTTCAGTTGAATTTTCAAACTGAAAATAAAATAAATAATAAAATATTGATTTTATTTACACATGAAGAAAGAAAAAACTATATGTCCCATAAAGTTTAATATTATTTTGTTCAAATCGGCCTAAGGCTATTATTACAGCTGAGACTATGCAAAGCCAGCCTTTCTTTTAGATTTTCCTGGCCTCATTGTGTAATCTGTTCCTTTTGAAAAAAAGAAGAGACATTTATTCTTATGCTTATTTGCTAATCATTTTCAAATTACTTTTTTTCTATAAAATGAGTAATTTATTTGTATAAAAGAAAAAATCAATATATATATATATATATATATATATATATATATATATATATATATATATAGTTTAACCTATATCTTGTGGACCATAGTCTGTATCTATAGTCCAGTTTAATTTTTGGGGTTTGGAATAATTAGCTGTTGAACAACATGTGTGCTTCCTGAATAAAGACTCTTACATAAGTCTCTGTGTGTGTGTGTGTGTGTCTATCTCTTTCATAAACAAACACACACACACACACACACACATACACATGAAACCCAGGAAAAAATATAACAATAAACTACAAAAATAAATTCCTTTTCTACCTTTTTCTCACCCTCCCTCTTGGGCTTCTTGTCTGTCTTTGATCTACTGCCCAAGTTCCTTAATTCTCTCAATTTTGTTAATCTGTCATATTTTTGTACATTTAAAACTATACAACTCTTTTGGTGACAAAGACAGTTGACAGTAAAGTGGAAGTTTAAACAAATAAAATGTTAGAATATTCTGGTAGTTCTAACTGGTAAATTAGCATAATTATTTAGCAGATCATAACTTGCACAGCATTTGTTCTCTAAATCCCTTCCTTTTTCATAATCTTGTATATCCCAGGTTGGCCAATGGTGACCTCAATTTTTTTTTTCATTCCTGATTCTAATTGCTGAGTGCAAGAAAGATCACAGTCTCTGAGTTCCTGGGATGCTGGAGAGGAGTTCAGCGCTTTGGTGGGTGACAACGCCTTGTAAGAACTGAGCTACATCTCTAAGCCTATTATTTTAAAAATGCTTTTGTCTTTCTTCTTGCGTCTTCTTATTTCCTCATGTTTTCTTTCTTTTTCTTAATGAATATTATTACCATGTTACTGGAACTCTGAATTAGAGTTCAACTTTACTAACAGACTTATGACCAGCTCATTAACAGATTTCATTCCTGCTAATTTTCCTCAAAGTTACCTCCATCCAGAAGCAAATCAGTAAGGAGACCTGAACTCTACCAAGATGGTTCTTTTGTGATATGTTTTGCTAAGGGTGATTTCTGCAGTATGGCTGCAAATCTCCTGCCATGTGCCAGGGCACCCTCTGTCTCAGCATGTGCTCAGATATCACCCTGACAGTTGAAAAAAAATGAAACCAGAGACTGAGTAGTACTATGTACAGTTAAGTAGTTCACACATAAATGATGACATAGCCTTTGCACTCACACAGATCCTTATGGAACACAACTAAAGATTTTATTTCTTCACATGGATGCTGACTTAGCTGATCATGCTGTTCTCATAAAAAACTTAATTCCAAACTTTTGGTTAACAACAACAACAACAAAATAAGATTACCTAAGCCAAACTCTTTGAAACTGTGAAATATTTGGAAGTTAAGAATTTTTTTTTTAAGAAATAAGAAACATTTGGTTATGAAGATGAGAAAAACAATCCAGTGCTCGACATTAGCTGCTGGTTGTATTCAAATAATACAAAAAAAAAAAAAAGATCATTCTGCAAAGGTTTTTGCATAAGCAAAGCATGAGAGCTTTATTAGATTAATAAGCTTTCATTCTGAAATATGTTATATATCACCATTAAAACACCATTGATAAGTAGTTAGAAAAATATTATTTTAAATAAGATAAAATTCACGAGAATTGTATTAAATAAGCATTTTGATTTATTATATGAACTCTGTCCTTCTCAAATGCTTTGCAGTCTATTCACAGGTTTAGGGGACTAGTTTTTAAAATTTTAATCTTTAAAGTCTTAGTAACAAGAAAACTATGCACGGAGATAACTACCTGGACATCTGTGAGGTCATCCATCATTGTGTAGACATATTTTATTATAGTCGACATTTCTGTTTGGAACTACAAGTGGGCGAAAACTTATTTAACACAATAGGAATTTTCTGGTCACGTGCCATGTTTCCTGATCCATTGTGTTTGGCACCAGGAAACAACTTGGCATGAGCTGCTGAGAGATCCATCAGCAACTGTAAAAACTTTATCACTTCCTGAGCGCAGGCATGCAGGAAGTGGATGTAAAAACAGTGATTTGGAAGGGGAAAGGACACTGAACAGTCAGAAATAGACTGTGCACATTTAAAACTTACATGCCATCTCCTTGCCGAAAGCTAGAAAATCATTCTATAAATATACCCAGACCTCATCTCTCAGATAACATGTATCTTCATAGATAAAATTAAACATACACATAGTTACTTTATGCCTTACTCATTTCTTTTTTTCTATTTCTGATTGTCTATGTTAGAGTTAGAAGCCATAGCTTTCTGAATGATTTTAAAGTCAAATATAACTGTAAGATTAACATTTTAAGAGTACAGTGCCTGTTGTATAATCACTAATGCCTGAATTTTGATAATAAGCATCCACATTAAAGTAGAGCATGTACATGCATGTGCAAAAATATGCACGTATCACATACAAGGGTAAAAACCTCAAAAAAGTAGATCTCAGTGTGTATTACAGAGCTAGAAAGAAAATAATAGTAAAGACTATATATACTTAGAAACACTACCAAAATATTAATTTCCATCTATAATGGTTAGTTTTTGCATTATAAGGACATATGATATTGCCCACAATGAAAAATCAGGTGAGAAAGAATATTCATGGATTATTATTTCTGACAATTAATTGGATACACTAGATTTGCATTCTAGTGACCAAGACTAAAGTTTTCAAGACTAAGGAACAGAGAGGGTAAAAAGACAGATTCTCCTTAACCATTGAAAGGAAAAATATTTAGATTTTCTAAATCATTTAGTTGATGAATTTAATCTGCAGTTGGTTGGTTGCTATGATCTGGGGGAAATCTAATATGCATAAATATGTGACTCAATTTTGAAGATTCCTGATATCAAAGGATTTTTTTTTCTCTTTCACAGCCCATGATATTGTTGGATTTGTCCTCTCTTCCTTACTTCATCTTGGGAAGATCCTCCCACCAGCTTGTCCAACCAAAGAAGAAAGAGAACTAATGAAAATGTATAAAGGCATTGAACAGAAACATGGAATACTAACATAAATCCCATATTGTATTGTAGAATATTTCTCTTCCTCTCTAACTTATCACCACAACAATGGGGATTTGACAATTAAAAAAAAATATTGGTAGCTGAAATATATGCAGTAAGAGGAGAACACTATTTAAGGGAGACCAAAATTATAGGAAATATCCTCAGCAACACCAACAAACAATCTCAACATTGATGTGAAAAATATTTATGACAAGTATTAAAGTTAACTTGATTCCTAGCTAACAGAAAAATTCTTCCACTAAAGTGTTATTTATCTAAATAGGCACTGGGTTTTGATCCTACTGCATGTTCTGGCTTTGTGAAAGCCTAGTCTGTTTGGATGCTCCTTCCTAGACCTGGATGGAGGGGGGAGGACGTTGGACTTCACACAGGGCAGGGAAACCTGACTGCTCTTTGGACTGGAGAGGGAGAGGGAGGGGAAGTGGGAGTATGGGGGAGGGAAATGGGAGGAGGTGGAAATTTATAATAATAATAATAATAATAATAATAATAATAAATGTAGGTTAAAAACAGAAATTTCTATTAAATGTTCTATGTGCATTTAGTTCTCAAAACTAAGACATATTGAAAAATCAAGACCAAAGCTTATCTGATAAGCCAAAGTGAAACTAACATTAAATACAATAATATTTAGATTCATCAAGGAAAAATGTAACATGTGGGGGCCAGGCCTGCTTGTTTGTTGGGGTTTCTGTCCTGCCCCATTCCCTCAATTGTTTAGCCCCAAAGAGAAATCACACAGAGATCTCTATAAGTTATAAAGCTGATTGGCCCATTAGTTCTAGCTTCTCACTGGCTAACTCTTACATCTTGATTAACTCATTTTTCTGATCTATGTTAGCCATGTGGCTCAGTACCTTTTTTCAGTGGGGCAGATCATATCCTGCTGCTTCGGTGGTCTGGGCAGGAGTGGGAGGAATCAGCTTCCTCCTTCCCAGAATTCTCCTGTTTTCATTACATCATTACTAGACTTCTTGTCTAGTTTTCCCACCTATATTTCCTGCCTGGCCAATCAGCGTTTATTTATAACATGATTGACAGAATACAGACAATTCTCCTGCACCAGAAAAATGTAAAACAATTAGGAATATCAGTAAACTCTGTAAAAGAGAAAAAAAAAGTGCTTTCAGTTTCTTGTTAATACATGGAGTATGAGAATCAATAGGACTGAAGCAATATTAGTAGAAATTTAAAAATTTGACACTCAGTCAACTGAAGTAGAAGACCACCCCAGCCAACCAAGAAGACAAGCAAACAAAATCTGCAG
The DNA here is from genome assembly GCF_037038515.1 of Microtus pennsylvanicus. Lineage (NCBI taxonomy): Eukaryota > Metazoa > Chordata > Mammalia > Rodentia > Cricetidae > Microtus > Microtus pennsylvanicus. The sequence goes on from NC_134592.1 coordinate 22,931,012, forward strand.
ACCATTGGAGAACTATAAATGATTTCCAAAGTTATAACTGATATATGCATCCTTGAACTATCAGAAGAAAGCAAAAGTAAGCCAAGGGGGTGTTTGAAATGGTGTTAATCAAGTGCTTTCTAAAATTAAAGACAGACATTAAGACTTTGAGTAAATTTAGACAACAAAACAGGACAATTAACATAAAACCACCCCTAGGAATCCCAGGCAACTTTCTTTTTTCTTTTCTTTAATTTATAAAGCATATTTTTTCATTTATTTTGAATACCAACCAGTTTCCCCTCCTGCCTTTGTTCTCATCCCCTCCCCTTTCCCATCTACCTGCCTCCACATACACTCCTGTTTCATCTCCATTCAGAAAGGGGCAGGCCGTCCATGGGCTTGAGGAAAGCATGGCACATCAAAGTGAGGCAGGATCAAGCTCCTCCACTTACTTTGAGTCAGGGCCATGTAATCCAGCAAGGTGAACAGGTTATCAAATCCAGCTACGAACCGGGGAGAGGTCTTTGTTCTCACTGTTAAAAGCCTTACTATGAGACCAATATCCATGATTGTTTCACTCACATGCAGAGGGCCTAAGTCAGTCCTATTCAGGCTCTCTGACTTTTAGTCTACATTCCATGAGCTCCCATGAGCTCACGTCAGCTGTCACTATAGGTTCCCTCATCATGACCCAGGCAGCTTTCTATCACTATGACAACAAATAGAAGTAAAAGAACCTACTAGGTCTTGAGGTACATTGATTCCCAGTTATCTGAGAAACAGCCATACTGATTTCTAAAGTGGAGGGGGTGCCTAAACTGACCTTCCATTCAGATTGATGACTACCTTAATTGTCATCATAGAACCTTCATCGAGCACTGATGAAAGTAGATGCAGAGATCCACAACTAAACCCTGGGCCTAGCATCCATAGTTCAGTCAAAGAGCGAGAGGAGTGATACTATGAGCAAAGTGGTCAGTATTGTGATTGGAATACTCACAGAATCAGCTGACCCAAGATAGTGGGATATCACTGACTCCTGACTGTCCAGCTGAGGAACCTGTTTAGGACTGAACTAGACCCTCTGATTGTGGATGATAGAAGTATGGCTTGGGTAGTTTGTGGGCCACTAGCAGTGAGACCAGCATTTTATGTAGCACAATGATAAAATGATATTAACAAGGATGAAGGATTGTGGAGAATCTGTTTCTTGTTGTACATTATCCATCTCCTTTAATGTGAAAAGCACTTTTTTAAGTCAAAATGCAAATTTATACTAAATCATTAGTTACTTTTTATTCTCTGTGCAAACACTTTTCTATAATTTGTAGAATCTGAGAGTAAACAGTTTGCCTCATTAGCATTGTCTAGGAAATAATCACACAGGTGTGTGTGATTTAGTTCATATGTCTATGATAATCCTTCTTCTGAATTTAAGTGAAGTTGAATTATTTTTACTTTACCTGAAATAGCTCTGTGATTCAAGTGCAATCACTGTAACCACGTTACATAAACTTCAATAGAGACTTAATTTATTCTAAGATTTCACAAAACAATGACTAATTTTTCCAAAGATACACATAGACATATTCACATCTGAAATTTCAGTGAACTCTTTAAGAAATATTATGATAGTCTCTGTTTCTACCATGAACAAAAATATCTCCCTATTTTTCTCATTTCAAAGATAGAAATAATGGTGCATTTACTTATATTGCTCTCAAGCCATGTACCTTACAATGTCAACATTAGACAGAGTAGAAAAAATACTATTGATTTCAAGTTAGAGAAGTTCCAGGCAACAATATTAGTGATGCCAAGTAAACAGTTGTGGAACTTGGAACAAAGCAGTAACATGTGCTCTCTCAATTTCTACATCTAACAATAAAAGAAATCATGTTCATTCAGCAATATTATCTGTGAGGAAAAAGTATGCCATTTAGGTTGGGGGATTTTTTGTTGCTATCTTTTTTTTTTCATTTTCATGAAAGCTAAGATCATTTAGAAAAAGAAAAAAAACTCAACTGAGAAAACTCAGTAAGAATGGCAGGTAGGTATGGCTGTGATGCTACATTTTAAATTAATGATTGATGTGAGAGGTCCTAACATACTGTGGAGATTACAATCCCTAAGCAGGCAGTCTTGGGATATATAAAACATTGAAATAGACATGGCCAGCAAGCCAATAAGCAGTGTTCCTCTGTGGCTTTTACTTCCGTTCCTACTTTCAAATTCCTGCTTTGACCTGTTGTTCTGACTCTCCTCAGTGATAGAGTGTTACCTGAGTGTAGTAAGATTAAACAAAGCCTATCCTTCTTAAGTTAATGTTGATAGCAGCGTTAAATCATAGGAAGGACAGAAGTCTAAGTTAGGAAGCAATAAACTATTGGTTCTAAAACCTGAATATTCAAATTGTAAATGTCACCTTCTCAGCCTATCATAAACAAACTATTGCGTTCATCTTAGAATAGTGGTAATTTCCTATAACAGAGATGAGAGAGAGAGAGAGAGAGAGAGAGAGAGAGAGAGAGAGAGAGAGAGAGAGTCTTTAGACTGACAAATGAAAAATGGATTTGTGTTCCATTTAGTCATGAGAATTAGACATAGCAGCAAATTCATTCAATAACCTGTTTTTCATGTTTTCTTGATTTAATTGGATAATTTCACAGATGATGAAACTGATATTATCATCAGATTAAGTGCAGAAGTCTATTTCTATACTAACCATAAAAATGATTGACATTTTATTGAATGAGCAGAAAAAGATGAAGTTGGTCTTTTTTTTTTTTTTTGTCTTAAGAAAGCTTGATATCATGGCAGTTAAGGTAACACAAACACAAAATAAGAACAACCTTTACTCATTGATGTTCATTTTAATAAGTCTGTACTTAAATGTTCCTCATATCACCAAAGAATTATACCTCCATGGGAGCTAAGCAAAAAGTTCACAGTTATTCTGATGCAAGGGATGAATTGTATACACAATTATTTTGAATGCAGATTTCCTGCTGCGATAAAAGCTATTTGAACTGAATGATTATCATCATTCCCAGTCCATTGGGAACAGGTTTCATTCATTTAAGAAGTGATATGTGTATTAAGGTTGCTCTAGCCATTAAGTCATTTGCCATCTGTTTCACTGAAGAGGGGTTCTGAAAGAAATGTAATACATAGACTCTGGATAATATGAAACTCTGGCTGCCATGATTTGGAAAACCATTTATCTCAGGAAAAGAGTAACATATAAAGGCATCCTCTGCAACATGGATGCAGCTATTATAAATATCAACTCAAACATTAAGTCTCACTCTTCCTTGCTCTGTTACAAGCCGCATCCCTCAATTCATATCTATATTTTTTTCTAGAAAAACAAATATATCAACATTTCTTAAAAGCACATTAAAGTATAAAATCATTCGGTGCACATGCATGCAAAAATATAGATTGAAATGGATATGGTGGTACATACCTTGAATCCTACCAAGATGAGGCTACGACAGGAGCATCACAAATTCAAGACCATCGTGTGATATATAACGTGACACTGTCACAAACATAAAGGCAAATGTGTATATGGGATGTACAACATTAGACATGTTTCTCCAGTTACAAATTAGAGAGATCATTGGATGACAGCAAACAAATTTCCAAATTCCTCATATTTTTAAATACAATTCACTTAGGATTTGTTGTTGCTAATAATTTTCTCTGAATGTTCTGCTTTATATTCCAATAATATCAGTCAAGTCAACAGAAAATGAAAAGAAAAAAACAGAAAACAATTCAAAAGTATTGCTGAATAAATATGTGCTCTTCAATAACATGATATTAACAATTCTGTATTGGGTGCCGAAAATTAAGCAAAGGGAAATTGATATAATACAGTATTCAAAAATATTAAAAGCATTTTATATGGGGAAATTTATATTAACAAAGTGAAAACTATCAACTGTCTGAAAAACCTTTCAGTGTACATGGTGTGATCTGGAGAAAAAAATACTTGCAGTCACTACCTCTATTTTCTTTAAATTGTGACATGTCTTCTCCAGTTCAGTCAAGACTCTGAAGATGTCAGTGAAGACCTTTTTGTTTTCATTAAGCTGGCTTAATAAACAGTTTTCATGTGGCAGGATAACTGTTTATAAATTTTATTATTAAAATCCAATAAACATAACTGACCTTTAAAAACTTATAATACAAATTTTGCTATTTAGATTTATTAAACTATATGGAATCAAACATGAATAAAAAACTATTACAGAAATGTAACAGCTTACAGAACAATGGGGCTATGTTTTACTCACCAGTTAAAAGGCAGAAAGAATTTTAACAGCCTTTCTGACATTTAGATATAGAAAGTAATCATTGAGATAGAATGATATTATTATAAAGTCAGCCAGTATTCCCAACAGAGAGAGTGAATCTTGTAGTATATATAACTTGCTTTGCAAAAATCACTGGACAACAAACTACAAAGCATTTATTCAATGTTTTCGGTTTAATGTAAATCTTTAAGGGCCATTCCCTGGATACACAAATGTCTTCTGCCAACAAGCCATTAAAACACTTAGATACTGCAAGTGATATTGTGAGCACTGTGATTTTGACCATGAATGCCGCGCACCGCGCCCCCGTGTCTGCGCTCTGTGTGCTGGCACCCAGTTGGCCAGCTTCGGGCAAGGGGCTGGAGGTTAAAATACACAGACACACCCAGACAGAGAGACAGTGACAGGGGTCATCCTTGAATTCCCCAAGAATGCCCACTTTACTGTGTTCAGGAGCAGATTATATAGAGATAGCCACGCCCCAGCCAAAACCACCAGAAACCACTCTCCTGCCATCAGGAACTCCTGAAGGTCTCATGCTCAGAGCAGCTGTAGGCACTCAGATCAGGGGAAAACAAGTTGTTTACTAGAAATTCAGGATCTGTCTCAGTGTGTGGGTGCACTCCTCATGGCCCTGTGTTCCTTGCTCGTGCTTTCTCCCCTTTTGCTCCTGATTTGGACCTTGGGGTTGTAGTCTGGTGCTCCAATGTGGGACTCTGTCTCTGTCTCCTTTCATCGCCTGATGAAGGTTAATACCCAGGAGGATGTCTATATGTTTTTCTTTGGGTTCACCTTCTTATTTAGCTTCTCTAGGAACATGCATTATAAGCTCAATGTCCTTTATTTATGGCTAGAAACCAAATATGAGTGAGTACATCCCATGTTCCTCTTTTTGGGTCTGGCTTACCTTCTGGGTAGAGAGAATTTTCGGCAGCACAGTGTCCCTGAGCATATAAGCCACAAAAAATGTCACTGAATAGGGTCTATCAACCACACTCCAGAGCAGGACTCATGCCCACATGAAACAAACTCAATGGTATTTTTGTGGACTTTTAAATTTCATTTTACTTAATTTTGACTTTTTTTTGTCTTATTGGTCTCTCGCTTGATTGTTTTGATTTACATTTTTGTGTTTCTTGGTTGTTTTTTTTTGAAAGAAAGAGAGAGAAAGAATATAAAGTTGGGTGGGTAGGGAGGTGGGAGGGAACTGGGAAGAGTTTGGGGAAGGGAAAAATTATCAAAATATACTGTATGAACTTTTTTTTTCCAATAAAAAATAATAAAAAAAAAGAAATTCAGGATCTGGGATCTCACTGCTCCCAGCATTGAAGACTCTGAAGATTCAGGAGGTATAAAGATAAAGACGACTCAGTTCTGACTTTTCATAAGATATTCAATATTCCTGTTTCTTGAGACTAAGCCGGGTCTCATTTTAAATGGTCTGCATCTTTATCAAGGTTATTGTTGCTCCTCTTCCACAGCCAGACTAGAAGCTGAAGCCATATGGTCAATGACGCAGTAGGAGAGCAAGGAAGGGAAAGCAGACACTGCTTACAAGACTACCATTGACCAAGACAGACAAAAAGCACAGCTGTGCAAAACTCCCAAAAGCAAACAATCCCCCACCTTATTTCTAGTTCAGTTCAACTAATAGACACTTTCACATCATCCTAGACACTGTGTTTATTTTCCTGATGATTTCCCTGTAATCTGTTTCAGATTATCTTTGCTTACAGAAATATCCTTCTCCGTCAAGATTAGAGACCACCAAGGAACTGCATATGCAAACACAGAATTATCATTCCTGTCCTCAGAATTTAGAATACTCTTTAATCTATTGCTGTTTCAACATAAGAACAATTACACACACACACAATATTCACCCAACCACAAAATATCACCAAAGTAACAATAAAATCGATTTCACTAAATTATAAGGCTAATGGTGCAGTTTTGAGACATGTCCACACTTTGAAAAGTTTTGTAACCAGTATTACATTTCTATAAAACTCAAGATTCCAGGTTTCTGACGTATTGAGGTAGAATGGACTTTGCTTCAAGTTCAGAAAGACAGAGAAGCTGATTAAGTTTCATAGATAATGGAGCTAATAATTGGTTGCTCATGACTGGAGTAAATGTTATGCTGGATAGTGCTCACAAAACATTTCTAGTGTTAGTTCTAATTATTTGGGGCTAAATGTAAAAACAAAAGCACCCCTTGATTACTGAGTTTAATCAAGGAATGTGATAATTAATTCACACAGTTTTTATGAACCAGCATAATTATGTGGTGAGTTGATGATAGATAGATAGAGATAGATAGGTAGATAGATAATAGAAATAGATACAGAGTGATGGTACATACATATATACATAACATATATACATAAATGTGCATAAATAGGTAAGAGGAGACTAGTTATTAGAATTAACTTAGGCAATAAGAAGGTCAAGATAACAAAATATGTGACTGTGCTTCTTTTGTAAAATAGAAAAAAAAAGAAAAACTAAACACGACAAAATTAAAGACAATAAAATAAAACAAAAGTTACCACTTCTAAGTTGGACACACAATCCAATAGAAGAAAAAGAGTCCCAACTGCAGGCATAAGAATCAGAAATCCCTTCATTTTCGTGGTCAGAAGCCTCATTAAGCACTAAGGTAATAGCTGTAATATATACACAGAGAAAATGGTGCAGACCTATGCAGGCATTGTGATTGCTTCTTAATATCTGTGAGCTTATTATCTGTAAGCTTATCTTGCTTAGTTGGTTTAGAGGGACTTGTTCTCTTGGTGACCTCTATCCTTGTGGCTTTTATAATCTTGCTGCCTCCATTTTTTGAGGGATTCCCTGTGATCTAATTGAAGGGAGGGATTTGACAGAAACATTCAATCTAGACTCTCTCTCTAAATAATGTCTGACTGCAAGTTTCTGCACCTGTTTACATCTGTTGTTGGAGGAAGCATTTCTGATGGATGACTCGATAAGTCACAGCATTAATATGTGAGTGCACAAGAACATCATTAAATGTCATTTTCTTTTTTTTTAACTCTGATTTTACACTAAGTCTCTAGTCTCTGGTTCTTAGTTGCACAGACAGTATCAGAGATGGGATCTTTTTCATGCAGTTGTTCATAACTCAAATCTAAAAACATCTGGCTATGCCCAAAAGTTCTGTCCCCTAGTTGCGCTGGTGTATTTTGCAAGGATAACAGATTGTAAGTTAAAGGATTTATGCCTGAGTTGGTGTTCATCTTTCTCTACAGGAGTCTGCGGAGTTTTGTCCTACACAAAAGAGAAAGGAACCTAGAGAATTCTCCATATAGATAGCAGTTCAACTTCTCCAGGTTCAACGAATTATGTAGGTGTTGTCTTCTGCATAACACTGTGATTACCCAGCAGTGTTCCTGCAATTTGTAATATCAAGCAACTTTCCAAAAAAATCACCAAAGTATCACAGCCATCACTGTGTAGTAGAGTGTGAGATATATTTTATAATAGAGTTCACCTGTAAATACTTTATTTTCTTAGAATTATTATTGATTTCATACAATTTATTGAAAATCATGAGAAATTATGGAAGTTTTAAGAATTCTGTAGTTATTTCTCAGGAGAAACTTAAAAACTTTGGACAACTGACTGATGGTATTTTCTTTGAATCAGTTGTTGTGATTCTGTTCCCAAAACATTCTCTATACATGACTGTTTGAATATATGTGTGCATACATTATATGCTATACTATGCATGGTTACACAAAACTATGGTCTTACTAAGTGGCATTGTCCCATAATGTTTTAGTAAATGAGATAGGAAAACTGCAACTGTTTCTCACCATCCTACTCACAAACAATTCAATATTCCAAGCCCACTTTATTCCACCCTCAAGTAAATAGCACAGTCGGCCAGCTTAATTTTCCTCCAACAGATGAAGAGATGACCGTACCATGACTAAAGTTATTGCAACACATCTGCATGGCCACAGAAATCCAGTACGTCTAAAATTACATGCATTTGTCTCATTTTATATGTAATGTTTTACTCTCATAAATTATAATGGCATCTGACATAAAAGTTTATCAAATTCAATTATTAAAGTAGGTGTTGTTGGGGGCAACACCTTGGGAAAACTCAGATTTAGAGATCTTTGCCTTTATTAAAAAAAATCCATCTGATCAAAAAATTCTAACAGAAGAGTCAAAGTTAAAGAAACTTTAGGAAGGGAATGTGCAGCCCAGGACCTCTCTGAAGCTTTATGTTTCTCTTGCTCACTTTTTCAGACCAGGTCAAGTTGACCTGGTTAGAAAAAAAGAAAAAAAAATGAGTCTCAGCACTGAGTACTACAATTCCATAGTGTTCTTCAAAACAGATTTATGATAGAGCAGACATTTTCAGACTTGGAAAATTTGGAAACAATTTACTGAAATAATGGGTAGTCTCAAATATATCGACCAATCAAAGTGGTGTTACTGATGCTCTCCTTCACCTTGTGCTTTTTCTGAGTTTTATGCTACTCCTTGGGGAACTGTTTTTATTTTTTTAATGGTATTTACAATGTACATTTTTTTTCTCCTAAAAGGTACCCAAAGGACAATGCCCCGAGGAGCAATTTTTCTCAACATTGAAATCTTCAAGAAGTACCAGCTGAGAAAGTGTTGTCCAGCCACAGCCCAACATTGTCAAAGAAGATTTTCAACATGTGACTCATTGTCTTTAGAATTGGGGTGATCATATTGTTCAAGCAGTTTTCCATAATTACACTCCAAAAGAACTAATTTTGTGTGTATAGAAGAGTAATGCACGTGCAGTTCCATACAATGCGATATATTGCTACAATGTCATGCAGCTGGATGAAGTAGGCTTCTGCTTGAAAAGAATTCCTGTCATTATGACATCACAGAAGCAAGAAATTGGATCGCCACAGTCCCAAACATGCAAATTTGATTCTCCCCAAACTATAAACGTGCATCTTGGATGCACCGTCTTTCCAAATTCTAATATTAAAAACAACAGAATATAAAGGTGATTTAGAACAAATATCACAGCTTGTGTCCTGAAAATACCCAACAAGATATTTTCTAAAGATTTAACAACACTTGCCATGCTGCCAGTACATTGTGAAATGAAGCACACGTGCCTTCCCTTCACAACTCTGTCATGTGCTTCAGTGGTAAGAGAAGGAGGGCAAAGCAGAATTTAAGCTTCCACTTTAATCTGTTTAGACTGTGTGGATGATAATAAATATGCGATGAGAAGTCAGAAACAGGAAAAGAGTCCTGCTGAACAGATCTCAACAAGATGACTCCACTGTTCACAGGTTCTAATGCCCAACCTGATGACATTGTTTGCTCTCCCAAATGCACATGCTGGAAGAAGAGAACTCACTCCTACAGGTTATCCAGTGACCTCTACACAACGCTCCTTCCACAATAAAAAAAAATGAATGAATAAATAAATAAAATGAAGTGTTCAAAATGAAGACCTAGATGTGGTGCCTTAGCCTGGTAAGTTCAGAGTTCATTGCTCAGGATGCATGAGAGGTTACATGAGAGAATCACTATAAGCGGGCAATCTTCCTGAGCTTCAAAGAACTCCCTTCTATAACCTTCTAGATGCAGATAGAAACCATTGAATTTACTTCAATCATACATATAAGAGCAATGCATGAGGAAAAGCCCACTATCTAGCAGTAGAATGGAAGTGAATTAGGACAACCGTTTTGCTTCAATGTTGACTGTAACTAGCCCTATGATCTACTGATGGTATCAACACTCCGAATCCAACAACTCTAGGCAGCATGTTCTGGCATGATGATATTGTAAAGTGTGGTGATTATAAAAAATAATACTGTACTATTTAAGAAGGTTAGAATAAGGTATCAGAATGTTTCACCATAACATAACAATCAATGCTTGAGAAAGACAATTTTTAACTAATTTAAACATTCTTTAAATGTCCTTTGAAATCTGGCATGGCATGACACTAATTTTACATATTTATTTGATTCTCTTCCTCTACTTAAAATAAAGCTAATTTAAATTTAAAATATCACAAAGGTAAAAGTGGGAAGTAATAGTAAAATGAATGTCATTTTATTATTACTTTCATGATTTAAAAAAAAAGTGGTTTTCAAAGAACTGTTTAAGAATGCCAAATGGAGCTGGGTGGCAGTGGTACACACCTTTAACTCCAGCACTGGAGAGGCAGAGGAAGACTGATCTCTGTGAGTTCAAAGCCAGTCTGGTCTACAGAGTGCCAAGACAGGCTCCAAAGTTATACGGAAACTTTTTCTCAAAAACAAAAAACAAAACAAAACAAAAAAACAAAAAACGAAAAAAAAGGAAAAGAAGAAGAAAAAAAGTGAAAAATGATGTGTTCGTGTTCAGCATTTACTATGAAAAAAAGTATGTTTTATGTTCAGCATTTACTGTGGAAAAAAGTGTGTTTACAAACTTGATGTGATTGCACATTATACTTTTTAATAATCTCTGAGAAACAGTTGTGTCTCTCAGGTCAGAATATTATAAAAATATAGTAAAAATTTTTAAAAATTTTTTAACACATCTCTGCATACTTGTAACAAATTCAATTCGGTTTTATTTGGCTGCATTTTTAACTAATTTTAGGGAAACATTTTATTTGTGGAACCTGCTGCAACGGAAGACAGCTGAAGTTAAACTTTATTAAGATTCCAACTTTACTGGATATTTTATAAATGTTTTATATAGATTGTTTTAAATAATAGTTCTTCCAAGTTGGTATTATTATGTTTAACATTTGCTAACATAAGAACATGTGTAGGTATGTATGTATGTATCTGTGTGTATAAACTCAGTCTAGTTTTGAACATGCTTCGTTGTTATGTATATACTTGACCTTCTGATCCTTCCAAAGATAACTCCTTGATGGAATTACAAGTTTGAAAAAGTACAATTACTTTTAAAAACAAAATGCTGTATATTGAAAACAGGGGTTGACGTAGACCATGCCAGGCAAAAATTCTCTACAAACTGAGCTATATCCTCAACTTCGAGTACTTCAGATTCGGTGTCTATAAAAAGAACAGAGGCCAGGATACGCCAAGAATCTTCACACTTTATCTCGTCACTGTTCTATTTCTAAAATGAATCCTACTTTGAGGCAGATACATAAGAGCCATATTTTTTTTTTGCTTTTTACAATAAATAAAACTGTATCTATAAGAAGTACCTAGTCCAAAGTTTAGTTATTTGCAGAGAGTGTGATGAGTGTAAAAGGAAACAAAAAGTCAAAGTTAAGTTATTAACATGGAAAGCATTAGGGCTATCTCTTCTTTCAGGGTAAGGGGAACTAAACAGGTTAAAAGGAGTAAGAAAGACCATGAAATAAATGGTTGACCATAGCCCTGCTCTGAGAAGGAAGACAGTGTTGCAACAGTACCCTACAGAGTAGGCACATTGTGTCAATGACCCAGGTAAAGTTCTTCCTCCAGTGTGCAACGCAATTCAACACAAAAGAGCAAGGTGCTCCATGGATGAAGTCGCCCAACACAGAGTGCAGAGTGGGGTTTAAAAGGAAATGACGCAGAAGTGGATGCAGGAATTAATTGTCCAAAAATGTCATCACTCAGAACAAATGATCACAGTCTTGTCCAGCTAGAACAGGAATTCCTTGAAATCAAAGCTACTTGAGAAAGACTGCAAAGTACACAATGGTTCAGGGACATCATTCTCCCACACTGGAAAGGAAACTTGGTGCATACAGTCCAAAATCAGTTTCACACATGTATCCAAAATACCTCTGCCCTCTCAGTTCTGTTCTCAAGGCCAAATTTCTTCAGCATACATGCAGAGCAGCCACAAGATACGATTAAACACCCCGCTGTCTAGTCCTGATATACTACTCTTACTCTTTGAGAGCAAGTAGAATTTTGATCTCCAAGGTAAATTATTATCTGATTTTTTGTGAAGCAGTTTCCAGATCTCAGCAGATTCTTGGAGGTAAACACAAACATTTATGCAAACAAAGCAAAACTTCTCTGGAAAGTTCCCCAGTTTTATATGAATAAAATATAATATGTGAAGTTCATGTTGTACTATTCCCACTTTGCTGTACTTAGCAGCACTAATATTAACAAAGCACTATCTATTTTAAATGTATGTCTCAGGTGAAAGTTATTGAGGTAATTTTAAAGTAACTCTTAAGCCTTCAATAAAGAGGATTTAAAATTACAACAGACTATCATTGGTCAGCATTTTTGGGTTTGATGGCTATTAATTAAAATTCCTGTTACTCCTTTACTCACCTTAAAGCAGGTGAGCTGAATGCAGGTTGTAAGCGTTGTCCCACACATCAGGAGTGGTACTGTCCATTCTTATGAAGGATACAAAACTGGGACAGGAAGAACCATGCTGCATGACTGAAATGGCATAGCAAACAGAAGCCCTGTACCAAGGATACTGAAGACAAGCATGGGGAGACATAGTTGTTGGATGGCAAAACCAGATTTGAATGCAATTTGAAGTCTATGAAAAAATATCTCTAGAAGAATGGGATCACATTGTAGATCTCAAAGCAGATGAGTAGTACTCTCAGATACCCAAAACCATACAGACACACACAGAGACACACAAATGCATGCACAATCACAAATGTTCAATGCATATATATATATATATATATATATATATATATATATATATATATCCTTGCATACATATGAGAACACTTACATATAAATATGTGTGTATGTGTGCATGTATATATGAGTTTTATTGATTCTGTTAGCCTCACTATCTTCAATGATAAAGCAGAAGTGATAATAGCATGGTAGTAGATGATAATAGTAGTGTGATTTATTATATGTTAAGTGATCAGGAACATACATATAAATGGCTAGCCTCGTGAGTATTATTATTATAAGTTTTCATTCACTTTCATACGATAAAATTTTTATTTTAACAAACTATACTTTTATATAGTGCACTGCAGTCACTTTGACTTCTAACTCCCCTATCTCATTCTCTCCAAAGCTCTGTAATCCCTTCCTCTATTTCCAATTAGTTACCTCCACCATGATGTACCTCCATTTCTTCCTTTCTCCCTTCCATTTTTCCTTCTTTTCTTCTTCCTTCCCTCACCATTCTTCTTTCATTTTTCTCTTGCAAGGTGCAGGCTGTCAAACCTGCTGTACTCTTGTAAATGTCGCGCTATATCTAGAAGGCAGCACCTCTCTATACTCCTCCCAATTCTTTGGTCGTCAATCTTCTTTCAGAATTGGACTTTCAGGTATAGTATGAGAGATGCCACTGCTCCAAAAAAAAAAGAGTCATGTTGAAGAACAAAAGGACAAAAGCATGTTATCACTACTAACTAAAAATCTATCAGGAAAGTGTCTCCAGTCAAGCTCAGTTTCATTCTCTGGTCATGTCTGGAGCTACCATTCTCTCTTTGAAACAAAGCACATATTTTCCTGCCACCATTGCAAGTGTGTGGGCACCTGTTCTTAATCTTAATCTTCTAGGTAAAAACACTGTGGTAATTTTATTTCCATCTTACAATGACAAATGTGACTTCCTACATATGTATAGTGTGACAAAGAAAGACATCTGCTTGAGATTGGTGAGTCGTCCCAGAAGCTACAGTAGTACAAAATATTTTATTTACATATTACTGATTTGAAGGATACCTGTCAAGAATTCATCTCCCCCCCGATTCTTTAAAGAAATGAATTATCTGCATGTGTGCATATGATTACAAATGTTTAGTAAAAGCAATGCATGAAGTTAGAATAAACAAAATGGATGATTGTGAAATGAACTTTGGCTCTTAGCCTTAACTGAATGTTTTCATACTCCAAAGGCCACAGGTTGAAGAGTGAACCCTCAGTGTGGCTGTGATGGAGGTGAAGTTGTAAAAGAAATAATTAAGACTGAATGATATCATATGGGTTTGATAGGTTAGTGTCAATTTAAGAAGAACCTCCTAAAAGCTTGTTGTCTTTCTCCTATATGAAGAGGTCATAAGAGCACAGAAAAAGAAGACAGCCAACTTCAGTGTTAGGAGAAAGTTCTTGCTCTCCTTTGGCAGTTTAATCTTGGAATTCTATTATCTGCAAAATATGAGTATAAAGTTCTTTTTTTATGATAGCCTGTTTCATTTTGCTATTGCTTAATAAGCAGATCAATACATCTACTGAGATACAGTCTTTTGACATTTTGCACTGGGCAAGCAGAACAAAGAAAACACTCAAGGTCACCTTCTTAGTTGGATCCAAGTCCAAGCCTTGAGGCAGAAAATATATGATTTCAAGTATTCCATCTTTTGGAAAATCTTATTTCAACTTAATACTAGGCTCCCATAGCATTATTATCATGTTAAAGTTAGGAGAACAGAAATCTTCTATGCGATTGATCCTGCAAAATAAAATTTGTCCCTTATTATGAATGTGTATTATGTCAAGAAAATGATCATATACTTGTTTTAATTTCATTTTACAACAACAAGAGTATATGTGCCTGGATGACTCATTTTGAACCCTGAATTTTCATCTGTGATTAATCACCCCTGGTCTGGAAAGTGTCTGACTAAGCTTTCGGCTGAGCACAAACCTTCCAGTGTAACGTTTGAAGGCTATACAAGATGTAGTGTCGGTGTGTGTACATGGGGTGGGAGTGAGAACGGCAGAGATGGAAAAGGACTTGGCGAGATTTCTTTCAGTGAAGGATGAGGTGCTGGAGAAGTTCCAGGGGAGGGGAACAAAGAAAATCTCATCAAGGAAATAACATGCAATCCAAGTACTGTTGCCTCAAAACAAAGGAAACTAGCTGATCATGAGACATGTTCTGAGGTTGAAAGTAACTCAGCCTCTCCACATCACAGGAAGGAGCATGAAAATCATATGCTTGGGAGAACCAAGGTCTGCTGGGAGAAAGTTCGAGTTCAACATTTTCAAATATTAGACATAAAACATGTGTTTTCATGCAAGGCAAAGGACAGTCTGTCAATCTTATCCTTCTCTCTCACACATTCTTAAACACACAAAATAATGAAATGGGACTAAAACAGCAACTTCTAAAATTACCAAGTTATATGAATTTTATATTTATAAAACATCCTGAAAAATAACACATGTAGTTTGAAGATGAACATTTAGCAATGTAATTAATAAATTTATCTCAAAGCATTCTAAACATTCTCAGATTTGATTTCACTCTAAACACATCAGAGGCACTGGTGGAGGCACCATGATATCAACTTTGATTAGATAAAGCTCAAATCATCCTTAGAAAGATCCGTTCTTTACTCCGCAAATGTATGTATACATCCACCATCAAGTGTTAAGACTATCTTGAATCTGAAATATGGCCTAGGTGCTCATATATTTTATTAGCTGATTCTAGTTGAAAGTTCTATTGGACATAGAGCATTTTAAAAAGAGAGCATTTCTGGAAGATAGATTCTTAGGAGATTCATGTTTTCCCACCACAAAATCATTTGTGTGTGCTCTTCTTGGAGGACTGAGAGCCCTTCAAACCACGAGCTGGAAACAAACCCTTCATCCTTTAAGTTGTTTCTGTCTCATATTCTATCAGAAAATGAGAAGAGGAATTGCTATTAAAAGATATATGAGACAATGAATACAGAGCACTTGCCATATTGTTGATGCTAAATAATTGATTTAAATAAATAGCTACTTAAAATACCTCCTTCATTTTTACTAAAATACTCATCTTAAAAAGGAAAAATTGTTATTAAGCAAAGAAATGTGTGTAATGAATACTGAGTAGCAGCTCTAGGAAATAAAGAAGACAGAACCTAAAAAATAAACTTTTGATTTAGAGTTTGTTAAGTATTCAATAATCCTTCCCTAGAAATTAGAACCTTTGCCTTTCAAGCATATTGATAATAGCACCAATGAAAAAGCGATGACTGCTTACTGATCTAGGATGTATGTTTCTTTATCCGATAAAGCTGTTCTAATGAGAATTGGAGGAAATGTCATCTCTCTCCTTGGCATGTGAGTAGTCTGAGAAAATCAACAATTCCAGGTTAGAAACAGGGCACTACAGGATCAAATCATCCTGGATATCTCAGTTTTGTTACTGTGCCAGAATAATTTCCAGATGTTTGAACCACCCAGAATACCATGATTTGGCATTCCAGACCGAGTGATCTGAAGCAACAAGCATTAAGTACTAATTGTTTTGTTTCATTTTTTTTGTTTGTTTTACCTTGCCTTGATTTAATTTAAAAATATAAAGATAGGAGCAAATGTACAAATTAAATCACATTACTTGAAAACAGTAAGACAGATTATGTTATCATTTAAATCACTGGACTGGAAATCACCAGCTTTGGATTATGTGTTATAAGCAGCATATCAATATACCCTACATTCCCACCTCAGGGAACAAGACAGACTGTGTAATCTTCATTTGTTTAATTATTCCATTAGAAAGAAATAGCACCAGGGACTTGGAGAAATAAAGTAGTCCTTAAGAGCTATTGCTGCTCTTCCAGAGGACTGAAGTTCACATTCCAACACCCACATCAAGTGTCTCAAAATCACTGGTAACTCCTGTTCCATGGGGATGGATTGGATACCCTCTTATGACCTCAGCAGTCACTCCACTCATGTTCATATACTCCCCTTCACAGTACACATGTACACAAAACTAAAGTGGAAAGAAATGTTTAATGGGGCCTACTATCAAATAAGGAGCTTCCAATGAATATTTTTCACATGCATAAAAATTCCTCCAAAGAAATGTGGGAACAATTGAAATCAGACCACATGACCTGAAGTGTTGACCTCATGATGTTACAAAGATTAATGAAGATGGTTTCGTTTAGGATGTAAGAGATAGCCAATAAAAACCTAGAGTTAATAGGTCAAACAGTGACTTAATTAATACAGTTTCTGTGTGCTTAATTCAAGTCTTGGGAGCCAGGAATAAATGAGCGGCTTTCACTAACAAAATGGAACCCATCATGGATTCCATCTATTTAAAACCTGAGAGAGTTTGGGAAGGAATTCTAGACACAAAGACAGAGCACAGCTTCTTGGTTGCAGCATTTTCTCGGGTAGATTCTGTTTGGTAGAGGCAAGCATATCTCATTTAAGAGAGGCTTCCTGATTCAGCTTTAGCTGAAAAAATATTGTAGTTTTTTAAGTGGCCCCAGGACCAAACACTTAAATCGTGTTTATGAATAAACACTTAATGGTGGCAAGGACCGTGAAACACCATAGAATTATGGCTCCTAATGGTAGCTCTGCCTTGAAGCTAGACTCTCAGAAAGCTAAGAATTGGTGGATCTAGCCATCAAAACCATGGCTTTAATCTTAGCTACATCGCTTAGCAAATTAAAGACTCATGTCATCAAAAAAAGAACGATATACAGTAAAAATAGATTAAGATTTTAAAAAAAACTCTCTAAATGGTTTACAGTATGTTAAAAAATATATGCACTTTTAGGAGATAAAAAGAAAAAAAGGATAAGTGCTTCAAAAAAAAAAAAAGAAAGAAATAGATAGAAGGCATGGTGGCACACACCTTTAATCCCAGCACTTAGAAGACAGAGGCAGACAGATCTCTGTGAGTTCAAGGACAGCCTAGTCTACAGAGTGAGTTCCAGAACAGTCAAAGATACACAGAGAAAGCCTGTGTCAAAAAAAATAAAAATAAAAGAAATAGAGTTTAAAATAAAGCCATAAATACTTTATGTTGGTATGGATCTTGGTTTACTGATACAAATTTAAGATTTTTTGATTAAGGCATTGTGCTTGTCCAGTTTATTTAAAAATATAATGCATAATTAAGAAATACATGTTAATAGAGTGTCATCTATAATAGTCAAGCTTGAAGTTGTGTTAGGTTTTCTAGATGTACAGAGATGTATTTCAGATGGATATTCTTCAGATCTTTCAAAGACTAACAAAGCAAGGCCTTTAAAATGTTTTAAGACCTTAGACTTTTCATGACAATGAGACACATCTGTTCCTGGCAGCACCAGTTTCTTCAAGAGGATAATGGGCATCAAAGGGACTCCTTATGGAGTTTGTTAGCCATTTGAGCAAGAAACTGCCCTTGCCTGAACTATTTGACTGGACTTGAAGGACCCACAAAAAAATGACTGCTGAAGCTGCCTAAATAAGGTGAGACAGTCCTTCGAGGTTCCTGCTTCATTAAAGTGTCTACAATAGATTTTGAAGGACACAGAAAAAAGCAACTGATGAACTTTACAATTATATGCCAGAATGGATCTTCAGATTTCCTGCTTCATGAAAATGTCTGCTGGATAACTTGGACCGCTAGGCTGAAGATTGAATGCCTCAAAGTTACAGAAGAACTTTGGGTGACTCTCCTGGAAGTGAGATATCTCTGTCAATGCTAGAGATTTGGAAGTTGTTTACAAATACATTTCCTGTTAACTTAGGTAATATTATATCCTTCTGGGGTCTTTGATGGAGTTGAAGAATAGATAGTTATGATTATAAATTCCCTTAGTTATAATAAAATATAAAGTTGACTGGGTTTCCAGTCTTTGCCACATAGAACTTGCCTAGTTTTATTAAGCTAATTAGATCAAAAAACAATTCAACTACCCTCTTACTATTTCAGAGGCTACAGACCTTTTTAGCCATGTGAATATCTATTAATATCTTCCCACAGTGAGATATACTGGCTTTGTTCTTCTCATTGTGGTATGTTTGAAAGAAAAACATCAATTACCTAAAATCTTATTGCATGCCTCAATATTGTTTTAGATACATTTGGAAAGCATCTCAACAACAAAAGCTATTACTATGAGCTATAATTTTGAATTTAGCACCTGTCTTTTCAGGGAGACTGTGAAATCTTTCATTGTTTGTATCTCAATCACTCAGTAATTTTCAGATTGTGGCATGATATTAAAGAGAAAGAATGGATAAAATATGGTCAGTAGAATGGCCTTCTATTATGATGTGAATCTAAAATATCCTCTTTGTTAAGATCTTGCTTTTAATGTTTTATACTAGGCCCCTTGTGCTATTTTGAAGACAACAACTTCTTGGAAGTGAAATCTGGCTAGCATAATTATTATTAAAAGTAATGTTGTATTTTGAATGCGAAATATACCAAATAGGTTTATGTATTTGAATACTCAATTCCTATTTGATGGAATATTTAGGAAGTTAGGAACTTTACAGTATTGTGGGTTTACCTTAGGAAATACATCCCTGGGAATGACTTTAAGAACTCCTTGCCTCACTCCACTTCATGTTCACTCTTTTTGATTTGCATTTGCAGTTGAACATGTGATCCCTCAATGCCCCTCTTCAGCTTTCTGATACAATGACTTGGATGTCACTAGACATGGGGTTTTGTGTTCTATATGCAAACAGGACTGTCTTCTGCTTCTCGGACTTGTAGAAACAAATATGCTAAGATTTCTGTACTTGAATGATAGGAAATTACTTCTTTTAAGTGGTCTCCGATCAGCATGACCTCATATCTCATCCCAGCTACTGTTAATGTGGACAATTCCATGGGTAGTTTATCTCCTAGCCTCATTGCAATCTTATGTGCCTAGAATAAGCAAAGTAGGAACTCTGACTCTATGCCAAATATTCTCCTCTCAGTGAATATATATATATATATATATATATATATATATATATATATATATATTAAGGCAGATTTTGTATTTAAAAATCCATTTTATTTATGTGGTATAAGGTAAACCAACAGATAAACTACTACCTTTTCCTTTCTGTAGTAGTGGTGCTGAGACATAACAGAAGGCTTCTTTAAAAATCCCCTGGCTCATGAAATTTTGGCCCAAGATCATTTTGCTAACACATTTTTGGATCAACTTTCTGATTTATCCTTTCCTCTCATCTTCCTAAAATCACATTTCCAAATAAACTGCTTACTTCAGAGCCTTTGTCTCAGAAAACACACACCACGAGACTGGATAGCCTTATTACTGAAGATATTCTTCATTCAAATGGGTCTGTCAAATTACAGATGGCTAATTAAAATGTAGTAACTCAGACGGATGCTATGAAGTAATCTTAGATATTGAAGGAAAATATGACTTCATGGTATACTTGACATAAAATTATCCAGGAATTTTAAGTTAAAAATTAAGATTGGAAAATTGTGTTACCAGCAGTGCTGAACAGAAATACAGTATGAATTCAAAAGTCACTAACTAAAACAGTCAATACCCAATTATGTATGGCTAACTAATTAAATTCTCTAAGACAAGATTTCATCTTGAATCAGTGTCATTCATTTGAGAAGTCTTAAATTTCTATATCTGCTTGTAGTCAAAATTTATTTGTATCTTTGTTTTTTTCTTTTGGCTTTTGTTATATACAATTATAAACATAAGAAAATAGAAATATGACCATAGCTACAATTTTTATGTAACAGAATATTAAGATAAAACTAAAAGTTTATGGGTAGACTGTCCCAAAAATTACTTATAAATTGAGTTTTAAAAATATTTTAAATAATGAATCCTTAAAAGGAGCTGTCTTTAGATATTTTTAATTATATACAGAAATTTTGAAGCTATATTCATAGGAGATGCAATCAGAGTGCCATTTTATGCTAAATGATATTTGTAAATTTTCTGATATAAATTATTTCTTATAGTTTTATTCCTGTATTTCTTTCTAACTATGAGACAACAACCTCTATGACTTCCGAAGTCCATCCACCTGAGAAATCAGTTGGTATTCAGTCAACGTCAGTGCAACTCAACAGCTGTTTCTGTTTTAAAGGTCATTTGGGCTTTCTACACAGTTCCTTCTTCCGTGTTTTCCTTGAGTTTAATTGTCTTTTAAGAAAAAATAGACAAATGTAGACTTTCTCTTGAGTGAACCCAAAGATAATAAATATCTAGATATTACAGTTCTCTTTGTAAAAATCTGCTAGAGACTGGGATCACTGAAATGACAGTTGCAACCATGTAGATATAGGATCACACTGTAACTCCTTCATTTTCTTTGTATAAGAAAGCCATCGTCACACATGCCACATGCCACGCTTGTGCATTTGGGTGAAGATAGCATTAATTTAATGAATATATAAAAGGTCTATATTTATATTGTATCCTTATACAGAGTACATGTAAACAGAAACACACAGATACATTCTTACCCTGATATTTGATTGGCAGTACAGCATCAGGGCTCTCTTAGCTATTCATCAAAGACTGTACTCAACATTCCTTATTGGCAGAGCAGCTGAAGAAGTATATGGGTATCAGAAAATAAAAGTTATTTCTAGATTCATCTTTACTATTTTTGAAATCTTGTACTCTTTTTTCAGTTCTTACTTCTTGCTGTTAAAACCATTCTGGTAAGGATATTTGAAAGTCTCTTTCTCTCTGTGTCTCTCTCTTTCTGTCTCTGTCTCTCTTTCTATCCCCCACTCTCTACTCTCTCCCAACTCCTGTCATTTCAGTTAATTTCTCTTTCTCATTTTCCTTTTTTTCCTGTTCCAGTCTTATTCATCTCTTCTTTTATTCCTTCCTTCTTTATGTTTTATTTTTCTATACAACAGAAATTAACAAAAACACATAAAAATTTAGACATTTTGATATTTTTGTGGCCCAGCCACATTAAATATTCAATGATGACCAAAGCAGTAGAATTCTCAGCAATGGGACAAAACAAACAACAAACAAAAAAAAACAAAAACAAAAAAACACTCCTTAGAGGAATCAGCTTCTGCTTCTGCTTCTCAGGTCGCTTCCTGCTGTGATGTGTGAATGGCTAAAAGCCTCATTGCTCTGTCCTATGTCACATATTGAATCTGATATTTCTACCATCACTCACTGAATTCACTAAGTCAGAGACCCAAATGGACTAAATAATCCAGTATGTTGAATTATATTAGTCAAAGCTACGTCTTCAAGCAAGTATGACATTGCCTTCCATTCTTTTCTGATGAAATTGGTTTAAGTTCTGCTTTGAAACAGTGGATTTTATATCCAACTTAAGTCATTGGTTTAATAAACAAGGGATAGTTGAGCAACTAGCAAGGCTTTCAGGATTTTTTAGTATAGCAATGTTTTCTATCCCCTTTATTTTGTAAATAAGCTTTGCATTTTCAGAGTCTTTGCTGAAGAATGATTTTTGTTATTATTTATTTATTTGGCTCAGATTCTCTCAAAATAGGGAAATCCCAAAGTATTTGGATGTAATCAAATCAAAGATAATTTCCAATACAAGTTTGGAAAAAAATAGAAGAACTTGACACCTGTCTAGGAAATCATAAAGATTTGTACTTCAGAATATTAGAGTGTCTTCTCAGGAGGAAATCTAGATAAAGTCAAGAATGTCCTACAGTATGCTAAGAGAGACTTACATAGATCTAATCTACATGGGAAGTAGAAAAAGACAAGATCTCCTGAGTAAATTGGGATAATGGGGAGCTTGGGGGAGGGTTGAAGTGGGGAAGAGAAAGGCAGAGAGGGGAGCAGAGAAAAATGTAGACCTCAATAAAAATCATCTGAAAAAAAAAAAAAAAGAATGTCCTACAGTTACACAGACCGAGACATCAGGAGCTTGGTTAACATGTATTACCCCTCCATATTCATGACTAATAAGGTTTCCTGGGGAGTGTTAATTTCTAGCACTTTCCAATGGCTCTGTTTTAGGTAGCATCAGCTTGGTAGCTAGAGAAAGACTTGCAGCAATAGCATTAGGCATTGGCGGTTAAACTGTCTTAGAATGACAAAGGTTTGTGGGCAGCAAACTAACTGGCAGTAGAAGTTTATCAATAACTTGATAACTTACAGTTTTCACATGTAACAACCACAGATAAGGTTTGGTTTGCTTTTTCTACCAAAATGCACGGTCCACTCTAGAAATTTGCATAGAAACATGCTAAGTCTTAATTTAATGAAACCATCAAAGCATGCTTATTTTGATTTTTGTCATAAATTCTTAAATATGGATCAAGATGACTAAAATGCAGAAGCCACCCTTTCTACTTGTGAGAATGACTAGTGTGCTCAAGCTATGCTAAGATTCTTCATACATTAACAAATTAATAGCATCTCATAGTTTCAACAACTATTTCATCTTAAATCAGAAAGATTCGCAACTTATGAGTGATATTGGTGATACCTTTATTATCCACCATCATAGTTTAGTTCACTTGAACCCAGGCCAGACAGGCAATTTAATTCCATCAGGAGTGCAATTGCCACTGCATTATAATCCATTTAACATATATTAAGTGCTAACAGTCAGGTAGAGGACTGTGGCTGCTTTGCTTCTTGGGCATATTGATTTGAGAAAAAAATGCTAGCCTCTAAAGTATAAAGGGTCAATTTTCATAAGACATATTGATTAAGTAATTGTCATATGATTGTACATTTTTTTTACTTTTATGAAATCACATTCATATATTTTTCCAAATAATTCACTAGAATTTTTCAAACATACAGCTAAACTGGATGAAATACATAGTAAACAGCAAATATTCAGTATCTATTATAAAATTAGTATTTTATTTTGTTACCTTTTTTACTTAAGTTCATGTGTTCCTTGAAACCACTCTAACGAGTAACCACAAACGCAATTGCTTAATGCAGTAATGTCTCTTTCTGTAACTTTGATAAAGCTTGGTTAGAAGAATCATAAATTTTATACTAATGTGGACTATATCATATGATCTGGACACAAGGAAAAAGAAAAGATAAAAAGAACCTTGGTCAATAATCAGGGCAATTATCATTTAGTAAATGAAGATATTCTCCTGCTTTGTGGTGAGAACTTTTCAATAGGAAGATAACATATTGAAAATATTATTAAGAAATGTCTATTTTTAGAATATATATCAACTTTGAATTGACAAGTTTACTCACTATATCTAACAAGGTATAACTCAACTTTTTTAACCTTCAGATTAGCAACTTCAAAACTATAATATCAACTATTATTTACTATTATGACACACTGAAATTGTTCAGAAGAATATGCTGCTTTAACCTTGACCATTATACATTTATTTAGCTATCTAGATGTGGCGGAATGTGAGGGTACATTAAGAAAAATGTTCATATTCATACAGTTAGTGTATTTAACAGTCAAAGTTAAAGAAGCATGGCAGAGCCTTCTGTCTGTTGTCTGACTGTGGCAAGCAGGAAGGATGTCATAATACTTGCTCTTTATTTAGTCAGAGTTTCATCATTTGAACTTTAGAGAGAAATAAGAGAAACACAACATATGCGTGTTTATTAGATTTCACATCCAAAGAACACCAGGGTCAGTCATAATGGTAGAAATCAACAGAATTTTCCAGCCCATGAAAACAGAATACTGAAGTTCACAACAAACATTTATTAAAGGCAGACTTGTTTGCCTCTCCAAAGGGGATTTGTAAATATTAGTTGAAGTAATATTTTATTATTATTTGAAACTGATGAAAAGTTTTATTAAACATATATACAGTATTTTGCATTTGTAGATGACACTGACATAGACCAAGTTTTCTCTTGAGAACCCTACAATTGATTTACACACAAACACATGCATGTACACACACACACACACACACACACACACACACACATTGAAGAAATATCTAGTTTGGAACTATTTACCCACAAACTATAAAGACTTGAGTGTAAATCATTTGGGTCACATTTAACTAGAATGAAGGTTGAGGAATATAGTCTGGCTGTGCTGGATTGTAAATATGAATGCATTATTTACCTGCAGGCCAGGCTCAGAGAGACATCTCTACTTTTATCTTGCAAATCTTAAAATGCAGATATGCAGGGATTTACTCAACTTGTTGATGTTCATACCATGGAAATAATGAGAGTCACAAAGCCCCAATCTCATTCTTTTGTTTTTTTTTAACTACTACTTGCCTCTTAGTAATTTTATGTTAAAATTATGGAGAATTAATTATTTTTATAGTTTTGTAAATTTATCCAATTTTTGGTAGGCTATTATAAAAGGTCACTTGCAAAGATCCAAATATGTGATTAATCAGCATGTAATTACTTAGCTTACGAATTTATAAGAAGTAGACTGTGGGTCTCCACTTGTGCTGGGAGGGAAAGTGAAATATAGCCTTTCTCTAATCTTACATTAATGAAAATTAATTAATGAATGTATATTTAAATTGCAAGAAAACACTTGGAGGCATGTGTAGATTTTCTAGTGCACCAATTTAATTAGAAATATGTAATTTCATTACCACGTATTTTAACTGTGTTTTAGCTTCATGTCATTGGATCACAGTACTTCAAAGGAAAAAAAAAATAAATGATGTGGTATTTACAATGAAATGTATTCATTACACTGTTCATTGACCTTTACAGGGGATCTATTTCAGAGAGACCTTTGTGACCATGGAACTGAGAAATCTCACCGACTTACGCTTGCCAAGTGGAAGCATGCTGTTTCTAGTCCAGGGCAATTCCTTCTGCTTTTATGTTAGACAGGTAAGTTTTTAAAGTATTTATTTCATAAATTGATAGATTTCTTTGTTGTTATTTCTATTTGATCTATATTCACATAATAGTTAGCTTATCAAAATTTATTTCTTTAACTGTGCCACCAATTGCAATTATTTTACTTAGTCACTTTTCTAGCTGAATAGAGTTGCAATTTTTCTCTGTGTAGTCTTGGCTCTTCTGAAATGCAGACTCAAACTCACAGACACCCATGTACCTCTGCCTCCCAAGTGCAAAGATTAAAGGTGTGTGCCACTAGAAACCTTCATCAGTATTATTTTTAACAGAAATTTTACCACTACTGATTTTAGATTACTTGAAAATTATTAATATGCAACTTTAAAAGAAATGTTTTTAATTATAGAAATGAAAACACATGTTATTGAACCTTTGACTATTTCTCAGGACTCTAATATTGTAGCATATTTTTTGATAAAAACGAAATTACTAAATTTCAAATGGGCAAATAAAATACTTATTCAATATAACACTGAAAAAATGTTTTCTATAGTCCCTGAGTCTTGGGGGTAGACTTTGGTAAAGATAAATGAATAAATAAATAGAGAAACAAACAAATGACACATCACATGCACACATAAAATTCTCAAGTAATAAGAACTAACCATTAAAATAAACAGTCACTAGGGATTATTTGTGCATGCCAATCAGTGCAACTCATGGAAAAAAAAACACAAACAAGCATAATAGAGTTGTATTTTATGTGTTTCTACTTAGAGAAGCTCAGTACCCTAGAATCAAGGAGCAGTTGCAGTAAGAATATTTGGCGGAATGTTTCATGATAACAAAGAAGGAATGAGCAGAGAAGAAAAAAAATGGAATACAGGTAGAGTAGTGAAAATACAATGATAGTCCTTAGCAAGGAAATAAATGTAATAAAGAACAAATATAAGCTATTCAAAAATGTACTTGCAACTGAAATGCCAATATTTATCTTATAATCGCCCACAATCATGTGTACGTTCATAAATGTCCTGGATACACCATCAACATTTCATATTTCATGAGGCAATACAGTGATGACAATTTGTAAAGCTTTGGGATTCATTGACTCATTGTAAAATATTTGGACTTTTTTACTGAAAAGGATTATGTCTGAACAAATGTTTACCCTAAATGGAAATGAAATGAAAGCAGGTTACACCCACAACTCAGAGGGGAAAGTTATCCTGGCACACCTATGTGTTTTTTTTGTAGTAAAAGTCAACAACAAAAAAAGGAGCTATGTAATGACACTTACTCAGTAAAAAGGGAGAGTCAAGTGGTTAGAGCAGGATGTGGAGAAATAACTGGAAAAGTGCAAGTCCTTGCTATGACAGAAGATGATGCGGGAGAGACCTGAGAGAAGCAGAAGCCAGTGAAGAGTGTGTGCAAGCTGTGTACGTGTTCCTGTTGGCCTATTCTTTTACTCTTTCATCCTCCTGCTGGGACTGTCTCCTAGCTCTCATTTTCCAACAAACTTACAGATCCGTGTATGTTAATTTAAAACGCTGGCCGTTTATACAATGTGTGTTGGGGGTGGGGAGAAACTAGACAAAAAACACACAGGACTTGGTGCAGAGAAATAGAGAATGGGGAATATATTTTTTTTTCCCGGTCACTCACAGTATTTGTAAAGGTCCCAAGTAATATAAGATGTCATTAGGTGGGCCATTGGATTGATGGTCTAAGGGGTATTAAAGCCAATTTTGATTGCAAAAGTGAACAAATTTAGAGTTCTTCAGGTAGGGTGTCAGGTGGAGAGGCTGAAGGTTTTCCAAGAGACATTCTAGGGGAGAATGAGAAGGTATGAAAGACACATTCCCACGGATAAATGCTGTAGGAAATCCTACAGCCAGTAGCCTTTAAGTTACTGCCCACTTGGGTGTGGCCTTTAAACTATAAACGCAGAAGATGTAAAGTGTGCTTGGTCCCTCTCTTTTCCCGCTGCTTGATTTGGTTCCTCTTCCCTGTTTGTGCAGAGGACTGTGATCTGTGAGTCTACCACTAAAAAAATAACTTTTTATTGTACTCAATTCTGAGCCAGTGTGGGATTTCTTTTTAGCGTCCATCTTCAGATAAAAGAAATGAAAACGTCACTGCAGTCTGTAGTCACGGATGTGCCCAGTTATCAGGGCAGAATGAAGGAGGACCAAGAAATTTCATTCGTTGTCACCCCTCTCAGCAGGGTGACGGTCTTATCCTAGCTAAACCAGTGGAGGAGACACTCAGCGCCAGGTACCAGGGCTTCTATGGACGTGAGAAGACAATAATAAACTGAGCTCTGGGGGGAGGGTCTCATGCACAAGAAAGTGTCTGGGAATGGGATCTCAAAAGTCATCGGGGCCTGAAGGAGCTGTGGAATTACAGCTCTTCTTCCAAGAAGATGGGAGAAAAGTGCAGGATGGGGTGCAGGAGCCTTTTTTGGCCTAAGGAAATTGCATGTTTGTAGTTCCAAAGGTGGAGGGATGGGGTATGGTGAAGAGGGCCAGTCATAGCTTTAAAGATTTTGACTGGGGGTACCTCTGCCTCCAAGAGTACCAAAGAAGTGCCAGACACTCAATGGTCACTACAGAATCAAGTAAACATTTTCATCCACTAAGCCTAGGGGTAGAAACAGCTTTCTGTTGTTACAATACACCAAGTATCTCAGAGTTCATTAAGCCACCTCATATTTATGAATATAGCTATTATTTTCACATTCTCTTTAGAAGATTGAGTTTTATGAACTACATGTTCTTTAAGTGGGAGGAGAGGGAGAAGAGTGGGAGGAGGGGGAGGGAAAGGGGGGGGTGGGAGGAGGTGGAAATTTGTTTTTTTTTCTTTATTCTTTTATCAATAAAAAAATGTTAAAAAAAAAAGATTAAAAGACACTATTGTCTAACCTAATGTCCTCGGTACCTTTCATACAATCTCATATTGTCTACACAATATTTATCTTCTCTTATAGAGTCATTTACTGTCTTATCATACGTATTGGTAGATGTAAATTATGAAAGCAAGTCTCCTTTATTTACCAGGGTATTCCAAATGCTTTCAAGAGTATTTGATGCAAAAAGAAACCTTGAAAATCATTTACAGAAAGAACAGATAAATGCATCAATTTACTAGTCATATATAGCGTCTCCTAGGAAACACTGCAGGTGCTAGTAAATATTGTGAAACATTTACATTACACTCCAAAATGGTATTTATTTATCTCTCTTTAAACTTAATAGATTTAGAGACTAGGAAACAGAAAATAGGTAATCAAGTAACACTTGTTGAATCAAATAAATTAATTCCTTTGAATTTAAGTTCATGTAAGTCAGTTGAAGGTTCTATATCCATTTCCTTTTTTAATTTTACTCATTAGGTATTTGATCTAGATAGTTCAGCATGGCATGCAAGACAAAGACAGAATTTCAGAGTTATGTATGCAAGGAATATAAGAACATTCTAGTTTATCAAGTATGATTTCAGGTTGGTTGGGGCCCTTATTCATCTTCTTTACACGAGTAATAACTATCCTCTATAGTTTGAAATGGCACAGGTTAGTATAGAATGGGAAAATTAACAGCAATAACAGACTTCAATCATTCATTTCACAAAGTAGCTTACATTATTCTGTTCTCATATTGTTCACCAAAGCAAAAGTCTTGACAAACCATAATTTGAAGAGAGAAAAAAATATATAACTACTCTGTGCTTTGGAGAAGAAAAACAGACGAATATTAGGAACAGGTATAAATTAGCTATCACTGGACACAATGGCTTGAGTCTGTTAGAATGACACAGATGTTGCTAAAATATAAGCTCTCAAAATGTCTTCCACTGTTCACTTATCACATATTTATATATTAAAAACATGCATGAATTTAAGATTTTGTAACAATTTAGAAAAAATAAGCCATTTAAAAATAGTTTTCCTTTAAGATCTGGGAAAGCTTATTGGAGGAGGGTTTTCTTGTGTATTTGCTTATCGCTGTGTAGGCTGAGTGTGTATGTACATAATGTGTGTGTGTGTGTGTGTGTGTGTGTGTGTGTGTCTGTGTGTGCCAAAAGCCAACATTGCTGGCTAAGATATTTAGTGACAGGGCCTTTCTCCCGTCTTGAGCTCCCTGAGCAAGTGCTGAGATTACACCCACTCCCCAGGCACCAAGTGTTTCTCGTGTTTGCCACAGACGTGATAGCAGGTCTTCATGCCAAGGCAGCACTCATATTCCTGGCTGAACCATTTCCTCCATCTTAGAAATAGTGTTTTGAAAACCCTTCAAATCTATCTCTATCAGTTAAAGCATTTTTATACTTGTCATTCTTGGTCTTCAATCAATATCTTACTTCTAACTTTTAAGCATAAAATTAATTTTAAATTCATATTTGAGCAGAAATCATAAAATAAAATCTAAATGCATTGGTGTTTTGTTACTTGGTGGTATTATTTGGCCTGCCAAGCTGTGTCAAGTGATGCCATACTGCTATAAAATCTATTCTTTAAGAAGAACCTATGGATCCATTCAATCTGAATCAAGGTACCTTCTGTTTGTTTAAGGCTCAGACTCATCTGCTTTCCTTTTCAGTAATATTATTCAGTCATTTCTCAAGTTTTTTTTAAGTGTTAAATTTAGGTGGCTTTTCTCACAGTGAATTCACACACAGAGAGACAGAGGAGAAAGAGAGAGAGAGAGAGAGAGAGAGAGAGAGAGAGAGAGAGAGAGAGAGAGAGAGAGATCATAAATGGTAACATTTGTCCAAAGAGACAGTTCAGTATATAAGTCAGGGAAAAAAATCATTACCCTCCTTGGTATTTTGGGGAATTTCCTAAAACAGTTCTGTGAGTTCAATTAAGGTAAACAAAGTCTTGATGAAATGGTGGAATGATGCTGGTAAACTTTAAAGAGGAAAAAAAAATGACCATTTTCCCTACTTCTGAAACTTGTTTAACAGATAAGAAAATATGATTTATCAGTTGACCACACAGAGCAATATGCCATGCTCAGAGATGCACCTTAAGTGAAATACCACTTTCTCTTCACGAATTGAAATACTATGCTGTCTCAACAGTGTTGTGAATTAAGTAACATTGAAATATTAAGTAACACGAAAATATTGTTTTGTGCTCTGTGACATTTCTAGGAAAATGATTATAATTTGGGAACCTGAACAGTAGAATGGAGCACTTTACCTTTTTATACTATTTTTTATTTAAACATAGATCAGAATGTGATATCCTTACACCACTTGATTCCTTAAATGAACTCTGTCTTCCCACTAGAAGATCTCCACAGACCCCTATAACCACTTTGAACCTTCCTCAATGCATTTTTTTTAGTGTGAGCATTTTTGGGTTTTGCCCCCAAATTATTAGCTCAAAGTGCTCAGCATACTTCAACATTTGCAAAATTTTTCAGGTTCAGAGATTGCAGAAAAACTTCCATTTTTCAAAAACTCTGATTTGAAAATGAATTTAACTCACTGTAGTTAAACCAGAATTTCTCCTATCATCTTTATGTTTCTTCACTGATATTGTCTAACCTTCCATGTAATTCATAATCATATAAAAATAATTAGATGTTAATTTTATTTTAATATGTCTTGAAATTTATCCTAGCAATAATCAGAAGTAACTATCAATATACCAAATAATCTACAATAAAGAAAACCTAAATTGCAACTTTTTACATCTCCCTTCCCCTCTTGGAATTCTTTTTCTTGCTTCATTCTGTCTTACTGATTCCACCTACTGAAAGTATTTAAACAAATCCCCTATTCTCCTAGCTCAATAAAAGAAAAATAGTCCCTTAAGATGTCTCTACTCTCACGAGGTGTATTAGAGGCAATCAAAGCCTTTAAAGGGTGAATTAATTAATCAAAGTTAGGTTTCAGAATCCATCTGAGAGACGTAATTTTGAAGAACACCTGGTCCCTTTTTATCACTACTGAAGTTCTTTGTTTTAAGGACTTTCTTTTACTTTCCAATGCACAAAAGAAGGCTCAAGGAATGTATAATTTTAGTATAGACTAACTAAATATAGACCTACAATTTGCATTGCAAATGCTGTGTTTTTTCTTTTCAATAGTATAAATTATATGTCTCCAGAATCATGGTGGAGGAATTTTATTTTCCCTTACATTTCAATTATTTCTCTGTGTTAAGGTGAGAATTTTAAATGACCCCATTATCGATTCACTGGGTATGTTCCCCACTGTAACTTTGTATTGGCAACATTATAAGCTTTGCTTGTAATCGATACGTCAGAAGAGATATTTATTCCTATTGCAGTGATATTTCATCCCATGGTGCTTGTCTTTCCAATTGTCTCCTAGTCCTTCACTCTGTCAGTTTTATAGGTTTGAAAGAAACAATGTGTCATGAAACCCAAAAGAATAAGAAAAGAAATTTTGAAAAAAATCCAGAGGGGAAAAAGAGAACAACCCGAAGAACCAATTCAATGAGAAAACATACCAAGCTTCAGCCTTAAGTTAATATTAATGATAACATAAAGAGGTCTCACATAACCTGGGCCTAATCTGTGGACCATTAAAGATGTAAGATTATAAATACACTTTAAAAAAGTGCACGTTTTCAGTAAATGTTTTTTAAAAATATTTTTCTTTTCTTTATGTGTTTATGTGAGTCTATCTGTCTCTACATATACCATGTGTGAGCCAGTGTTCTCAAAGACCAGAAGTAGGAATTGGATCTCATGGAACTGCATTTATAGTCATTTGTAGACTACCTAATATGAGTGTTGGGATCCAAACTTTAGTCCTTTGCAAGACAGGTTGGTGCTCCTAACCACTGTGCCATCTCGGAAACTCTAGGTCTCTATGATGTAATGTATGCAACTGATACACTATTATGCCGCTGACTCTAGACTATTGTCAAAACATACAATTTCAACACTTAGATTAGCAAACAGTAAATAGGTATGCTCCCTTTATGTGCTACATTTAGACAAATCAAGAGCATGAAATATTGGTAACTATCAGGGAATAATGTTTCTTAACTATACCCTAAAAGAAAAGAAATGTGAGAAGTTACAAAAAAAAAATCTTGTCTCTTTTTCTGGCTGACGATTACTAAATCTATATCTCCTTAATAGACAGGGACAGTAAAGCAACTTCTTTGTAATAATGCTTTAAGCAAAAAAAAAAATGCAATATAAGTGCTGGGAACAGGTTCTCTTCATGTGGAGTAGCATTTTTCCATATCTGTCTCAAAAGCTGCCGTGGTTTAAAAATAATGCATTGATATGGACATATTCTGCCATGGACTACATAACCAGAGAGCACAAGGGAAGGTTACAAAAATGTTAAAGGCGTTCATAGAGACGTGCATGGATTTCTTCTCTCCAAATTTCACTTGAACTTTCTTCTTTAAAATGTTTTTCTAGCCTGTCTTCTCCTTTCTCATCCCACATTTGCAGCTAAGAACTGAACTGCACCTACAGGCAATTATACTATGGGGCCTCACCATGAAATTCATGTCTTCTTTGCTCATTAGTGCACAGCAACTTAAAGATAGATGCTCATTTCAACATTTTGATTCCTTGCTATTTATTTTCCTCAAA
Source organism: Microtus pennsylvanicus (assembly GCF_037038515.1). NCBI lineage: Eukaryota > Metazoa > Chordata > Mammalia > Rodentia > Cricetidae > Microtus > Microtus pennsylvanicus. The sequence continues at coordinate 22,964,326 of NC_134592.1, forward strand.
TACATTATTTGTATATCTTGAAATAGTTTTCAAATGTACTGTATTTAAAGTTACTAATATTTTATATTTTTTTCCAGAAATACCATTTAGTTTTATTAGAGACGCAATTTGCACCTACAGATGCTAAACTGCACACGACTCAAAAATCTTAACACCTTTGCCTTGTACTCTTTTGAAACAGAAGAACTGAAAAAAAAAAACAGCTTCTAAAAGAGATTATAATTTTAAAAAATCCCTCACAGGGTATGTACCTCCTTAGAGCTTTTAAATGATCTTACATGGGAAAAATGAATTTGCAATTGAGATTATTGACTATCTTATAGCAATATATCTTCGATGTCTATACCTTATGAATATTTTAAGATGAAAACAAACATCAATTTTAGAGAAAGAAAATAAAAGTTGTAATAAAAGGGAAAATAATCTCATGGTGTTTTCTTGGAAGATAAAGTGGAGGAAGTAAGAAATGTAGAGATGCCCTGTCTTATTACAGGTTATTAGGATATAATCAGATATTAAAGTTGGGTAATTCATAAAGATAAGACATTTATTTAACAGAAAAATTTGAAAATACAGAGGTATGGAAGTAGAATATGATTTGGAGAGAGGGGAGGAGAAAAGAGAAGATAAAGGGAAAAAAAGAGAGGGGAGGAGAGGAATAGAGAATAGAAGAGAAAAGAGACAAAGAGAGAAAAAGAGGGAGGAGAGGGAAGGAGATAGGCAGAGAAGAAGACAAATGAGAGAAAAAAAGAAGAGGTAGAGCAGAGAGGAGAGAAAAAGAGAAGAGAAGAAGGAAAAGAGACCACATTAACCCTTTCTTTAAAAGTAACGAATCATTGTCAAGGGACTCATTTCATTTCAATTAAAACTTCCCCACTCTATAAAAACAGAATGGCTTTCTCCACAACAGGACTGCCTTCTAATTAAGATTCATCTTTTTCAGGACCAAGATCTTTCAATTTTATTTTGTTGTAAAACTCACCGTCCTGTATGAAAACAAATGAGGAAGATACTAAAGAGAAGGAGTAGGCATGCATATATTCTATTAACAGAAAGAGAAAGTTATAACACATTTTAGTATCAACATCTGAGCTACAGTAGAATAATCCAGTTAACATAAAGATTACAGAGAACACATAAATAGACACAGTTTTTCGAGACAGGAAGATAACTGTGGTTTACTTGATAAACAGACCCTTGGAGACAATAGTCTCCGAATCCCATCTGTTTCTCCTGAAAAAAGGAAAATAAATTACAGATGGAAGTCAAAGGGTCTTGGAATTTCCCTTTAAGTTCTGAATTTCCCTCTACAATACTTGTTGAAAATGCATGATATTTGTATATCTTTCCCTGTGAATAGAGATATATTCATAAAACAAATTTTTGTTTGTATAGAAAATTCTAAGCTCTTTTAGAGTCCTGAAATCTTTTCAAGAACCCTCAACTTAAGCTCATACTATTAAACATACTATTAAACCTTTGGCAATGTAACTATACGTTATGATGAAATCACAAATGTGAAAATACCTGTGCTTGGGTTACCCAAATCCACAAATGTGAACATATCTGTGCTTAGGTTACTGAAACACTACTCTGTTTAAGTATGTTTTATCTTCCTCTGCCTCCCAAGTGCTGGGATTAAAGGCGTGCGCCACCACTGCCCAGCAACATTAGAACATTTTTTTTTTATGGATCTTCTCTTCTAAAACCTCCTTCAATAAGAATAATTTAAAAGAGTTGTGTGTGTATGTATGGATATATACATATATTTGATGATATTTTCATGTGAGTGTTTCTCTTGCATATATGTCTGTAGATCAGGTACATGCAGTGCTTGCAGAAGAGAGAATCCAATTCCCTTGTAACTAGAGTTACATGAGCTTCTGAATCACTATCTGGGTGCTAATAATCCTACCCCAGATCTCTGAAAGAGAAGTCTGTACTCTTAACCCCCTAATTCATCTTCCCAGCACTTAGTCTACATTTGTGTTTGTTTCATGTGTTTGTCTAAATAGAATGCTAAACTCTTGCAAGGGAGACCTTTGGTTATCTGGAAATATCACTTGGATTGCTTGCTTTCCTTTGCTTCTTTCTTGAAAATCAAATAGAGACTTGCATTGTAGAGTGGATATTAGGGGAATACGTCTAAAGACTTATGGTGTGGCATGGTTCTTTTGTAAGTTATGTCAATTCTTTGCTATTAAATTTCTGATAAACAAATTCAAAGTCATTCTTTTATAAATAATAATAATATTCTTTCATTTTCGTAGTTAGTTTTGTCTTTTGCAAAGACTCTTGTCCAAATATATTTATTTTCTTTTGAGGTGATTTGGTTTTTCCCTCTAAAGACTTTTTGTTTTGTTAAAATTTGTCTAAATAAGAATAATTAATTAATAGTGTTACTTTTGTTTGGTACTTTATACTCCCTTTCAACATGATGTTTATTCCTTCAATTCTGTGCAAAATATTTTTTTTTCTGAGCTACCCCATTGTGTTAGTACAAATAATTATTTTTATATATTTTTTTATATATTTGTATTTCTGCATTTATTTGTAAATGGTAATATCTTTCTTTCAACTTCATCCTTTAATCTTTCTTCCATTTAATTATAACCCTTCAACTTTGTTCCATATACAATCTGTGCCCCAAGATTCTCCCTGACTCATTTTTCTATTTTTCAATTGTAAATGTCTCTGCTTTGGAGAGCATCAGTTAAAATCAACTCTAATGAACATCCTTCAGATCAGTTATTTACTGGGGTATTTCATATTTCTGTTGATTCTTCTGCCAGAGATGTGTTTTATTCATGGTCACCTAATAATTTAAAGGAAGATCAAGAAGGTCCCAAGATTATGGGCCCCAGGACACTCATCACTCAAATTTTATACTTCTTGCTTTCAGTCTCCTCTGAACTCGTTTACCTCCGGGGAACTACATGAGTGTTTAAGAGTGGCAACCATGTAATTCAATTCCAAAATTGTTGTGTGCAGTGTCTTTACACTTTTGGACTTTTGTCCTGCAGAAGTCCTTCCATCCCAGACATGCTACACCAGGGGCTGAAACATTGGCCTTGTCCTTTTGCAGTGAGAAGACAAGTATTTATTTTCTCAAGCAGGGTAGGTGAACATCGGTGGAGTCACATAAGCACAGACATTTCAAAAGAGCCTTTCATCTCCTCTCTAGGTATTCACGTCTCCCTCTCTTTTATTTTCCTTCCTGACTTTCTTACATGCTGATTTTCTGAATGAGAACATTTACCTGAAATAATCTAAATAGCATTATTCAATACATCTGAAAAATAAAAAACAAATTTATCCTTATTGCCTAATTACTCCTGTAAAAGAGACATAGAGTAACAAAAAACTTGAATGATTTATTTTATATACAATACTGCTCATGGCATGTTAAGCCTTAAAACAGTGGAATTTCCCAAATTCTCACAGATATGAATTTCATAACATAATTCAAATAGAAAGGAAAAATGTATGTGTGTATAATTTTATTATTTCATTATTGTCTAGATGCACAAAAATTATTAAATAAATAGTTTCTTAACTTGGAGTAGATCCTTATAATCAACGATATGTCAGAACTAAATGGTCATTAGTTTTACTATCTTTGTTAAAACAAACAGAATTTTGAATACGCTAACATATTAAAATAATGATCTCAATTAATACTTATATAAAATATAAGGGATTTGAGAAAAATAAAATAAGTTATTTTTCTTGGAAAAGCCACATTTTCTGAGTAATGGTATTTAAACCATTTAACATATATAAATAATGAAACTTTGAAAAATCATGAGTTAATTTTTTGTTTGTTTTGAATTTTTTCAGGTAAAGGTAACACTGTACAGTCCTGACTTTCTTTGATCTCACTGTGTAGACCAGACTGACCTCAAACTCATTAAGTTCTTTCTGCCTCCAGTGTGCCCCAATTAAAGGTATGCACCACCACCACAGAACCTGAGTTAAATACTTTTTTCACTGTACCATTGCCTCCATTTTCTCCAGGAAAATAACTTAGTTATTTTTATATGAAAAATTTATTTTGAATTTTTTAATACCATGCCACAGTAATTTACTATATTGTATATTTATTTCAATTTAACTATTTTGTACTTAAAAGGACAATAAATTGTTCAAAGTGGATACATGTCTGGTTTTGAATGTGCTTACTCAGCACAATATTTTGTCATTTGAAATTGCTAAATACAACATAATGTATTTTAAAAGAAGTTTTAAAAAGTATCATGCTTTACTGAATTCCCTTAAATACTATCTCTTCTATTACAGTATTAGCAATTAGAATAGATAAACATATTTTAATTTCATTTGTATTGTGAAATTATAACACATAGTTACCTACTTTATTTATATTCTAAGTTACTTTAGGATTTATTAAGTGAATCAATATCTTTAAATGTTTTATTTATATGACTATCTATATAAATTGTCTAATTACTCAGGGAAGAACTATTTCATTCTAAGAGTTCAACACAGTGCTATCAACAACAAAAACATAAATAGTTGATCCACTGAGGGTCATCAGGAGCACGAGAAGAGAGAAGTGGAATAGGTTTTGGACCAAGCAGAACATGACCAGTCTCTGAAGGAGAAAATGAGGGAAAGAAACAAGCTAAGCAGTTTGATATCCTTCCTGAGCCCTAATTTAAAAAACAAAAACAAGCACATCAAATAAACAAAACAAAACTTCCTTTTGTACCACCCATGCATACCTATCCCTGAACTGCTCGGAGAGGATAAAACTGGTGCAGAGAAACAAGGAGCAGCTTTCATAGTTGAGACATGCCCATGGCAAACCCATTGTCCTATTTCCTGAACCTAACCAACTCTCCTAAAGACTCAAGAACATGATATAGCATTAGGTACACATTATAAAGTGGTAATTAATTGAATTTTACCTTCATTAACTTATTTTCACAAATACCTAGCATGGATATGAAGAACAGACTAGTTCAAAACTAATGAAAAATGAAAATACCTCTACAAGATATGAGGATTCACAAGGTAGAATCTCATGCCATTCTATCCAGATCAGGATTCCTGGACATACAATTTCACATAAGTATCACTTTAAGAGGCCAAGGGTCTATCCCTAGACCCTGTTAAGCATAGCTTTGTATTCAAAGAGAATCACAAACTTAAGTCCATTCCCAGGCTGGGGCCACAATAGGACAGCTCGACCCTGGAGGGAAAAGTGTCCTGACTTGTTGGCAAGTCAGACTACCTGAAGTCGGAGTGCAGTGGTTGATGGTCTCCCCATAAGCAATCCTCCACCTCTCAGAGAGAGCCCTTACAGCTAAGCTCTGCTCTGTTCCCCTAATGGAAGCTCCTAGCAGAGTTATCTACTTGTACCACTCAAGATGTTTCTTCTACTGCTATACTCTGCTAAAGAGGAAGACCCTGCAGAAATGTAGCAGTCTCCTAGAAAAAAAAATAATGTTTTTCTGCTCAGCCTTGCTCAGTGCCCCCTTGCTCAGTGTCTCAGCAGGATCCTTATGTTCAGCTCTGGCAAGTGAAGATCTTCACTCAAGATTCTTTTGAGAAAGAGAATTATTAGGGAAGGAGGAATCCAGGAGAGTAGCTGTCTCTGTCAGGGTGATGAAGTACAGCATCCCCCAACAGAACTTCCGGGGGAACTTATATAGGGCTTCTTACGGGTGGAGTTTTCCAAGGGAGAAAAAAAAAATCTGTTCAGCGATTAGTTTTCCTGCTCAGGAATTGGCTAGTTTAGTTTTTCAGGGGCAGAGCTGATTCTGTTTGCAAGCTCAAACTGTGTTTCTTTAAACCAAAAAGGACCTTTTTGAGCTTTTAAGCTCTAGTTTGGGGGCCAAGAGCTCTAGTTTGGGGATCAAGACATATTTCTTTCACTGGCTATGGTTCTAGGGCCAAAACTTTTGTCTTTGACTCTAGTTTCAGATTCAGGGTGTTTTTCTTTGGTTCTGGATTCAGAGCTAAAAGTATTTCCTTCACTGGCTCTGGGTTAAGCATACTTAGCAATTGGTTGGTTTTCCTGCTCAGGGATTGTTTGGTTTTGTGTTTCCATTGGTCAAAGGTAGAGTTGGCTCTGTTTTCAGAGTCAAACTGTGTTTCTTTCACTGGTCTTTTTAGCTTTTTGTCTCTAATTTAGGGCCAGTGTAAATTTTTTTTTCTGGTTCTGATTCTAGGGACAAAGCGTGTTCTTTAGCCCTGGTTTCAGGGTTTGGATGTGTTTTTCGGGTTCTGGGTTTACATCTAAAGTGTTTCTTTCACCAGCTTCATTCAGTCTCAGATCCACAGTGTACTTCTTTCTCTAGCTCTAGTTTCAGGACCAGGATAAGTTTCTTCGGTTATCCCCCTTTCCCTACAATCTTATTTTATATTGAGATATTTCATTGTGTTTAATAAATCTAATCTATACACTTTGTCAGGTAGCATACATGACATAAGAAGAAAGTATGTGGTCCTGTAGAACTGGAGTTATGGATGGCTGTGAGCTACCATGTCAGTGCTGGGAACAAAACCTAGCTTCTCTATAAAAACAAGCGCTCTGAACTCCTCTGTCATCTTTCCTTCCTTGTGGGAACAATCTGAAACCAACTGAAATATTAGGACTCATTGATTTATAGATTACCTTGCTCTCATATGTATTTTATTAAACAAATTGTTAGGTTATGTTTCTGATAATTGAAACCAATTTCTGAATCACATAGAACATTTTTTTGTTAAACTAAGAAAGTTCTGTTAACAAACTAGGATAAAAATTTAAAACTCAATAGGTTATACCAAATTAACAAAAAATGACACTACAGTCACATAAAAGCATTTAATAAGACCCTTCTTTGTGTAAAAATATAGGTCTGTGGATGAATATTCTTCAACTGGCTGTTTAACTGTTTCAGCTCCAACAAAGCTTCATTGCCAAGAATCAGGTTATGTACAAGTTATTCATTTATATTCAAGAACTTCAGTTTTCATTTTTTTTCTCGCAGATGAATTGACTTTCATCTTCCTGAAAGAACTGATAAATCCATAGTTTTCCTATTTGTTTCTTTTATTTTCAGTTTGTATGAGTAATAATAACTTTCATGTAGGACTTTTCATGGAAATTAATGACTGGTAGGAGTTAATGGACCAAAGAACTCTCCCTCTCAGGCATTCATTAATCTCCAGGAATGCCTTAAACTGAAATTGCAATCACTTAAATAAAAGCTTGAAGGAGAATTCAGAGAGAAATACCAGACCTGTCCATGTCACTACAGAACAAATGGCTGTTTCGATCGCAAGTAAATCTCCAGAGGGACAAATAATTTGTGTTTCAATTGTTCTGTTTTCCAAACTCCTGTGCAGCATTTACAACTTCCGAAGGCATCAGTGCAGGTTGTATTTCTTTAGGACTCAATGCTGCTGGAAGTGTCCTGATTTGGAATTTTATCTGAAGGTGAAGATTGCTGACACTGCTATGAGAAACTAATTTCCAATATAGTCATTTTTTTACATTCAAGCCTTGAACTCTAAAAGGCCTTTAAGGCAAAAGGAATATTGAATATTGAAGTCTAAGAATAAATTGCCGTAATTAAACACAACAAAATGCTTTTATTAATATGCTGCTGTTTCTGAATTAATTATGTAATCTCAGTTTCAGCCCCAGTAAACACTTTTGCCATTCTCTTCTTAAAACACTTTCCCTCTTTTAGCAGGATTGCCTTGTCCTCTTTTTCTTCTTTTTAAATCTCTAGTAGAATCTAAATATTTTTAGCCCCACAATTTCTTTGTTAAAATCTTAACCTTCAGTGTCATAATTAGTAGACAGAGTTATTAGGTTATAGTCACATCATAAATGCAGTACCATCAGAAATGGGACTAGTGCCTATCCCTTATTCCACCATAAGAACACACAAAGATGGAAACCGGCCAAATTCAGGGGTCCTTCACTGCAAACCTCATTTCTCTGTGCTCTGACTCAGGCAAATAGCCTCTGGTATCATGAGACATTCATTAGTTTTTTACAGGCTACTACATTTTTTTGCTCTTATAGCTCAAACTGAATTAATACCTATTGCTGTGTTTTTCTAAATGCCAGTGTAACTTTGAGTACATGCTGAACCTCTTTTTACCTTATAATTAGAAATCTTCAGTCAGTTGTTATGAGAGGAAGGCTGTCCTTATCTGAACCTCCTTCTCAAAAACATCTACTTCTCCTTAAATTATTTCAATCTCCGGGAATGAGTAGCCTCAACATCCAATTCAGAGAAGTATTTGTAAATTTTTTTCTCCAATATGCGTATAAATTCTTCTTTTTTTCTGAAATGCATCTCAAATCAATCAGTGCTTGTCAGATATGGAACCACTATCTAATTTGATGTGATGTTGTCTTCCACGTGTATGGATGAGTGGTATCCTCTTCCTTTTACCAGTCCTTCTTCAGACTGTGATAAGTGATCTTCCTAATATGCAAAACCATGCTCTCCTACTACTTAAGACCATTAGTGATAGATCATTGTCTTCTCAATGCAGATCATACTATTTCATGTTTTTTACAAAGTTGTCAATGATCCGGCCCTCACTTTGAAAGCAAGATACATGGTGAATGATCTATAATGCCTCTGAAGTTGTTCTTTAACTCACTTTAGGAGATGGATGTGTCTGCAGCTATATGATCTGAGGAGCAACTTATCCTCATGTAGCATAGAAAATCCTCCTCATGAGAACTCAGGCTTGGCAGGGTTTGCTTTTCTCCTTACAGAGACCCAGAGACTCTCTGCCTGGATTTTTTTTTTTTTACTGAGACCACAAACAGTCTTGGACTGTCTTATGCTGTTAACACCTTAGAAGTTTGTTATATCTGGATTAACATCTAGTATGCTTGTCATAGTTAGTAACAAATTGATCAATTCAAATTAAAAAAAGGCCAATTATAAATGAAATGTCAGGATGGCCCAACTCTATAATCCCAGTTATTCAGGTGGCTTACTGAGGGTGACGAAAAGTTGAAGTCCTGCCTGTTCTCGTGTTCTACATGGTGAGTTTCTGGCTAGCCTTGGCATGTTAATAAGACACTGTTTTAAATATTAATTATTATTTTGACAATTGTAATAATAATATTAAGGATTATGAGCATACCCAGTCTTAGGAAATTTACCTCATATATTTAAGACCTTACTATATTCAATGCATACTACAGAAAATTTTTTAAAGCAAATATCTTGACAACATGTATATAATTGGGTGTCAAATTTATGAAGCAGAAAGTTATTTCTTATAGCCTAACAGAAATATATACAAGCACATTAATAAAGTGCAAGGATGATTTTTCATTTTAACATACTTAGATAATGACAGAAAAATGTTGACTGCACTATGTAAGCAAAACTAAAGTTAAAATGTTACTTTGAAGGGGAAATATGATGGTTAGATTTAAAAAAATTAGTAAAGGATTCTTATCAGACAGGGTAGAGAGAAGATATGTGGGGGTCCGCAAAGGACATTAAAAGAACAAGGAACAGCCACCCCACAGGAAACTTGAATAACTGAGACTGAACTGGGAATCTTTTGCTTTATTTTGTTTTTCAAGACAGGGTTTGTCTAAATAGCAGCTCTGGCTGTGCTGGAATTCACTTCTTAAACAAGGGTGGCCTGGACCTCACAGAGATTCACCTGCTTCTGTCTCCTGAGTTCTGGGATTAAAGGGTATACAACAATCTTCTGACTTGAACTGGAAAACCACTCTAAGCTGAGGGCAGAGAAAACTTGTCCACTGGGAGTGTAGGGCTGGAAATCCACCTATACATTCCTTACATTTTACAGACAAAGAAAGTGCATCTGCAAAACCTAACATAGCTTCCCTGACAGCTTCAAGCTCAAAAATATCAGAGCCAAAAGTAATCAGAATTGATGTGCTGCAAATGCCTTGTCTTTGATTTATTTTGAATTGTGTACTAATTACATGGTGTGATTGGTATATCCAAACAATTGCTCATTACAAGCAAATGTGGCTGTTTTAGGAAATCAACTTCTGGCTTGAAACTCAAACACAGATATATTTTCTTTTCATTTTTCTTTTGCTGAGTCTTTTGATTCCTTCTGGACTTTCATAGAAAAATTTCCAAAGTTTCAAAGTAGTGAGTTTAAAGTGATAATGACATTAACATATAATTTCTGGATAGAAGTCCTAAATCAAGGCTTCTTTCTAGAGGCTAGCAGGTTTTTACCTGGACACTCAGTTAACAGCTAATTACCTTCTCCTTGTGGATTGTAGAATGGTTATCATGACAGTTAATGGAAAGAAGTTAAGTAAGAGCTGCAGCCTGTGAAACACAAACCTCAGAGGAGAAAGTCAGCATTTTCTAGAAAAGGAGAATGTTCAGAGACGAATATAACTGATTTCATCATCTAAACATCTTATATCTGGAGGGTTAACCAGTGGCAAAGGAAAAGAAAATTGAAAACAAGAAATTTAAAATGCTTTGTTGTATTTGCACGGTTCTTATTATCCAATAAACTAAATGCTGACGCTGTTGCAAGATGACTACTTATGTTAAATGTGTAGACTTTCCTTACCTGCACACTCTCTTCCCATCTGCTCAGTCACCATCTTTGAAATGAGACCTGAAAAAAAAAAAGGAAATGAAAGATTTTAGAAATAAACAGTTCGTCAGCCCTAAGAATTGCATCATTCTAAATAGCATTATACAAGTTCAATCAATCAGTTCTGTCCTGACAAACACACCCACCATCTTCCTGCATTGCATGCATGCTGTAAATGCTATCTGCACTTTAGTTACCTAGTTTTCATTTCTGTTATTTGGTCAACTGTTATGACATTGTAGTACTTGCGTTCAAGTAACTATTTTTTGTTAAATAACACCGGAGAGTGGAAGAGTGGTGGTCCTGCCTATTGAGATGTGCTAATAAGAATCAGCAAGATTCTTTGTGTGACTTCATAGGAAAAGAAGAGAATTATATGCTGCTATTAGAGTGTCTATATTATCTTTCCCATTTCTCAAATCATAGACAGTGTCTTCTCATATTGTCCCAAAAAGAAAAAAGTAAGCACAGCATAATTTGAGAGAGAAAACAAAATGTAGCTGTACAATTTAAACTACAGTAGATTATAATTTTCATCTTATTATTGGTTACTACTGTCAATCTTGTGTTAATTTGTAAAGTTCATCATTGGTATATAGGAGGTAAAACTATGATATCAAGAATTAAGTAATCAGTGCAATCTCCCACACACACTGTATACACACACTGTATGTCTAGGAATGTGTCCTTTGCATTGAATAGAGGGTGACAGGATTACACAATTAATAGCTTATTTTGTTTTCATCTCTTCAACATTGAATAAATAGAAAAGGAAGCAGCATACGGAACAAGCAGGAGGAAATAAAATAATCTTTATCATAAGAACCAATTGCATGCTGAATCCACAGTCCACTGCAGTTTGAGATCGCCATGGGATTATTTAAGCAACATTCTAAGATTCCAGCTCAAAACCTGTATTTCACAACCCTCTTCAGGAGTTTAACAATGCTTTCACAGGGGTGGCATATCAGATATCCTGCATATCAGATGTTTACATTATGACTTTTAACAGAAACCAAATTATATTTATGAAGTAGCAATGAAAATAATTGTAAGGCTGTGATCACCACAACTTGAGGAACTGCTTTAAAGGGTTGCAGCAGTAGGAAGGTTGAGAGCACTGTTCTAATACAACTGGAGGATAATTGTGATGATGTCAACATTATCGCAAATAAAAATTGTTTATTACTATCAACAATTCTAAAGTCACTTAATGATGATCTGAGATTCTGTCTTTATTATTATTTCAAGTGTCTGTCCAGGTTAATATATATATAATCACAGAAGTTTCTAGATGTACTAGTGTACTAGATGGTCAGTACATGACAGAGAGAGAGAGTATCAGAAGTGATTTTGATAGAGCTTTTTACAAGCATCTGTACCATGGGTAGTGCATGCTTTTGTCAGTATAAAGAAGAAGGGTAACTCTGATGATTGCTGTGGCTATTCAGAACATCAGACAAGCAAGATAACACCTATCACAAACATTGTAGGTGTAACATATATATATATATATATATATATATATATATATATATATATACATGAAGCTTTCAATTCTAATATAATTAATATGCTACTTGATTCAATCATTTTATGATAAACAAGAATTTGAAATTCTGACAGTGATTAAGCCTTTAGAATTATTTTTACTGTCACAAGTGTTCTATGATCAGAATGAGATTTATTCATTTGAATCATAATTATACAAGTTTATATGTTTCATTTTAAAGGAACAGAATTTGTAGATAGGTTCTAAACTTTCTGAAGGTTTATCTGCAGCCTGGCATCAAAGCAAGCAAGAGAAAAAGGTCACTGTAATATAAACTATTACATATCAAATTAATTCATTCATCCCCCTAATTACCTGCTACATGCTTTATTTAAATTTCTGTGGATTTTATAAATATTTATTCTCTCCCCCTCGTCTCTTTGTTTGTGTGTGTGTCCGTGTGTATGTGTGTGTTGAATGAAACTCTTCCATATTCCCTATCGACTTTACTGGTAACTATCACCCTCCTTACAAAGGCACCCAGGAAAACGTTCCAGGAGGGGATACAGGCTAAACCACATAGGTCCTTTTGGACCATTCTTAATCTCTATTATCCAACATTGTCAATTATACAACTTCCAAAAAAATGCTTATGAATTTGTAGTACTTATGAACCTTTGAACAGGCACAGTATGGGAAAGATAACACACAGAGATCAGGGGTTCTTCTGGATGGGACACTGAGAAAGAGACACATGAACATGCACCTCTTCTGTTTGCAAAGAGATACTCAAACATATTTTCCAAGGAGTGTCTTAATTGGTTGACTTATAAAAATCAGGCATGTGCTCTAAAGGTCACATCGTCATTATGAGACAACTATATAGATAATATAGATAATCTATAGAGTCTACGTGAGATGTGATGATTGGGAGCAAAGAAGAATCATATGCCTGGCAGTTCCTAGGCAGGAATTACCAAGCAGCATGGAAGGGGATCACCACATTGAGGATGGGAGAGAAACTGGAGCATAGGGAAGAATGTGGAGGATGATTGGATTCTGCATCTCATCTGTATCAGTACACCTTTTATTTCAAAATAGATAAAGCCACTAAATTGAATTTTAAAGAGGAGTAAGGCAATGCTGTGATATCTTCTCTGACCTTTATTTCCCAGGGTTCTGTTTTAGTATTAGCCTGACGGTAACTTTCTCTTTTCCAAAAAAGAAGGAGTTTATATGTGTTCTACTTAGGTGTTCCTGGATAAAATCCTGAGCAGAAGCAAACTAATGAACAAAGGATGAGTGTCATACTTTACCAAGAGAAGCCAAGAAAGAAAAAAAAAAACTGAAGCAGGAAGGGAGTCTGGATGCCAGAACTGAAGCAGAAACCATAAAGGAATGCTGCTTACTGGCTTGTTGGCTTAAAGTTTGTCCAATTTGATTTTATATACAACCCAAGACCATCTACACAGGGTTGACTCCACCCATGGTGTGAAGGGTCCTTTCACCATATCATCAGTTAAGAAAATGACACACAGTCTTGCACATAGGCCGTGTTGGTGAAGATATTTTCATTCTTTTGGCTACCTCTTCTAGATGTCTGTCGTTTATGTGTACACAAACAAAAAACTAACCAGCACAACAAGTTAATATGGCCTATAATTCCAAGAGTTGATAAGACCAAGACAGAAACCTTATATAGTCTGTATAGAGGAACAATCAATAAACTTTTATACAAATTTGTGATGCAAAATCTTAAATACCTCATTAAATTGTTTTTGTTTTTTATCTTGTGTTTGATAATGTGTGAATAACCCTGCTTATGTGGACACTGCCATTCACAGAAGGAATGGGTTAATAATAGGATATCTCAGTGAAGCCATAGAAAAAGTTGTTGTTCATGGAAGCTCAGAGATCTCAAAGACACCACAATCTATTGCCATTGCAATATGAAACAACTATTAAGGGGAAACTACCTGTTTTCAGATTGCATTTGAGACCTGCTCCACAAGAGGGAATTTCAGGCCTGGTCCCGTAATGTTAGTCAAAAATCCTTGGCAGGGGAAGCCAAGAACCCCGAGCTAGAACCTGTTGTTGCTATTTTTCTAAATAATCAGGTTATAATATTATTTCCAAATATTTGTATTTGTGCTCATAGACCAGGCTGCTTTCATCTTTGTCTGTAGAAACTTCTGTTTTGGCAGTGGATGGAGTCAATGTTGAGAAGAATACCTAGCAAACAAAAAGAACCTAAGAGCTGGATGATGGGGAAAGTGTGGTAAAATATTGAAGATGGCGTGGCTATCACAATCATGAATTCATGGCCACTTTTGTTAACCTACAGAAATGATATACAACAAAGCTAGTCTAATCTACCACAGAGATGGGCTAGGTAGTTCCTATACCCCATCACTTAATGAGGAGTTAGAAATAGCAGATAGTTGCTGAGAGAAAAATAATTCTTTCCTGAGGTTGTGGCTTCAGGTAGGTTTTTCATTCTCCAGTTGATGGTGCCATACATGCACACGTGTGGGAAGTACCTACTGGGCTTCTTGAGCCATCAAAGGAAAAAACAATAAAGACAAACAAAAACTCAGTGGAATTGGGAGAGAGGCATGTCATAGTGTCATAGGGAACATGAAGGAGTCAGAAGAGGAAGCAATAGTTAATATGACTATTAATACATGATGGTATTAAATTTTCCAAAAGTAAAGTCTTTGTAAATGTCTTCAACTATCCCATGAAAAGTTTGGTATTTATAGAAAATTAGTTGTTTTTTAATTCATTCATTTATTCGTTCGTTCATTTAGTTACTTCAGATTTACTAAGTAATCATTATATGATATTAGCTGCCTCTGGATTAAGATATTCATAGATAAATAAGTTTTGGGATCAGTTCTGGCAAAGGTCTAAGTAGGTGAAGAAATATAATCAACAAGCTTATAAAAAGTTTATATTTTTACTGTCCATGTTATAAACTATAGGGTCTCGGATCCCTTAGACAATTTGCCTTTCCGTTCTTAGTCTCTACAATTGAGCTGTTTATCTCAATTTCTTACTGCTTTAGTGAAGATTAAATGTGTTTATGTTTCACAAATGCCTGACAAATAGTTAGTAACCACCCTACTGTAGCTATTTCCAGTTATATAATACCATAAGGGGACAAAATATTTTCAGGGACACTGAGTGGGTAGTGATTAAAAACCAGGTAGAATTGTGAGAGTTTCTTTTCACCAAGGTCATAACATTCAATGTAATTTTTCTACCAGACAGAAATAAAAATATTTCTGAATTTTGCTTATATGTAGAACATAAGAACAGAATAAAACAACTATTTATATGGAAGGAATAAACATGAAAAACAGTGAATCATGAGTCAAAGATGTCAATGAGTTATAACAATAGGAAGGCAAACCTAGGAGATGGCTCAGTAGCTAAAAGGCAGATACCATTGCTGAAGCTTGTGACCTGAGGCCACTCTCTGAGAGACAGGTAGTGGAATGAGAGAAACCACTCCTGTAAGTTGTCCTCTGACCTCAATGTGTGCTCTTTGGCACATGCATAACCTCTTGCAGGCACATGGTGACACATACAGACACAAATATTTTTAATTTTTTAAAAAGTGGGACCGGGCGGTGGTGGCGCTCGCCTTTAATCCCAGCACTCGGGAGGCAGAGGCAGGCGGATTTCTGGGAGATCGAGGCCAGCCTGGTCTACAAGAGCTAGTTCCAGGACAGGCACCAAAGCTACAGAGAAACCCTGTCTCAAAAAAACAAAACAAAACAAAACAAAACAAAAAAGTGGGATAAATATTCTAGAGAAGATGTAACACGTAAAGACCAGGTTTTCTTAAAGTAGTAGTAGCTTTAGAAGCACTTACCAACATCATATAATTATGCCTTTTTATTTCAGTACCATATAATATATGTTATATATTTAATTTACTATATGTAACATATATTTTTCCATGTTATCTTGGATATCAACTATATGCTATACAATTTAGAAAAAAAGGTTTTGAATTACGTAAAAAAAGAAGCAAAGAAGCATTTATTCTCAGCTGAGTAGGATGGGTTTTTTTTATTTATTTGTTTATTTATTTATTTAGCTGAAGCAGGTATTGCTAAATAAAGCCAGACTTATCAAAATGACCTGTGATTGTGGAATGTTTTCCTTGGTAGTATGTAAACTTCTTTCAAAGTTGTTGTTTTTTTTTCCTTTTATGTTTGCTTATGATATATTGCTTCTTAAGGGGAGAGACTGTTTGCATGGTTGTATATTTTAGATAGATACTTTTAGAAAAATCAACCAAAATTATCAGTGAACATTAGCCTGCTCTTTTTGAGTGACTGAAAAGGAAAATTTTAGCTGCATAATGCTATCAAAATTTGTGTCTAAGGATGTGTTTCTTTGGAAAAGAGGTTCAACTTTTGCTTCCCCAAAAGATGAGAAGCTGTGGATTCCTTCCAGTTTCCTATAGATTGGTAAAGGTAGACCCCCCTGAAAGGTTTCCAATGGTAACCATGCCCCAGGTGATCCAATATCCACAACAGCATCAAGGTTGCTGGCTGAGAAGGATCAGCCACACAAAATGCCCCAGTTAGGACTTGATCATAGTTCTAAATTTTCTCTGGGTTCCTCAAAAATTACCTCACCCAACAATCAGCAGGAAGTAATCTAGAGAACTATGCCCACATTCCCAAAACATTGTTTATGAATTCTTGTTTTCATTTTAGGGAGCTGATTATAAAATGTTATTTGTCAACATCAATCTCTTTCACATACAAGTTCAATAACAGGTTGTAGACCATATTATGCATGAATTAATTTCATTGATTAAAAACTTTTATAAATATATTTTTAAAAATCTACTTTGTCATTTTTTTCAAATTCATATACCACATGAGCATTATCAACTTATATTGCAAAAGCAAGCTAGCAGACAACCAAACAACAAAATTTAAAGTTTGTGAAATGTGTATTTGGAAGCAAAGGTTCTTTATATGCTGTTTATGGAAAATGTATTTGCAGTAAAAGATCTGTGCTAAATTATTCCTTTCTATGATCTTAACTGATTTAAGTTTTTAAATATTTGTTCATTTTATAAAGAACAGCTCTTCTGAAGTCATGACATCAGGGCTTGTGAGCATTAACCAGATCTTTCTAACATCCTTTCTTCTCTTTATCTCTAAATATCTTTATAATTTATGGACTACAATCTGACTGTAGAAGATTATAAAAGGCATATGTCATAATATATTCAAATTCAAATAATTTTTAGATACTTAGACTTATTGCTTAGAATAAATAATCGTCCTTTGATGTTTTGATTTAAATTAACCATAAATAATGGGATTTCGTACCGAAGCACACAAACTAACACACACAAACAAAACTGTTAATACTTCCAAATTATACTACATTTTGACTTTACTTCTCATTTATTTACTTTTCTGATAAAGATTATTTTGGAAAGATAAGAACTATTACTATGTTCTAAATCTAATAGGCTCTTGACTTAAACTGTTTAAGGCTTACAAAGAACTCCTAATTAAAAAGTCTGCCTACCTCTAATTCTAAGAATTGTTTCATAATGCAAACTTAGCCAGCTGTTGTTAGCAGGATGAGATTAAGTAGCTTGTTGTGAGCAGCATAATAAGTTTATCTATTATGCTGGCAGTTAGGACTCCCATAGACAACAAATCCAGAGGGGCTCAAAGCCCACGGTTGAGGTCTGTTACCAAGGGCCACTTGTGCATTCTTCAACATGAAGGGTCTATCTCTGCTTCCTCCCAGAGTCATGCTCCCCCTTTCCTCTTTTCAGGTTCTTAAACTGCCCTATGGATTAGTTCTCTTTCAAGGAACCTCAAGTGGCAAAAGCTTTTATGCATGAGCATGCTTTCTTTTCTCTGAAGAATACCCACTGCTATGAAAAAATTGGAGCTTGGGAACCAGGGCTGAGAATGAGGCTTGTTAAACTATTCTCTTCATTCTGAAAAGCCAGGCAGACTTCTGAAATGTTTGTTAGATATTTCATTCCACTTTATTATTGCTCTAAACCTGAGCAATTTTAAATCTTATAACTTCTCTCTTTTTGTGTTTGTTTGTTTGTTTGTTTTTTCATTTCATTTTGTTTTGTTTTTCATACTCCTTTGGGAACAGACAAAATCTCGTCTTCTAGTCATGAGGTCAGATAAGAACCCAAATTACATATCTACTAAAAGGAGTGGATCTTTAGAAACACCTCACTCATGCTAGTTATAAGGGCTGTAGACATCAAATTGAATGTTGAGAGGGTAATTTAAGGAGCTACTGGAAGTGTTTGCATGGAAGTTCACCATGAGTAAATTGTCTGCATGTTCATACAAAACCCAAATTTCACCCGTGAAGAAAGCCTTAAATATTCTGATCCTCAGACTACACACCTAGTTTTTTTTCGAAATTTAAAAAAGTATAGATATTAATTTACCATTACATAATATTGCTGAATATATAGAGATGTAACATATAATTTATTATATAATATATAGCAGTGTATTTCTTAGAAGGTGATAATACCCCCCAAGAAAAAAAAATGGAATTTTCTCCTTCATTGATATACTCCGTGTGACTTATAACTTTCCATTAAAATTTACATTTTAAAGACTATATCATCAAGCATTTAAATCAAGTTGGACTGTTTTTAGTGTGGTACCCTTTAGAGAATTTAAAATCTAAAATGTAGCAGTATTTTATAGATTTAAAGAGGTTAGAGCATCAATTTGAGAAAGAAAAATTTGAGAAAGAATCTGAAAATTTTGCAATAATATCATGTCAGAAATTCATTTAGAAGCCCATTTTTCCTTTTATTATTAATGAACAATATTTTTCTCATATAGTATATGCTGAATACAGATTCTTTTACCTCTTTTTCTTAATATCCTCCTCAACACCTCCCACATCTAGATCTACTCCCTTTTTGTAGCTCATTTGAAAGGAACAGACTTTAATAGAAAATAAAAAAATAAAACAAAGTAAAATATAATAATATAAAAAAATCTATCACCTTGAAACTGGAGAAGACAAACCAATGGAAGGAAAAGAACCCAAGAAAAGGCATAAGAATCAGAGACTCACTTTTCAGACACCCAGGATTCCCATAAAAACACTAAACTTCAGGCCATAATGTATGCACAAAGAACCTGGTACAAACTATGCAAGCCTTGTGCATGCTGCTTCAGACACTGTGACGTCATATGAGCTTTGCTAGAACTGTATGTTTTATGCTGTTGTTGTGTGGTTTTATTGTTTCAAGTGTTCTAACCTAAATCCCCAGTCTTCCAGTTTGAATAATTAAATTGTTTCAATATGTAAACTCCTTCTCAAAGGCCCATCTCTTTTCCATGATCATTTAGAAAAGTAACAGGTCACACATTTCTTTAAGACTGAGAAAAAGCCACCATTCTCATACCAGTTTTTATATTTAGCAACACATATTGATACATATTGTCATGCACTCTGTTTGTTTCATCCATGTATTTAATAAAGATTTAATCTAAAGTTGCCACAGGAAGAATGTCTTTTTTAATTTGTTGTTTATTTCTTCCATCTTGAAAAACTTCCAGATTTTATTATCTCTTCTTTGCCAAAATTAAATTCTGCTGGTTGAGTGAACAGCTTCTGTTCAACTTTGTACTCTTATTTATTACAGTTAAGTACTAGAGAGATTATCATGGGCTTTCACCTTGGCATTGGGCATAGGAACATATTTGTTGAGCATTAGAGCCTTTCCCCAACAGTCCAATCACTTTGCCTTCTGGAAGACATTATCTTTTTCATTTTGCTCTTAGTGTGTTTTCTTGATAAATTACCTTCCCTTTCCATATTTTTTTTTAAATATGGGCCACAGGTATAGTAAAGTTTCTATTATCAGTGCCAAGGGAAAGTCCCCTATAACTCATGAGTTTTCCTTGTACAATAGGGAAGTGAGTATTGTTATAACAGTAGGGTCTTTTCCTTTCAAGGGTTTGTGTAGTGGCAGAAGATTTCCAGCGTTACACAGTCTAGTATTGTGATATTAAGTGTCATAAAGAAAAAAAAAACGAATGGACTTTCTTGCATTTAGGGACAAAAACCCTGTAGCAGGTTTACAATAGAAGTACCAGCCTCCAGAGAGCTATATGAGAAAAAATTCCACTGGAGGAGGAGGGAGGGGGGATTAGATGTTATTTGACAGGGTTTTCTAAGGAAGGAGGCCTTTTCACTCTTGTTGGCTCTTCTTGTGTCAAAGTAAGGACTGCACTCTAGTGTCAACAAATGTTGCTACAAGGGAAAAAGGACCACAGAGTAGTACTTCTTTCGATTTGCCTTTGTTTAGACTTGATCAAATTATTTCATCACAGGAAGCAAACTGTAAAACATAGCCAATCTTTGGTTTTACACAAGGAGAAAAAGCATTCTACGCAGGATTGAGGCCACATTGTGTTTACTATATACTGCTCAACTTGAATAATTATAGTTATTACCTAAGAAATTTCTTATTTACATCCCAACCAGTTATGATCTAGTAGGTATAAAGGATAAACTATGAACTCACACTTCAGTGTAGTTCCCAGAGAACATTAGTGCCTCTGGTCTTAAGAATTCATATCAAATAGCATGCCTTAAAGTCAGCAGGAAAGTAACACTAGAAGGGATGTTGTACAGCAGAGAGTAGAGAGATATGAAGTGATTTATCAAAGGTCACATAACTACTACATTTCATAGCTGTAATGTTTTCCATTATACAACTAGAATGTTTTAATAGATTACTTTCATTATTCAGACTGCAGCCGAACATGCTCTGTTAATGGTTTCTTTGGCACACGTAAATCACTTACAAGATAACTGGGTTAAGATGAAGAACACTTTTATCCAATTCACACTTCCGTATGCCTTCTGGGCCTTCTAAAATTGTGGACCTATATTTTTACACAGCAAAAAGAGATATTTGGGGGTGATGTATGCTTTCTTCTTTTAACTAACATTATAAGGCTCTCAGAGTCACTGAAGAAAGATCCCAGAATCAAATAGTATGCAAACACACAAAACATTTATTCTACAGAAAGAGACAGCATGCAGGGGTGATCATCCACACAAAATGGTGAGAACAGTCTAGAACAAAGGCACAGAGGCCCTTTTAATAGGGCACTTGTGGAATTCTAAGCTTGGTGAGCTAATCTTTGTCCTTAACTGGTCAGGCAAGGAGCAGATTCATGGGGTACAAGTTGATTGGATGGGACTAGTAAGGGTTCCACTCATTGTAGGCTTTTTAGTAATATCTGATTAGTAACAGCCCAATCCTGTCTGAGTCCGCATCACCTTATAAGGTCAGGTTTGAAACTGTTTAGCTGATTGGCTAGACATGGCTGGGGGATTTCCTGGACTTGGGCATAGGTCAAATGGATGGAACTAGAAAACACCATTCTGAGTGAGGTAACCCAGACCCAAAATGATGAATATGGTATGAACTCACTTATAAGTGGATACCAGCCATAATCAAAGCATTTTGATTCTAGGTAAGCTAAGTCACAAGATGAATACTAAGAAAAACATATATAGATCACCAGGAAAGTTGAAATTGACAAGATCATCTAACAAAATTGAGAATATCCCTACTGCTTGTACTGGCTCTTTGAAAACCTATTCTCTTTGGACGATACCTTGCTCAGCCTAGATATAGGAGGGAGGGCCGTGGACCTTCCCAAACTAATGAGCCTTACCCTCTCTGAAGTGTGGATAGGGGTATAGTGGGGGATAGAGAATGGGAGGAGGAGAGGGTGTGGGAAATTGTATGTATAATGAAAAATGATATTCTCTTTTACTTTTAAAAAATAAAACAGAGAAAAACTATATTGGCCTCCAACTTAAAAAATCTGGGGATTGCGGGGCGGTGGTCGTGCATGCCTTTAATCCCAGCACTCGGGAGGTAGAGGCAGAGGCAGGCGGATCTCTGTTCGAGACCAGCCTGGTCTACAAAGGGAGTTCCAGGACAGGCTCCAAAACTACAGAGAAACCCTGTCTCGAAAAAAAAAATTGGGGGATTGCAGGTTTGAAGCCCTGGGAGAAGTCACTGGATTTCTTTGCATATGATGACTTCAGTTACATAGTTATGTACTTGTTTGAAAAGTAGAAAATGCTATCAAGAAGATAACTTCTGCCAATTCTAGAATGATTGACAAAATTGTTTTATGTCATTTTGCACAATGAAGCCATTCGAAATGAGCACCACGCATAGTTCATGTCTAATGGATAGACAAAACATGGTGAAAAATGTTCACACTATGGGAGGAACTGGTTCTGATGAGGGGAATTATAAACGTATTCATATGTTAGTCTCCAATCTTGGACAGACATTTTCTCTATCTCCATAGTGTCTTTTAGAGATTCATATACACTGCATTAATAAAGCAATATGAGAATGCTACACCCGCTAAAGATTGAGAGAAATGGGAAAAAGTGGTGCTTTGAAAATCTTATGAGAATTTAAATCTTATGCAAATTTTAGAATGACTTGAAGGAAAAAATATTACATGATGACAGGTGAAAGGGACTTTAAAGTGGGGAAAATGGAAAATCCAATAGTTCTGTGTAAGAAGCGATCTAAAACAGAGCAACATACAATGTCAAAATGTAGTTCCAAGGAATGGACATAAATACAAATTGTTAAGTTACAGAATTCTGCAGAGACATCTGACATGCCAGGTAATGGGAACCCAACATTTTCCTATCTATTAGTTATTTTCACTATGTAGGGACATTGGAGAGTGCATTGTTCTATGTATGAGCATATGAGATGGTCACCCAAGATATGGAGAGTTTATATGACCCTCCCTTGCTACATTATGGTACTGATCATGAAAGAAGAGAAGACATATTTAAAAGACAATCTGGAGTTGAAGCATAAATTTAAATCTCTGTAGACTAAAACACAATTTACTACAAATCCTAAAATGAAAGCATCATAAATAAATAATTCTTCCTAATTAAAACATACAATTTTACATTTAAACCTACAATGAAAAGTATAGCCTTCTGGAATACCAGTGCCTCAGACCTTAAAAAATAAAACAATACACATAACTAATTATAGAAAAAGCTGACAAAATGGTAATGTTGTAAAAGAATTTCTATTCAGACATCAAGATGATAGTACAGTGTTTCCAAACTTTTCAGAAGTAGCTATTTCCAATTCTATTTTTACTACTTTAATCCACACTGAGTAAGCTACTAAACCATATTGGGGAATATATGTTTGTGTGTGTGTGTGTGTGTGTGTGTGTGTGCATGTATATATTGTTTTTATGTGTGCTTGCATATAAAAGTTAACATTTTCTCAAGTTAGGTGAGCCTAAATTTACCCTCTTTGAGTAATCAGGGAACACAGTGAAAGAAATGGAAGAAAGGTCTTTTTTGGACTTAAGTCCAAGGAACAGGGTTTTTCCTATGAGACTGTTTCTCCTAAGATTGTCAGAAATTACACTTACAAAATCTCAAAAAGTTACTGTCTAAACATAGTTGTGAACTAAACAAAGATGATATCAACCAAAATAAATGAAGGGGAAGAGACCTTGAGGCTTCAAGTCTACACAAAGTACTACAGGCAGCTAATAGATGCTGTGAATAGAAGAAATAGCCTTCCCCAGGCAAGAGGACAGCAATTGATTATAATACCAAAAGGTTAGTCCAAAAAGCATACATATAAATAACATGCAAACCAAGGAATTTATTTTTAGCAATATATATATATATATATATATATATTCACATATATGTATATTTACATATAAAACATTTAATAAGTATTAATGGAAAAAAGCTATTATGAATTAGAGAGCATGAACAAGTTTATGGAAGCATTTGTAAGAAGGAAATGGAAGGATAAATTATAAAAAATAATATGAAAATAAAATCCAAAATAATAATAAAAACTAATCAAATAAATACATAGTGAGAGATGTTCTATAAATGACCTGAAAAATAGTTCCCCAAACTATCAATCATGAAAAATTACAAAAATAATGAAAGAAAGGAATATTACAGAGAGTAAACACAATGGTTAATTGCCAGCTAGTGCTGAGAGTTAGACCATGACTTGGAAGAAGATATTAAGTAATGGAGTTTTGACATGGGTACAAAATAAAACTTTACTGTTTTAAGGGACATTGCTTTTCAACAGTTCACTACCCAACATAAGCTTGTCTAACTTGTCTCATATAGTAAGGGTGAATAATAACATTGTGACAAATGATGTAAGACTAAATGACTCTCCAATTTGCAAGAATATTCAGTCCTCTAGGTTAAACATCACTCTTTTAGGCCCCCACTCATCATATAAAAATATCAATGAGACATTAAATATTAATCAATAAAATAAGAAAACCTTCAATGATAAAAGAAAAAAGGGAACTCAAAAGTTGTTACATGGTTCCTTACTTCTTTATAGTATAAATTTAAGAATAAAAATATTCATTAATTATTTTTGTAGTCCAGCTACAGCAAATTCATATTTTGAAGCACTATTAATTAGAAGCTCAGGCTCAGAAATTTGAGTTCAACCTGAAGATCCAACAAGCAAAACAACCAGCCACTGGCTTTCACCTCAACCTCAATCTGAAATGGTGATCCTGCCTCCTGGAATCTTAGAATGAGACTGTGTCTGAGAGCTGTCTTCCCCCTGTCTTACATTCTTCTCTAGGGCTGGAATTAAAGGTGCACACCACTACTGCCTGATCTTATGTTTATTATTTTTTTCAAAACAAGGACCTTGAGTCTAATTCCCTTTGTTTAGTTTTTTTATGACCATTATCCATAACAACTTGTAACTAACATATTAAATAAAAACAAACATTGATAATCCATTTTTTGAGAATGTGATCATTGTTTTCTAGGTTACTTCCTGCTGATTGGGAGTGATGATAAACTTATGGGGATCCCAAAAAGTTTAAGATTATGGGCCAGTCCTTACTGGAATATTCTGTGAGGCTGGAGCATTTCAGCTAGCAGTCTTGAAGCTGTTCTGGATGTAGACCTCAGAGGAAACTGCAACAAATGTCTTCTGAAATGTTGGATCATCTGGGTCATCTGTTCCCACTGTTGATTTTTCAGGGGGTCTTTCTTGATCAAATCATATTTTTCTTAACCAAGAATGAATCCACAGACTCTCATTTCCTGTGGAAACATAAGCAAACATTTTTTTCTAACATATCTTTTGACTTAAATTTTGAAATCAAGGCATTTTCAAAATATATAGGTTGGATTAATCTAGCAGCATTAAATATCAAATGATTTTTAGCAGCTGTTGCTCCTTCCTCATGAGTCAAACAATTTAAAGACAACACAATAGCATACAGTATCCTGATTCTCTGTGTATTTTCTATCTTTACATGGAGACTAAACTGGAGTGGATGAGAGCTAGGAGCTGGGAGCATTAGTTTTTCTCCCAAACACAGGTAGCTAAATTTGGGTTCCAATTCCTAGAGCTGGAATTCCAACCCCAGTCCCAGCCTGGGCTTCTGACAATAAAAGCCTCAGGCAAAGAGCATTTTTGTAAATTCATACCCCAAAAAGCTCAGCACCAAATGAAGCACAATTATTAAAAGCTTGGGGTTAGAAATTGGGGTGTAACCTAAAGATTCAAAAAGCAAAAGAGCCACTTGCTCTTACCTTGATCTCAATCTAAAATGGCGATCCTGCCTCTTGGAATCTGAGGAGACTGTGTCTAAGAGCTGTCTTCCCCCATTTTATATTCCTCTCTAGAGCTGGGATTGAAGGTGTGCACCACCATCATTAAAGGCAACTAGTATGGCTACTGGAATTAAAGGTGTGTGTCATTATGGTTACTGAGATTAAAGTAGTGTGTTACTATAATTTTGTTTGTAAAGCTAATAAGTGGGATTGTTTTAGTCACAAATCTTCAGGCAGTCTTTACTTATTTTATATTTATATTTAAAATACAGTTGAAATTTCACTACAGTACTTTTAAAATCAATATAAAAAAAATAAACTGAAGATTTATATGACTGTTTAAGTGTATAAAAAAACCCTAAGGTGGCTCCCTTAACTACGAATTGTGCTTCCGTGCTCCCCTATACAACCTTCCAATATCCCAATCCTCCTTTTTCCCCAAGTTCCCCCCATCCTCCCCTTCTTCCTTTTCTCTCCCCATCTCCCCTTACCCCCATCCCACCCCACCCCCAAGTTCCCAATTTTCTCCCCGGCAATTTTGTTTACTTCCCATAGCCAAGAGGGTAACTATATGTTTTTCCTTTGGCAACAGACTTGAACCTAGAGTGGCTCCCAGGAGCCCAAGCCGAGGTCCCTAGTTAGTTCCTTGGGCAGCTGAGGATAGGGAACCTGAAATGACCCTATCCTATAGCAATACTGACGAATATCTTGCATATCATCATAGAACCTTCATCTGGTGATGGATGGAGATAGAGACAGAGACCCACACTGGAGCACTGGACTGAGCTCCCAAGGTCCCAATGAGGAGCAGAAGGAGGGAGAACATGAGCAAAGAAGTCGGGACCACGAGGGGTGCACCCACCCACTGAGACAGTGGAGCTGATCTACTGGGAGCTCACCAAGGCCAGCTGGCGAACAATGAGGGCTGATGAGAAGCCAAGGACAATGGCACGGGGTTTTGATCCTATGCAATGTGCTGGCTTTGTGGGAGCCTAGCCAGTTTGGATGTTCACCTTCCTAGATATGGAGAGAGGGGGGAGGACCTAGGACTTACCAAAGGGCAGAGAACCCTGACTGCTCTTTGGACTGGAGAGGGAGGGGGAGAGGAATGGGAGGAGGGGGAGAAGGGTGGGAGGAGGGTGAGGGAAATGGGAGGCTGGAGGAGGTGGAAACTTGTTTTTTTTTTCTCCTTTTCTCAGTGAAAAAATAAATTAATTAATTAAAAAAAAGAGTATATAAAAAAAGAAGGGCCCAAGAAATTTTATGTGACCCAAGGAACATTCCATAGAAACATGGCATGTACAGTTAGCAAATAGGAATTTAAAACTCGGTCTAACTGTATATAACAGATGGTTTATATTCATGAATTTTATTCATAATATTTGAAAAAGAATTATGCATTCTGAGAAAAGAAGGATTACCCTAGGAACATAATGTATGATGATGGATTAAAATAGGATATCTAATAACACAAAGTTTTAACAATATAAAAGACTAAAATGTGTACTTTGTAATCCAGAAGTATCTCTGAAAATTAAATCACCTCTTGCTGAGATAAAATTGGCAGTTAAGGGTTGGTGGGGGAAAACGTGTCATTTTCTTCAATAGTGTAGCCAACAAAATGTTGCCTTTTTTTTCATTAAATAAACTTACATCTGAATTTTAGCAAAAGACTAGCCCAGTGGATCGTGTATAAAAAGAAGGCAGTAAAGTAAAATGATCATTTATTGGAAGAAAGATTTCAATGGGCAAGGCAGGGGCACAATAGAGGAAAAGGATCATGGAACAAAGTGACTAAACTTCATTATATAAATGTAGGCAACTATCAAATAATCAAAGTAATAAAAATAGTAATAAATCTTGTAGAAAAAACTGCATTTTCATTTGCTAGTCACCTAGACCCAAATAATCAGACAGAAACTATATTAATTACAACACTCTTTGACCAAGAGGTGTATTCTTAGCTAGCTCTTATACCTTAAAGTAACCTATTCCTATTAATCTGTGTATTGCCACAAGGCTGTAGCATACCAGTAAGTTTCTGGTGTCTTTCTTCTTCCAGAGCCACATTCAGTCTCTGACTCTGCCTTCTTTATTCCCCTATCTCTGCTGAAATTGCCTACCTTTCTATATTCTTCTCTGCTATAGGCTAAAGAAGCTTCGTTCTTAATCAGTGGTAATAAAACATATTCATAGCATACAGAGGGGATTCCTACAAAAAAATTCTCAATGTCCATATATCACACCTCAAAATGTAGAAGAAGGTAATAATATCGGTAACCAAAATTATATATATGTATAAAATGAAAACTGCTTTCTTTAAGTTTTAGCAAGATGGCTTGATGAGCAAGAGTGCTTGATATGCAAGCATGAAGACCGAAGATAAAATCACAGAACCCTTCCCCAGGAAAAGAAGTATTGGGATAGCAAAAACACGTGTTAGTGTTGATGGATAGAGACTAGAGAGTCACTGCAGCTTATTGTGTGGCAGTCAGCCTGGCACTAGGTTCAATGAGAGATATCTTCTCTAGAGAATAAGGCAAAGAGTAATAGAACATGACACTCACTTCTGCATGAAGGGTCTGAATACAGACATGTGTTATACACACACACAAACACATACTCACATAAATGGTTCAGTTAGTCTCCTTAAAATGAAAATTAAGCAGCCTTGGTACCTATTTTTAGACTTTACTGAGAAAATGGGTTAGTTAAAAAACAATGAAGGCAGAAAGAGGTAAATGAAAAATTATAAAAAAGAAAATATACACCATATTACAAACAATAAATTGGATATAAGAAGAATGTGAATAAAATGAATAATTGCAGTAAAAAAGTCTGGAGAGTCTTCATCCTTCCATTAATATGGTGTACCACATTTTTCAAATTTACATTTATGAATCATGCTTGCATCATTGCTATATAAGCTAGTTGCCAATTGTCAATGATTTTTAAATGAGCTCTTGAGTTTGGTTTGCTTATATTTATTGCTGTTATCCTGCAGCATTTTCCACCTCTTATTATATCTTTATCTGAATTTGGTGTCAAGGAAAATATACCAAAAATAATTTTTCAATATTTCCATCTCTCCAATTTTCTTGATGAGTTTGGAAAGGATTGGATGTTTGGTGGAATTCAGAAGATGAACTATGAGGTCTGGGTATCACAAATAATTTTTCACGGTGTAGCTCTAATTTATTGCACATCACTGAAATGAATTATAATGTGGTTGAGTTTTGTTATTGTCTTGAATTCCTTTTAAAAATAGCCACCCTAACAGGCATGAGTAAGATGATAACTCAACTTTATTGTTCTTTGATTTTTCCCTAATAGGGATTGTTGATAAATGTTTTCATATACCTATTGGTCACTTGCATAATTTTGTAAGCAATTTTTTTATATAAACTGTGACAATTTTTTTTAATATTCATGCATATTTGATCTGCATGTATGTCCGTACACAACTTGTGTGCAATATCCACCCAGACAAGTAGAGACCATAGGAACCCTTAGAACTTGAGTTAAAGTAGTTTGTAAACAGCCGTATTGGTTCAGGAACCAAATCTGCATGTTCTTCAAGAAGAGTAATCACTCATTGACACTGAGATGTCTCTAGGTCCTATATTTATTCCTTTATAAAAGCTTTTCTGTTTAATTTTATGGGTAGCTGTGTCTGTGACTTTATGAGGTGAATATGTATCTATGTGCATGCAGATGAAAATAAGAACCATAAAGCATCTGAACCATTGAATGTGGAGTTGCAGAAGTCTTTTGTGAACTGCCTAATATAGCAGCTGGAAACCAAACTTGGTCTTTTGTGAGTGCTTAGCCACCATCAACGATAGTCCCATGTATATACTATACAAGTATGGATACACATGACTCAAAGTAGTAGGTATACAGAGTATGTGTAAAATACATTTAGTTTTATGAGAATATTTGCATTATGCAGATGTTCATATGAATGCCCAAATACACACACACACACACACACATACACACACACACACACACACACACACACACACACACACACATATATATATATATATATATTACATCACTTTCTTATTCTGCAAGATAAAAAGATTCCAACTCACTAATAAAGTTTGATTGCTGCATCTGGTTTTTGATATTATTTCACATAGTAGCTCAACTTTTTAAGTTCATTTTCTTTTTTCTGAACTAATATTTCTTTCATGTGCTTTACACACCACATTTCTTTCCTATTGCTCTTGTACCTGCTTTATGCCCACTGTTTTTATTACCTGTATGTGTCAATCAAGTTCTATTTTCTTTTGCATTTGTCTTGAGGTGTCATTGGTAGTTGATGTCTTTACAATTACATCTGAGTCTAAAAGAACTTTTTCTCACCATTCAGTGCACTTTGAATCTCCAACGTGCAATGTGATATTTTATTTTCTTTCTCACACATATTATATGATTTCATGGTTATGATTTTTAAAATATAATAAAAATCTTGATGTAAAAGAAAATCTGCATTTATATATATATGATTAATTTGGTAATTTGGTAAATCAAAGCTTATATATTTTTTGTTTCAAATGTATGTTTTCCTTAAAAATACTTCCTTTAAAATAAAATAATAGGTTCTTGTATTTGAGTATATATTGAGAAAGAGAAAGAGAGAGAAATGATAATGTGAGAGATAGAGTTAGCATGATAGGTAGAAAGAGATGTGTGTATAATTTTTGCAGGTTCTCTTAGGCTCCAGAGTCATAATAATTCCAATTTGTAGTCAATTATTCTGTCTTCCATATTCTCAAAGGACATCAAACTCAAGAACCTTGGACTTTATTGTCGGTATCTTGTCACTGACAGATCAACAAAACTGTATTTGCTTTCCATTAAGAGATGCTACTTCAGAAATCTCTCTCTCTCTCTTTTTTTTTTTTTTTTTTTTTTGATTTTTCGAGACAGGGTTTTTCTGTAGCTTTTGGTTCCTGTCCTGGAACTAGCTCTTGTAGACCAGGCTGGCCTCAAACTCACAGAGATCCTCCTGCCTCTGCCTCCCGAGTGCTGGGATTAAAGGCGTGCGCCACCACCGCCCGGCCTTCAGAAATCTCTTTAGCTAATATGTAACCAATTTTATGAAGAAGTATCTCCATGGAAATAATACAACCTTGTATTGATTTAAATATGCTAATGCTCAAGAGTGGCCTATTGAGAACCTGAGATCCACTGAATCAGGCTGATCCATCACAGAGCTAGTAAAACTCTTATTCATGTTCTACAGTGGCAAGAAACAAACAAATTTCAGGAAGTGTTTAGAGGATTGTGTCTATATTTCATCTGTCATTATCTTGTTCCAGTCTTGCTACAGATAACATACTTCTTTTTCCATTTCTTTTAGTGCAGCACATAATTTATTGAAAAAAAACCAAAGGATTCAACAGTTTTGTGCCATTAGTTGATAAACTATTGAGAATTTCATGTGGATGTATTTATAAAAGCACTGTAAGAGCCCAGAAACTATCATAGATGGGATTTTCTCTCAGTACTGCCTTCTCAACCAATGGAGTGATCCATTGAAGTCTCTTTAAAGTCACTGATGATTGAAAGTTGCATCTCTAGAGTTAGTCATATAGATAAGTTATTGATATTGCTTAGATATTGAAATTTTATTTTTAACATGCCTAATGAGAAACAATTAAGGGATTCTTTTCTTTTTGTTTATTTTAGACATAGTAACTGAAGTTAGTTTAATTATAAATTTGTTTAAAAAGCATCTAAAAGTCAACCTAAACCTATTCTATGTTTCTATGGTAACTAAACTCCTTTCTCATGATTTATTTAACTTGAGTCAGGTTTTATAAAATTTTCCAATCAAGGGTCTCAGGGAGTAGAGGAAAAGTAGAACAAATAGATTAGAAATGGTTCTAAAGCCAAAATAAACTGCTCTAAGATAGCTTTGGACATATGTGTATGTCTTTTGTTCTTATTTAGACTGCAGTCATTAGTTCAAAATACTTTCTCTCAATGGAAATGTCATCAGTGTGTTTATGATTAGAACCTGTAAACATGTTTAAAGGACATATGAAGTATTTTGAGTTTGTAAAAATGCCTCAGAAAAGCATCTTTTAGAAAGAATTTAACTGTAGATGAATTAATTGCTACTTCATACTTTCATTATTGTATATAATTTTGTTTTACTGTGTAATATACTTTATAGTCAGATTATTTATGAAACATGCCAAAGATGGTAGTAATGTGTGTGCATGTTTCCACCTGCACTCATGTGTACACACACACATGCACACAAATGTTTATGTGACACAACGGGCTACTTTGTTGTGGTTTCTGTCCTACCCAGTTCCCACAGATGACAAGTCCCAAAGAAAATCACACAGAGGTCTCCATAAGTTATAAACTCATTGGCCCACTAGCTCAGGTTTCATATTAGTTTTTTTTTTTAATTTTTTAATTTATTTATTTATTAAAGTTTTCTGTCTCTTCCCCGCCACCGCCTCCTATTTCCCTCCCCCACCCCCAATTAAGTCTCCCCCCCAGCCCGAAAAGCAATCAGGGTTCCCTGTCCTGTGGGAAGTCCAAGGAACCCCCACCTCCATCCAGGTCTAGTAAGTTGAGCATCCAAACTGCCTAGGCTCCCACAAAGCCAGTGCGTGCAGTAGGATCAGAAACCCATTGCCATTGTTTTTGAGTTCTCAGTAGTCCTCATTGTCCGCTATGTTCAGAGAGTCCGGTTTTATCCCAGGCTTTTCCAGACCCAGGCCAGCTGGCCTTGGTGAGTTCCCAATAGAACATCCCCATTGTCTCAGTGTGTGGGTGCACCCCTCGCGGTCCTGAGTTCATTGCTCATGCTCTCTCTCCTTCTGCTCCTGATTTGGACCTTGAGATTTCAGTCCTGTGCTCCAATTTGGGTCTCTGTCTCTGTCTCCTTTCATCGCTTGCTGAAGGTTAATATTCAGGAGGATGCCTATATGTTTTTCTTTGGGTTCTCCTTATTTAGCTTCTCTAGGATCACTAATTATAAGCTCAATGTCCTTGGTTTATGGCTAGAAACCAAATATGAGTGAGTACATCCCATGTTCCTCTTTTTGGGTCTGGCTTACCTCACTCAGGATAGTGTTTTCTATTTCCATCCATTTGTATGCAAAATTCATGAAGTCCTTGTTTTTTATTGCTGAGTAGTACTCTAATATGTATAAATTCCATACTTTCTTCATCCATTCTTCCATTGAAGGGCATCTAGGTTGTTTCCAGGTTCTGGCTATCACAAACAATGCTGCTATGAACATTGTAGAGCATATACTTTTGTTGTATGATAAGGCCTCTCTTGGGTATATTTCCAAGAGTGGTATTGCTGGGTCCAGGGGTAAGTTGATCCCGAATTTCCTGAGAAACCGCCATACTGCCTTCCAAAGTGGTTGCACAAGTTTGCATTCCCACCAGCAATGGATGAGTGTACCCCTTTCTCCACAACCTCTCCAACAAAGGCTATCATTGGTATTTTTGATTTTAGCCATTCTGACAGGTGTAAGATGGTATCTTAAAGTTGTCTTGATTTGCATTTCCCTGATCGCTAAGGAAGTTGAGCATGACCTTAAGTGTCTTTTGGCCATTTGAAATTCTTCTGTTGAGAATTCTCTGTTCAGCTCAATGCCCCATTTTATAATTGGGTTGATTAGCCTTTTACGGTCTAGTTTCTTGAGTTCTTTATATATTTTGGAGATCAGACCTTTGTCAGTTGCGGGGTTGGTGAAGATCTTCTCCCAGTTGGTGGGTTGCCTTTGTGTCTTAGTGACAGTGTCCTTTGCTTTACAGAAGCTTCTCAGTCTCAGGAGGTCCCATTTATTCAATGAGGTCCTTAATGTCTGTGCTGCTGGGGTTATACGTAAGAAGTGGTCTCCTGTGCCCATGTGTTGTAGAGTACTTCCCACTTTCTCTTCTATCAGGTTCAGTGTGTTCGGACTGATATTGAGGTCTTTAATCCATTTGGACTTGAGTTTTGTGCATGGTGATAGATATGGATCTATTTTCATTCTTCTACAAGTTGACATCCAGTTTTGCCAGCACAATTTGTTGAAGATGCTCTCTTTTTTCCATTGTATACTTTTAGCTCCTTTATCGAAAATCAGGTGTTCATAGGTTTGTGGGTTAATGTCAGGGTCTTCTATTCGATTCCATTGGTCGACTTCTCTGTTTTTATGCCAATACCAAGCTGTTTTCAATACTGTAGCTCTGTAGTAGAGTTTGAAGTCAGGGATGGTAATGCCTCCAGACGATCCTTTGTTGTATAAGATTGTTTTGGCTATCCTGGGTTTTTTGTTTTTCCATATAAAGTTGATTATTGTCTTCTCCAGATCTGTGAAGAATTTTGATGGGATTTTGATGGGGATTGCATTGAATCTATAGATTGCTTTTGGTAGAATTGCCATTTTTACTATGTTGATCCTCCCAATCCAGGAGCAAGGAAGATCTTTCCATTTTCTGGTGTCCTCTTCAATTTCTTTCTTCAAAGACTTAAAGTTCTTGTCAAATAGATCTTTCACATCCTTGGTCAGAGTTACCCCAAGATATTTTATGCTATTTGTGGCTATCGTGAAAGGTGATGCTTCTTTAATTTCCCTCTCTGTTTCCTTATCCTTAGTGTATAGGAAGGCCACTGATTTTTTGGAGTTGATCTTGTATCCTGCCACATTACTAAAGGTGTTTATCAGCTGTAGGAGTTCTTTGGTAGAGTTTTGGGGTCGGTTATGTATACTATCATATCATCTGCAAATAACGAGAGCTTAACTTCTTCTTTTCCGATACGAATCCCCTTGATCCCTTTATGTTGTCTTATTGCTATTGCTAGAACTTCAAGCACTATATTGAAGAGGTATGGAGAGAGTGGACAGCCTTGTCGTGTTCCTGATTTTAGTGGGATGGCTTTGAGTTTTTCTCCATTTAATTTAATGTTAGCTGACGGCTTGCTGTAAATAGCTTTTATTATATTGAGGTATGACCCTTGTATCCCTAATCTCTCCAAGACTTTTATCATAAAGGGGTGTTGAATTTTGTCAAATGCTTTTTCAGCATCTAATGAAATGATCATATGGTTTTTTTCTTTCAGTTTATTTATATGGTGGATTACATTGATAGATTTGCGTATGTTGAACCAGCCCTGCATCTCTGGGATGAAGCCTACTTGATCATAATGGATAATTTTTCTAATGTGTTCTTGGATTCGGTTTGCCAGTATTTTATTGAGAATTTTTGCATCGATATTCATGAGTGAGATCGGCCTGTAATTTTCTTTCTTGGTTGGGTCTTTGCGTGGTTTTGGTATCAGGGTAACTGTAGCTTCATAAAAGGAATTTGGCAATGACTCTTCTGTTTCTATATTGTGAAATACATTAAGGAGTATAGGTATTAGCTCTTCTTGGAAGTTCTGGTAGACTTCTGCATTGAAACCATCTGGTCCTGGGCTTTTTTTGGAAGGTAGATTTTTGATAACGGTTTCTAGCTCTTCGCGACTAACAGGTCTATTTAGATCGTTCACCTGGTCTTGGTTTAGCTTTGGTATGTGGTACTTATCTAAAAAAATGTCCATTTCTTTTGCATTTTCTAGTTTTGTGGCATACAGGCTTTTGTAGTAAGATCTAATGAGTCTCTGAATTTCCTCTGTGTCTGTGGTTATGTCCCCTTTTTCATTTCTGATCTTATTTATTTGCGTGTTCTCTCTCTGTCGTTTAATTAGTTTGGATAGGGGTTTGTCGATCTTGTTGATTTTCTCCAAGAACCAACTTTTTGTTTCATTGATTCTTTGGACTGTTTTCTGCGTTTCTATTTTGTTGATTTCTGCCCTCAGTTTGATTATTTCCAGTCTTCTACTCCTCCTGGGCGCATCTGCTTCTTTTTTTTCTAAAGCTTTCAGGTGTGCTGTTAAGTCTCCGATGTATGCTTTCTCTGTTTTCTTTAAGTGGGCACTTAGTGCTATGAACTTTCCTCTTAGCACTGCTTTCATTGTGTCCCATAGGTTTGAGTATGTTGTCCCTTTATTTTCATTAAATTCAAGGAAGACTTTAATTTCTTTCTTGATTTCTTCCTTGACCCAGGTGTGGTTCAGTAGTTGACTGTCTAGTTTCCATGAGTTTGTCAGCTTTCTGGAGGTAGGATTGTTGTTGAATTCTAACTTTAATCCATGGTGATCTGATAAGACACAGGTGGACACTGATATTTTTTTTGTATCTGTGGAGGTTTCCTTTGTTTCCGAGTATGTGGTCAATTTTCGAGAAGGTTCCATGGGCTCCAGAGAAGAAGGTATATTCTTTCCTATTTGGGTGGAATGTTCTATAGATGTCTGTTAAGTCCATTTGCTTCATTACCTCCAGTAGTTCTCTTACTTCTCTATTAGGTTTCTGTCTGATTGACCTGTCCATTGCTGAGAGAGGTGTGTTGAAGTCTCCTACTACTAGTGTGTGTGGTTTGATGTCTGCCTTGAGTTTTAGTAATATTTCTTTTACATACGTGGGTGCTTTTATATTAGAGGCGTAAATATTCAGGATTGAGACTTCATCCTGACAAATTGTTCCTGTTATGAGTATAAAGTGTCCATCTCGATCTCTTCGGATTGATTTTAGTTTGAAATCAGTTTTGTTAGAAATTAATATGGCCACACCTGCTTTTTTCTTAGGACCATTTGCTTGAAAGATCTTTTCCCAGCCCTTTACTCTGAGTAGATGCCTGTCTTTGTGGTTGAGATGTGTTTCTTGCAAACAGCAGAATGTTGGATCCTGTTTTCGTATCCAATCTCTTAGCCTGTGCCTTTTTATAGGTGAATTGAGACCATTAATATTAAGTGATATTAATGACCAGTGGTTGTTTACGCCAGATATTCTTATTGTTTTTGGAAGTAGAATTTGTGTGTCTCCCTTCTTTGAGTTGTGCTAGTGAAGGGTCGCTAGATGCCTGAGTTATTGTAAGCAGTGTTGGCAATGTTGGATTCCTTGGGTTGCGATTTTCCTTCTATTACTTTCTGTAGGGCTGGATTCGTGGCTACGTATTGTTTAAATTTGTTTTTATCCTGGAATGTCTTGATTTCTCCATTTATAGTGAACGAAAGCTTGGCTGGGTATAGTAGTCTGGGCTTGCATCCATGGTCTCTTAGCTTCTGCAGTACTTCTATCCAGGACCTTCTGGCTTTCATGGTTTCCATAGAGAAATCAGGTGTAAGTCTGATCGGTTTACCTTTATAAGTTACTTGGCCTTTTTCCTTTACAGCTCTTAGTATTCTTTCTTTAACCTGTATATTTTGTGTTTTGATTATTATATGGCGAGGGGATGTTTTCCTTTGATCCAGTCTGTTTGGTGTTCTATATGCTTCTTGAATATTCAAAGGAATATCTTTCTTTATGTTGGGAAAGTTTTCTTCCATAATTTTGTTCAAAATATTTTCTGGGCCTTTGAGCTGTGACTCTTCTCCTTCTTCTATTCCTATTATTCTTAGATTTGGTCTTTTTATTGTGTCCCATATTTCCTGAATGTTTTGTGATGAGAATTTGTTGGCTTTGCAGTTTTCTTTGATCAGAGCGTTTATTTTCTCTATGTTGTCCTCAGAATCTGAGATTCTTTCTTCTATTTCTTGTATTCTATTGATTATGCTTGTTTCTGTAGGCTCTGCTCGTTGACCTAGATTTTCCATATCCAGCTGGTCCTCAGTTTGTGTTTTCTTCCTTGCTTCCATTTCAGTTTTCAATTCTTGAACTGTTTCCATTACCTGTTTGATCGTTCTTTCTTGGTTTCCCAGGGTATTATGTACGTATTTACTCATTTCTTCAAATTTTTGGTTATACTTCTCATCCATTTCTATAAGGGCATTTTTCACATGTTGTTTAAGGGACTCTACAGCTTTCATAAAGTCAATTTTTTCCACTTCTTCTGTGTTATGGTGTTGGAGACCTTCTGTTGTAAGATCGTTGGGTTCTGGTGTTTTCATGTTGTTTTTCAGATTATTGGGTGAATTCTTTCCTTGGCGCCTGCCCATCTCCTCCTATCGATGCTATCTAAGGGGTCTTTTAAAACTGGTTCAGGTTCCCCTGCTGGCCAGGGGCTCCTCTTACAAAATGCCCTTGCTCTGTTTCCTGGTTCCTGCCGGGGGCCAAGATCCCTCTCACCCCTCAGAAAGGTCTTCAGGAATAGGACCCGGCTCCTCCTTTGCCAGGGACCTCCCCAACCGAAGGCCTACCTCTTTGGTTTAATTGTAGTGGGGCGATATGTTCTTGGTGTTGCGCGTGGTCCCTGCAGCCTGCTTCTGCTGCTTGGACGGTTCCCGCCGCCAGCAGCCTGTGTCCTCTGCTGCCGCTCTGGTCCCAGTGGGTCCCCGCCGGCTGCGCTGGGCGTCCTCCGGCCGCGCTCCGCCGCCCGGTGTTCCGGCCGCGCTCCGCCGCCCGGTGTTCCGGCCGCGCTCCGCCGCCCGGTGTTCCGGCCGCGCTCCGCCGCCCGGTGTTCCGGCCGCGCTCCGCCGCCCGGTGTTCCGGCCGCGCTCCGCCGCCCGGTGTTCCGGCCGCGCTCCGCCGCCCGGTGTTCCGGCCGCGCTCCGCCGCCCGGTGTTCCGGCCGCGCTCCGCCGCCCGGTGTTCCGGCCGCGTTGCGTTCCGCCGCCC
This sequence comes from Microtus pennsylvanicus, assembly GCF_037038515.1. Classification (NCBI taxonomy): domain Eukaryota; kingdom Metazoa; phylum Chordata; class Mammalia; order Rodentia; family Cricetidae; genus Microtus; species Microtus pennsylvanicus. The sequence continues at coordinate 23,002,743 of NC_134592.1, forward strand.
GGTGTTCCGGCCGCGTTGCGTTCCGCCGCCCGGTGTTCCGGCCGCGTTGCGTTCCGCCGCCCGGTGTTCCGGCCGCGTTGCGTTCCGCCGCCCGGTGTTCCGGCCGCGTTGCGTTCCGCCGCCCGGTGTTCCGGCCGCGTTGCGTTCCGCCGCCCGGTGTTCCGGCCGCGTTGCGTTCCGCCGCCCGGTGTTCCGGCCGCGTTGCGTTCCGCCGCCCGGTGTTCCGGCCGCGTTGCGTTCCGCCGCCCGGTGTTCCGGCCGCGTTGCGTTCCGCCGCCCGGTGTTCCGGCCGCGTTGCGTTCCGCCGCCCGGTGTTCCGGCCGCGTTGCGTTCCGCCGCCCGGTGTTCCGGCCGCGTTGCGTTCCGCCGCCCGGTGTTCCGGCCGCGTTGCGTTCCGCCGCCCGGTCATATTAGTTTTATAAATTATATTAGCCCATTATTCTTATCTATGTTAGCACATGGCTTACTACCTTTTTCAGTGGGGTAGGTCACATCCTGCTTCTTCGGTGTCTGGACAGGACTGCAGGAAGATCTTCCTTCTTCACAGAATACTCTTATTCCCATTGCTCCTCCTCTACTTCCTCTCTGGTTGTCACACCTATACTTCCTGCCTGGCTACTGGCCAATCAGCATTTATTTCAAACCTAATTGACAGAACACAGAATTGTGCCACACCACATTTATAATTAATTGCAATGTAACAGAGCTATAATCCCATAACTGAAGAGACAGAAGAAGAAGGATTGCCCCAGACCTGGAGCAATAAGATTTAAGATAGAGTAAATATTTATTCCCATGAAGAGAAAACAACATACATATTTATATAGATATATTATTCATATATATTCATATGCATACATATGTATGAAGATTATGGTAGTTTCTCAAGGTAGTTAACTGAACCAATTTAAAAGTATTAAAAAGACATTAACTTATAGAAAATATATATTCATGATATTGACATGCTGTGTTGTTCCCTAAATGTACTATCTCAACCTTATGGGGAAACTAGGTGTCAAGTTTCCTCAGTGATAATACACTCTATGTATTCATTCCACATCCCCAGAAAGTGTTTTTGTTGTTGCTTGAATATCTCTTGCAATTCTATATGTGTATGTTGCTTATCATTTAAATTTTGAATTATGTGGAAAATAATGTAGAGAGCAAAAGAGCTTGCCATACAACCAGTAACCTGAGTTTCATCCCAGAAATACAGAGTTGAAAGAGAGAATAAACTCCCTATTGTTGGCTTTGGACCTTTACAATAATGTTTTTGCACTCTTGCCCCATACTTACACACACACACACACACACACACACACACACACACACACACCCCAAAATAAAACAAAACAAAATTTTATTTTATTTTTCTTAGGCAATCCTTGTAAATTCCAGTAACCAGGCAGGTAGTATAGGGAGGACAAGCAGACTAGGAAAAATTGGGAAAGAAGAAAGGCAAAGTCAGTCACAAGTCAGATGGAGAAGAAACTTTGAGAATACCTCACTGTGAGAAGATACCAAGCCACGTGGCTAAACATAGACAAGAATTATGGGTTAGTTTATGTTGTAAGAACTAGTTAGTATAGCCGGGCGGTGGTGGCGCACGCCTTTAATCCCAGCACTCGAGAGGCAGAGGCAGGCGGATCTCTGTGAGTTCGAGACCAGCCTGGTCTACAAGAGCTAGTTCCAGGACAGGCTCCAAAACCACAGAGAAACCCTGTCTCAAAAAACCAAAAAAAAAAAAAAAAAAAAAAAAAAAAAAAGAACTAGTTAGTATAAACCTAAGCTAATAGGCCAAAAAGTTTATAATTAATATAAGTCTCTGTGTGTTTGTTTGGACTGAATGGCTGTGGGACCAGTGGGACATAAAATTTTGTTTACATTTTTTTCCAATTCCACTTTACTTCCTTTCTCTGTTCATGTCCATTCTCCAAAAAATATACCATTGGTCTGTATTTTAATTGTGTTTTTTTAACTGTCACACCAGATCAGAATTAAAGATATTTAATTACTCTTGAATTTTGTTCTCCCTGAGTTTATCTCTGTTCCATAACAGTAAACATCATTGAGTCACTCTATTCCTTAAATTTGTATTGATAAGAAAAAGTCTTTATATGTATATATTCCTCTAGTGATTGAATAATAAAAGTCTTTGGGGTCCAGCCCCAAAACTCTCTTGAGGGTTCAGACTGAATGCAGCAGTGTGCAAAATGGACTTTTTTCTTTGATTTTCTGAGGAAAAACAAATGAATTCTCTCATTCTATGCTTTTCTGAGTCAGTCTCATTATTCTTCTGTTTCTATATTAATTCTGTTGTCCTAATTCTAATTCTTCCTAATTTCTTTTTTTTTCCTTTTTTTCTAGCCTGAAAACTCTTCTCTTTTTAGGAGACTTGAAGTGATAAAAAAAATTACAATAGCTCACTCTCATTGGTCAAAAGCTCATACTGAGCATAAGCAATAGGAATGAGCTATTGTCATGGCAACACAAGAGTCCACAATTACAGGAGTAAGAATGTGACCAGACAGAGGGCCCACAGTACCCATTGACAAGCTTTGGGACATAGGTCTTTGTCAGCAAAATATCAAATGACGAATTGGCATGCTTTTCTTAAGATGCTTTTATATAGCAACCTGATTAAAAATATACAACTCTGACCTTGTTCATAGCTGTAAAGTTTTAAACTTATGATTTATTTGTAAGAAGCCTTTAGTCTAGTCTGAAATTTCTCTAAGTTGAAAGTAAACTAATTGTGTGGAGTTCATTGGACCAAAAGAACAAATTAAGTTTTTAGGTGTCTACAATCCTCATGGGACAATTAGATATTGTTCTGGAGCATGTCCCAGCAATTCTATGCACCAAAATTATATGGCTAAAGGAAAAGCCATCTTTCTGAACAGCCACAGATATATGTCCATAAGATTGAGATGTAGTCATAAGATTAAATATACATATCACATGTACATATACATATTATAATGCAAGTACTGGGGAGACACCAAGCTACTTGAGCATGAGTGAGCAATAGTTTCCATAGACAATGAACTTGCTGGCCATGCCTGGACAGGATTAACCTCCATGAGAGTCAGTGTTCTGGTGGCTTGATATCTGAATTATCAATTGCCATATGCTCTATAGTTTCATGGTCTCCTACAATTGAAACACTTTTGAAATAGTTTTAATTACTCTTTTTTTCCAAATAAAATAGACTGTCTTGAGCAACTTATATAGTATCAGTTTTCCTTTTTAACAATTTGGATGAATATAGTTATTTTTTCTGCTCTAACCAACTTTCTTTCAAGAGAACAATGAAATTGATAATTGTCCATTGTGCTATGGACATGTTTCTGAATAATATTTTGAGCATTTCTCTGAATTTAATTTTATTGTACTATAAAGCTAATGGATATTTACCAACCCCCTATCTTAATGTCATCTCTTCTCTACACAGTCTTTTCTGATGATACAGATCCAAGCCTGAGATTGTTTTCTGTATTAGATGAGTTCTTGTTGATGGGGAAAGGCACTGTCCACATTAAAAAGTATGTGAATGTGTGATTCACTAAAGAGGAATCATTGGAGGTGAACTGTAGTTTTTAGGGTTCCAAAGTTTGTCAGCATTTATGTTGCTGGATGTTTGCGTGTATTCTCATGTCATATTCACTATGCTGTACTTCACCATGGCCTCAGTGTCTTCACTCTTGCTGTCTTTTTTATGTATATATTTCATATATATGTGTGTTTGTTTATATTTATTCAAATTTTAGCATCTTAAAAAGCCACATGTGTTATACAGTATATCTGTTTATGTTTCTTTTGTGCAACTTCTGTCTTCCTGTATATTGCCCAGATTATTATCATCACATGTACTGACTGTTTTTATGTGTTTCATTTTTCACTCAAACACAAAAACACAATCACACACATCCTAATTCTATCCTAGAGTAATTCCTTTCTTTTTAAGGAAAGAAAAAGCTAGTCACAATACTATTGATAGTCTCTGAATATGCTAATTAAAATTATTTTGAACTTTGTATGCTTTGTTTTGTTTCTTCTAAATCCTGTTTCTGTTTTAAATTTATCTCTCTTTTCATTAAAAAAAGAATTCTAGAAATCTTTGAGTCAGTGTTTAACACTCATTCACACTTAACAATAAGGTATTAAAAATAACTTGGAAACTCAATAGACAGGGCAAAGTTATCTACTAGATTGAAATGGAATGCAGTCTGTTGTTTCTTTCTCTTGGCTGTCACACAAAATAACATTATCTGTGGGCAGATGCTTGCTCTTACTTATTTATATAAGCTCCATTTTTAGGAGAAGGTTGTTCAGACCCTATGCAGGATTAGTAAAGTGTTCCTTTCTTCTCACTTTCACAATTTTCACTGTATGCAAGATGTTGACTCTGTCTCCCACCTCTCCCTGCAGCCTGATTAGTTAGTTCTAAACACCAATTGCTGACAGTCTTAGATCTTAGTATTTATAATAAATTTACACACACATATACATATATATCTTTGCTTTAATTTATGACAAAAATGGAGTCTGTGATTCAACAAGAAATACTGTAAATGATTTTTACTTTGGAAATCAGACCAAATAGTGAAGGGAAATTTTTCTCTTTTATAGGCTAAAGATATTTCTCATTGAAAGTGTGTTTTCTAATACTTTTTTTTCATTTTTGTCTCCTTCCTCTCCATTCTTTCTCTCCACCCCTCCCTCCCTCTCTCTCTCTCTCTCTCTCTCTCTCTCTCTCTCTCTCTCTCTCTCTCTCTCTCCATATCTTGAAGAGATATGGAGAGAGTGGACAACCTTGTCTTGTTCCTGATTTCATTGGGATTGCTATGAGTTTCTCTCCATTTTGTTTGATGTTTACTGTTGGTTTATTGTATGTTGCCTTTATTATGTTTCTGTATGTTCGTTGCATCCCTGCTCTCTCCAGGACTTTATTATGAAGGGTTTTTGTATTTTTTAAAGCTTTTTCAGCATCTAATGAGATGATCATGTGGTTTCTATTTTTCAGTTTTTATGTGGTGGATTGACAATTTTTTTTGTTAAACCACCCTGCATCTCTGAAAGGAAGCTGACTTGATTATCATTGATGTTAGTTCTGACATGTTCTTGGATTTGATTTACCCATATTTTATTTAGTATTTTTGCATCAATGTTCATGAGTGATATTGGTCTGTAATTCTCTTTCTTAGTAATGTCTTTATATAGTTTGGGTATCAGGGTAATCGTAGCCTCATAAAAAGTTTGATAATGTTCCTTCTGTATCTATTGTGAGAAAAAATTGAGGTGAATTGGTATTAGTTCTTTGAACATCTTGTAGAATTCTAGGCTGAAAACATCTGATCCTGAACTTTTTTTGTTTGGGATATTTATAATGATTGTTTCTATTTTTTTAACAGTTATAGGTCTGTTTAATTTACTTATCTGCTCTTAATTTAATTTTGGTAAGTGACAGTTATTCTGAAATTTGTCAATTTTCTTAAATTTTCCAATTTTGTGGAGTACAGGTTTTTGTAATATGAGTTGATGAATCTCTAGATTTCTTCTATATCTGTTGTTATACCCCACTTTTCAGTTCTGATTTTGTTAATTTTGATATTCTCTCTCTGCCTTTTAGTTAGTTTGGATAAAGATTTGTCTATTGTGTGAGTTTCTCAAAGAACCAACTCATTGTGTCATTGATTTTTTGTATTTTCTTTGTTTTCATTTTATTGATTTCAGCTCTCAGTTTGATTATTTCCTGCCCTCTAGTTTTCTTGGGTGAGTTTGCTTCTTTTTGTTCTAAAGATTTCAAATGTTCTGTTAATTCACTAGTGTGGAATTTTTCCAGCTCCTTTATGAAGGCATTTAGTGCAATGATCTTTCTTTTGAACACTGCTTTCATTGTGTCCCATAAATATGGATAAGTTGTGTGATCATTTTCATTGAATGTCTTTAATTTCTCCCTTTATTTCTTCCTTGACCCATTGATGATTCAGCTGAGCATTGTTTAAGTTCTATGTGTGTCTGGGCTTTATGGAATTAGCATTTCTCTTGAATACTAGTTTTAAACCATGGTGATCTGATAATACACACGGGGATATTCCATTTTATTTGTATCTGTTTTGGTTTGATTTGTTACCAATTATATGGTCAGTATTTGAGATTTTTTTCATGAGGTGCTGAGAGGAAGTTCTATTCTTTTATGTTTGTATGAAATATTCTATAGATGTCTATTAAGTCCATTTGAGTCATAACATGTTAGTTCCCTTATTTGTCTGCTAAATTTTCATCTGACAGACCTGTCCAGTGGTGAGAGTGGAGTGTTGAAATCTCCCAATATTAGTGTGAGGGGTTTAATGTATGATTAAAGTTTTAGAAGTGTTTCTTTTACATAAGAAGGTGCCCTTGTATTTGGGGCATAGATGTTCAGTATTGAGATTTCCTCTTGATGGATTTTTCCTGTAATTAATATAAATGTCCTCTTTGTCTCTTTTGATTAATTTTAGTTTGAAGACTATTTTGTTAGATATTTAGATACCTACACCAGCTTTTTTTAGGTCAATTTGATTGGAAATTTTTTTCTCCTAACACTTTACTGAGGCGGTATCTGTTTTTGAAGTTGAGTTGTGTTTCTCATTTTCATTAATATCTCTACAGAAACTCCTACAAAAAGATGTGGCTTTCTTGGCCATTTTATTGTTACGCCCGTTTAGTAACTTTACTTCCAGCCATTTAATTTCAATTATCTAACCATCCTGTTGACATTTTAAAAAGAGATTTTAATTTGAAAATCATTTTAGATATATAAAAAAGTGTAAACTTCATAGAGTATTGTAAGACCTTGAATTCAGTTTCTTTTTTTACTAATAGGTTATCTTAGTATAGGATTTTTTATGATGAATCAATCAATAATAATAAATATTTATTAATTATAATATAAATTCATACTCTTTATATTTAATTGTTTCATAAAATATTTTTTGTTCCTTACACTCTTCATATTTGTGGCAATTTCTTATATTTACTTTGTGTTTTGATTTTAAAATGTTAAGGATCTTTTCTAAATGTATTACAAATGTTCTTTTTCAATTATATGATGCTTGTTCTCAAACATGCGAAAGGATTTTGAATTAACTAAAGAACACAGAAGGGGGACAGTGTCTTCTAGCACCTACTATCAATAGTGCCTACTATCAGTATGATCTATGAGTGTTTATGCTGACCCTGGTGCTCTGCATGGGGTAATGCTTTCTCAGACTTCTCCATTGTAATATCCTTCAATTCTGTAACACAGGTATAAATGTCTTCATTTTATTAGCATATTCTAGTATTTATCATAAAACTGGCCAAAATTGTAAGATCTGGAACTTTTCCATTCAATATTTCGTCAAGAATATTGTGAGTTCCAAGAGTGCCTTGGCTATTCATCAAGGTCAGAGTCAAACTGTGCTGCAGATTGGGATATCTTAAAATATGAATAACAAACAATAAAGGAAAAGAAACTGACATATTTCTAGGCAAATTAACATATTCTCTTGACATCATTTTCAATGTCAGTTTATGTTTTATATTTAAATTTCATAATTTATGTTGTAGTGGCATTCCTTTTGTATTTTAATAAATAAAGATTGCCTGAAGATCAGAGAAGTACAATAGCCACACTGACCAGCCCTATAGACTAGGCAGCATTGACACACACCTTTAATCCTAGTCACCATATTAGCTTAGGTGTGTGCCATAGGAACCTGATGGTAATAGTGCACACTCTTTATCACAGAAGTAGAGGGGACTATAAAATTGGAGGGGTCCTCAGTCTCAGTCTCATTCTGAGGTTTCCTGGAAGATAGATCACCATTTTCAGACTGAGGTATAGGTAAAAGTCAGTGGCTGTTTGCTTTGTTTTTCTCATCTTCCAGATGAATCCCAATATTTTTCTCTGGGTTTTCATTAGTCATGCTACATTATGTTTTCAAGTCTTCCTCTTCAATAATTTTCTTATTTTCTTAACACTTTATTTTCTGATTATCAATAAATAATTCTTTTTTCTTTCTGATGCTATCACTACTTATTCACAAAAATGATATCTAAAGTATGAAAATTTTACTATCGCTTCAGAACACCTGGATAAAACATAACTAATAGCTGATGTCATTTCAACTAACTGGAATGCATGCCTTTGCTGTGCGTAGACTTCAGCCCATTCAAATTAGACCAGAATAATTTTTCTCAACAATGTTAACAAATATTTATAGGGTGATAATTATTAGCCATCGTGATCATTCAGAAAAAGGTTAAATTAGTAGTTTTACTAATTAAAAGAGATAATAAATGTTGATTTTAATAAAAGACATAGGAAAGGGAAGAGATAACAGTAAGATACTTTTATTTCAGAAATAGCATTGTATTTCTCACCTTGAAACACTCTCATGATTTTTTAAAAAATATTTCTACAAATTTACTATAGTCATTTTTGAGATGTCTAAGATGTTGCTCTTCGTATCACAATTTGAAGGCTTGGTCATCAATAGGATATTACTTTGGATTCGGGAAACTAAGAGATAAGGGAGCAGTCTTTGGGGAACCTATCTGGAGGAAGGGTACTAGATTCTTGATGGCTGTCGTTCCTATCAAATGCTAGTTTTATGCTCTTCTTCTTAGTACATATGCAAGGTATATTCCACAGATTCCAATTAACATGAAGTTCAGTTCAAATTTCTAGGACCAAGAAACTATTGACAGAACCCATTGAAACTATGATAAAAAGAAATTAATTTCTCCTTTACAGTGATTTTGGTCAAACGTTTGGATAAGAGTTGTAAAAAGTGACCCCCACACAGGGTCCCATCTTAAAATCTACAAAATCTTTCTCCCATACTACCTGCAGAAGAAATCAAGATACTAAACTGCACTCATGTTACTGCTATTGCTTACATATCTTATGTACAACTTAACTTTGCAGTCAAGTCAAAGAATCTATAGTTTGCTTAAATCTTTTGGATATTTAATATAAACACATACATTTTATTCATGAAATGTTTCATCAGATAAGAAAATCATATTGATTTTGTAAGAGGAGCACTCAACATCTATAAAATTTGCAGATTATCTCTTAAAATTTTTAAGCAGGTAACAATATTTATGAGCTTATTCCTTTCCATATGTATTCTTTCATCTCTTGTATACATTCAAAAAAAGAAGCATAGAAACCAAACTATGATAGAGGAAATGAAGTAGTACCAATATTTTACATGATTTAGTATGTCAAGCATTATATCAAATGCTTAAATCATTTTACACAGAAACTTGTTATGATTACCCTCAATTTGCAGTTGAGCCATCTAAGGATTAGGCATACCAAGTAGTTTGTCCTAAGCTAGTGAGTTCCTAAGAATAGTTCCAAAGGAATCAATTTTGGAAGCTGTGCTCTGTAGATACCAATTTTATTTCCAGTGTTTATCATTTACGGTGAGCTTCTGCAATCTTTTCTGTTTGTTCTCTTTCTCTGTGGTTCTTTCTGTGTCTATTACTTTTATCTAGGGCTGTCTCAGTTCACTGGGTTTGGGTCATAGGGCATTTTGGCTTTGAAAAGAAATTGATGTCTTCAAGCAGTATAAACCATATTTTCTCAGGGCAACTCCTTCATGGTATATCAAACGTGACTACACTAATTTCTGAATATCTTGATTAAAAACTCCAAAGTAGAGCAATGTTGAAATGACATTGTTTGTTGGAGAACATAGCATGGAAAAAAAGTATCTATATTTATACAATCCAGTCATATTGTTTTTTATTAAATACAAAATTCACAGAAACAAAACAGGAGATAATTATATATCTGGAAGTATATTTAGAGTGTAATCAGTCTTCACTCACCTTATCCAAAGCTAAGAACTTCCTCGACATTTTTGTTACACTAATACCTCATTAGAAAATGTGGAGGTATTTTGACCTTTTTCCATGATTATGTCAGACTTATTGCATTTGTGATTTATTGTCTCTATTTTTGAGATCTAAATTTTGTAAACATATATGTTTTCAGTTACCTGTAAAATGACAAAATGATGTGGGAGTGTCATATCAATCTGTTGATTTCATTGGTTAAGCAATAAAGAAACTGCTTGGCTCATTGGTTAGGAGATAGGTGGGAGGAGTAAACAGAACAAAACGCTGGGAGGAAGAGGAAGTGAGGTCAGACTTGACAGCTCTCCTCTCAGGAGCAGACACCTCAGAGAGAGACGCCATGCCCAGCTCCCAGGCAGATGCACATGATGAAGCTCCGACCCAGGATGGACTTAGGCTAGAATCTTCCCGGTAAGCGCACCCCTACACAGATGATTAGAAATGGGCTAAATTAATATGTGAGAATTAGCCTAGAAGAGGCTAGATAGGAAGGGGCCAAAGCAGTGTTTAAATGAATACAGTGTCCGTGTAATTATTTCGGGGCATAAGCTAGCCGGGCAGGCGGCTGGGGTTTTGGGGACATAGCCCCGCTGCCGCCGCTCTTATTACTACAACAAAAGCATATTAATAAGATGAAATTTCAAGTACTTGGAGAAAGTCTTTGGAAACAGTCGATGGTAATAATGAATTACCATTTTCCTCTATGTTTTCTAATCTAAAGTTTATCCTTCTTACTTCAGATTTTATTTAGTATAATCAGCATCATTACAATTTGCTTATAGAATTAAAATTTCTAGTAATCATGCTAGATGACAAGGTTTGTGTAAAGAAGATTGTAAAATGATGCAGGAATAGCTGTGTGTCTGGATCCCAGTTATAATCACAAATGCTCATTCTTTTTTATTAGGGCACAGTGGTTTCTAAGATAGTTCATAAATCTCTTCAGCAAGCTTTGTGGGATTTGACCACCATCAGGAAGCTTTTCCTTCTGCATTAAATGGTCTCTAAAATTCTCTGCTCCATGTAGTAAATATCAAAAGAAATTATTTCCTATTCAATCATATTTCTTTATAGTAATGTGCCAGAACTCTTAACCTGTACTGCCCAATGTTAGGAATTTCTGGTTAATTTGATCCACTCCTTTACATTCAATATGTTTCTTTTGACAGATAAAAAGCATTTTTTAGTTTTTTCCCAGTTCATTAGGAAGGAAAAATCATTATTAATTAAAGTCTATAGAGTTCTGTTTAATGTCCTTCTATACATTGGATCTGATGAAACAAAACAATCTGCTTATTAGTTCAGTTGCATTTATTCTAAAGTGTACATTTCAGAATACAACTGAGCCTTATTTGACTCTGATATGTCAAAATATTTATTTAGTTAGAATACATAAAAAGTAAAAAGCAAGAATAGCGTATTTTTTTTAAGAATGACATACTGCCACTATGCCTTTTCAACTTTCACATGAGTTCTGAATAACTGAACCCCAACCTTTATGTCTTGTATGAATGAACATCACTCTTGTCTTAATCCTAAAATTATAATTAATTATTACCAGATCATTGTTTTTACAATATAAAGAAGTATGTCTCAAATATGTAAATAGAGATAATTATTTTGTAAAAAATATTGCAGATATTTACATTCTACATTGAAATTTCTCAATAGGAGTCAGAATTTTATTACATTTGAGACTTGAAAGTAAAAAATATGACAATTATTTTCACTTATAATGTGAAGGAAATATTTCAAATAGAAAAAATTTTAGAACCAAAGTGTCAACATGTTTATGATTTATTGTATTTTTCAGCATTGAGAAACAGCTGCACTGAGGTAAGTTAAGCACAAAGATTGAAAGTAAATATCTTTTTAGTAGACGTATGGGTATGGAGATGGATTTAAAGGTTAGCTGATTTGGATGCCTATAAGCTCATAGCTAGGGATGTGGGTGTATTGTGATAGATCTGTTTATCTTTTTCTGAATACAAAGCTGATATCCCTGTCGGTGTGTATAGCATCAATAAAAGAGGGAAATTACAGGCTTTGAAAGACTTTGGTCCTGAAGTAGGAATTTCGATTTATTTTCTTCTTACAGCACAGAACATTTTTCTTTTGATTCTACAGCTCTGTCTCCCTCTCAGCCTCCCTATCATTTCCTCCCTCTCTTCTTTTCCCACTACACTAGGTAATGATGCACAGCCAGAGATTCCTTTGAAAGAGGCAGGCATGGAAGACTCTTAGTACTGGAAATGGACTAAGAATGCATCCCTTCTACTCAGGAGTGATTCTTACAGCGCATACATGAAAAGATCCCCATTCTTCTTTCTGAGTCTCTCTCTCTCTCTCTCTCTCTCTCTCTCTCTCTCTCTCTCTCTCTCTCTCTCTCTCATACACACACACACACACAGACATACACAAACATATAAATACACACTTCTTTCATATTTTTGGATGTAAGAGGCCAAAGTATCCACAGTGAATGCTGTAGCTCTTGCATAGCCTTTTAGTCTAACAAAAAAGAAAATTTTCCATCTTATCACTAGCAAAAGCAATATGTGCATAATAGAACACACTGAGTTTGCAATGAATAAAAGAAAATGAATGAGTAGATAACTCATAAAGAATCAAGCCAAAAGATAAGGTTGAATTATACTCTATCTGTATTTTCAGCACCTGTAAGATGGCATGAATTAAAAGCATTCACCATCAATCCTGTTCACATGGACTGGATCCTTAGAACAAAGAAATGGAAAGAACTCCAGCCAATGGCCTTGTGACATTTGTGTTCATGCTATGGCATGGTTGCCCTCATATGCATATACAGACAAATAAACAAAGACAAGGTGATGAAAAGAACATGTATTTTGATGAGCTATTACTGATTCCAACCTCTAGTGAAATCTTATTTTGTACAAATATGACATTAGTAATGATCATCCTTTAATTTGTTATCATGCTAACATTATGGGTGAAAAGCTTTTCATGAAAGAAATTTTTAACAATTTAAAGATGGGGAAAAAATCAAACAAAAAATACATGTAACAAAGAAAATATAAGTGGTCTCTTTAAACAGACCTCATTATCTGGTCTAAGAACTAGGTAAATATATTTTCAGAGATGTTTTCCATGCAGAGCAAGCCAGACCCCTGTAGTGATAAGGAATTAAACAATGAAAAGCTGGGGTTGGTTGTTCTTCCTGATACTAGAAGAGATAAATCTTTGCTTGTTTTTTAAAATTGTGCTTTACCTCTAAATCTTTGAAAAGAGGTGATGGTTAGTTCCAAAAAAGAACCACCTTCTACTTGCAACAGGGCTCCACATACAGACTCAAAGAGAATGTCAAAGGGCATGAGCAAGACCTGAACAAATCAAAGATGGATAAATCCCTGCATGAAGAAGGGGAGGTGGGCACAAAGTCCCATCACTAACAAAGCAGCTATTTGTAATTGATAGCTTCTGGGAGAGAGAATATCAATTTTCTCCAGTGGAGTGACCCTGGGTATATCAGTCACATTCTAGGGCAGGTCTCATAATCAAGAGTAGTTGCCCTGTGCAAAACTGACATCAGGTTTTATTTTTGTGTGTGTGTGTGTGTGTATGTTATAGTTTGGTGAGTTTTGTCTCTTTGTTATTGCTTAATTTTTCTTTTGTTTATTTTATAAGAATTGACTAAACAAATCTTTCATAGCCCCAAATGACTGATTTTTAAGTCATGAGCCTATGGCTCCCTTTAGCACTTTTTGGTAACTGAAAAGGGCAGGAAACTCATCTGATACTATCATTCTAAATTTAACTACAGGAAAAAAAATATTGGAGGACTAAGAGCTGTGAAGTTAGAGTGATACATTAAACCTGCCTCTGTTGAGGGGGTACCTGGGATATCTGGTAAATAGGACATAAGAACACCTGAACCCACTGCATGGAATGTTAAAGCATATTCAAAACATACACTGTGAATCCTGACAAAATATATTTCTAGATTCTGTTTGAGTTTACTGATGAAGGGGCATGGCATTTCAACAGCATTGTTCAGAATTGGCTGCAAGTGAATCAGAAGCAAAAAGAAGTTGCCAGCCAAGGGCTGTTGTGGGTAATGAATCCTGTTTCTGTGAAAGCTACATAATAATGAATGGAAGGATATTTTGAGTGGCAAAGATAGGAAAAGACAAAAACAAAGTGGCAAAAATACAAGTAATTTGCATGAAATAGTGTATGGAATGATGAGGTATCTTCTTTGGCCAATAAACTGTTGTCTGAGAACAGTTCACTTACACTGAGTTAGCTGACCTTAAAAAGCCAGAAACACTGAAGAGCATTGGGAAGGCAGATTAGGTAGTGAGTTTCTGTGACATCACTGTATCTGCTCATTATTATTATTATTATTATTATTTTGGTCTATATCTTGCACGGAGTCTAACAGGGAGCACCTTCTTGGTAAGGAAGAAAACAACAAAAAATAATGCCAGGCATGGTGGCACACACCTTTAGTGCCAGCTCAAGGAAGCAGAGGCAGGCAGATCTCTGAGTTCCAGTCCAACCTGGTCTCCATAGTAAGGTCCGATACAGCCAAGGCTACATATATAATGAGACATTTTCTCAAGGAATCATAAAATAAAGATAAAAATCAAAAGTATTTCTGAACATTTACTCAATGGAAAATAAAGCAATGCCAATTGTGATGGCAGTGGCAGCTGTGCTTCTCATTAATTTTCTCTTGGCTTTTTAAAAATTTTTACTCTAGTCTGGATTTGGTTGTATTTTATGTAGTTTTGCTTGTTGATTTTCTAACCAAAGAAAGAAAGAAGCAATGAAACTGGATAGGTGGTGAGCTAGAGAGGATCTGGGAGGAAGTGAGAGAAAGAAACTTTTATCAGAAGATATTACATGGAAAATATCAACTTTAATTGAAATTTATTTTTCATATATATAACAAAGTATAACTTTTTGAAATTAATTTTGCTTATTTATTTTTATACAACATGATTTTAATGTTTTCTTTCCTCTGCCATAACTTCTCCCCATCCTCCCTACCTCACTACCCACCTAAACAATCCAAACTCACATGATCCTCTTGAAACTTTTAAAATTGCTTTTTAAATCTTTTTCTCTTCCCTTTTATCATTCAAACCATTCCATATTTCCCTGATTGCACAGGTTAAAGTTTCATTTTCTCCCCTATTCAAGCCCAGTTTACCATGTTTATTGCTGCTGTTCTTGCTCAGCTCATGTTTAAGTGACTCTCCAAACACAAGCTCTTGTCTTTGCCCTTGGTTGCAACTCAAGAGATAGGAAACATATGTCCCGATTGCTAAATATACCGCTCACTTCAGACATGGAGTCCCAGAGGTCCCAGAACTAGACCTGATCTAAAAGCCTCCTCCCTGAGGACTAGCTTTCATGGTCATGCAAGTTACCACTTGAGGGAATCAAACAACAGTCTTACCCATCTATGATGTCTGTGAACCAAAACAGTGACCTTTATGGAAAGATCGCTGTAACAATGATATAGTGACACACATACCTTGCCAATGAGCAGCTTTCTAATTGGACTTAAGTGTGGCGAAACAAGAGAAAAATTGTTTTGTACTGGAAATGTCGCTACCTACATTGAGGTAATGAATTCATGGACCTTGGAGAAGAATCTACAACTACTACTTTATTAAACTGGCATAATCCCTAACTACACTCTAAAATACTTGTTCTTATACCTGCAGACAACTGTAATCCTCACCCATCAAGAAGACTTTTTTTTTTTTGCAACAGAGACATTATGGGAAAGCATAACCAATCAAAATGTAAATTTGGGGAGTTCAGTTCCAATTGATACATCTACAAAACAACTCCTGTTCCTAAGGCTCAAGGGACATTGTAGAAGAGGAAGTGGAAAGACTTTAAGAGCTTGAAGATCAGTGACACTGCATTGAGACCGTGTCTTCTCATAATTCTATCAGCTGCACACGTGAAGTGCAATATTTCATCCTAGTTCACCTTGAGTCACTATTCAATAATTGTAGGTTATTAACAAATACAACATTAAAATTTGATAATGAAAAGAGTTGCAAAATTATACTTAATTCCTAAAAGCCTCTCTAAACACATTTCTTGACAACTTGAAATATTCCATACAAAGCACTATGATCTTGGAAGATAAAGTTAGGAAAGACAGATTTGTGAAGGAGCAATTCACCTTCTAGCTTTATCTTTGTCATTTATAAACTTCTTCCTTTTCCTATCCACAAATCCACAATTTAAATTGGCCAATGATCATAGAATTTTTCTATAGTCCTTTATAATTTGGTCAGCATGTAAATTTCAGAAGTAGATGCTTAGAGCAATAATGATTTTATCCATGTTTTTAAATAATATTTTATTAGAAGGCAATTACTTATTTATGTGCTGTCAGTGGTAATTTTGCTTCCCATCAGCATTTCAAACAGAGAACTTTATTATAACATGTTCAATGATAAATGGCATTGTGTTTTGCTCATATTATTGCCCGAATAATTGCAATTATCCTTTCTCCCCATCACTTGGCAGATTTCTTACTTCCCAAAATAACCTACCATGTGCTTTTGTATTACACCACACACACAAACATGCACACACTAATACACACATTCACATATCATGTTTTAGAGAGTTGGATGCATGCATGCATGATAGGTAGATAGATCAACAGGTAGATGGATGGATAGATACATAGATAGATAGATGATAGAAGATTCCACATATGAACCAAAACTCAGCATTTTTCTCTTTGAATTAGACTTATTTTACTACTTATTTTACAACTGATGTTGTCTAGATATAACCACTTTCCTACAAATAACAGTTTCAGGTTTATTCATGACTGAATAAATATCCTCTGTGTTCCTGTTCATTTTCTCCATCCATTCATCTGTTGATGTACATCAACACTGTTTTCCCATCTTGTTTCTGTTGAAGAATACTATAATAAACATGGATGTGTTTGCAAGTCTGTCTCTGTGTCCTCTAATATAGCCGCAAACCTGAGAGAATACAACAGATATCCTATGACATCCAAAGCCAAAGTCCTTTATTTCCAAATATTCAGAGACTTTATAATAAAACCTAATCACATTAATACTATGGTCAATGAACTTTTTAAATATTAACCATAACACATAATAATTCTTGTACCTAAAAAAGTATGTCATTGGGGATTTTTGCATGAAATGTAAGTGATTTGTACAGCTTGTTAACAAATCACCTAGTGTGAAAATGTTGACTTATATTTTAAGATGTATTAAGATATAATTGTTGAGAACAATGTAGAGCTCAATAAAAATCAGTAAAAACGAACTAGCTAGAAAAAATATAGTTGATGATGTACTGATTCACATATGAGTATTTTAATAATATTAATCAAGTCACTTGTCCACTGTCATTTACTTTACACTTCTATATCAAGCAATTCTGAAAGGTCCTTGTGTATATACTGCAATCTATGAGTAGTTGACATACTTTAAGAATACAGTCTGAAATTGCTTTATCTAAAAGCAATTCTAATCCAAAAATTTTCTAATAAAAAATAAATCATGAGAAAGTCTTATGACTCTACTCTCAAGAATAATAGAAGAGTAACTTTTTCATTTCATACATTTTTATTTTGATTTTGCATAACAGAGAGTAAACATATTTCAATCTGTATTTCAAATGACATATAAATTCTACACTAAAGTCACTTAGCTGAATGAAGGCTTTCTAAGTGATCTGTGCCTCTCCTATGCAGAGGTTATATATTCATACATATTTAAAAAGTCAGCTTTTAAAATCCAATACAACTGCAATCCATTTTAACAGTGAGAACTGAATTGTTTTTGCCCCCGTAGGTGAATAAGATAGACAAGCTAATTACCTTTTTAACTTACAGAGCTTCAATTTGAGATCTCATTATCATTTGCTCTCAGGAATGAATTTCTCTCAAGTTTTGATGGAGAGCATGGCTTCTTTTATCATAGAATCATGAACCCTTTCCTTTTACTGTCTTCCTCTGAATTCCCAAATACAGTACTTAATGGAAGCCTGATTTTGCTCATCACTGTTTCAAGTGATCCTTAGAATAACTTCAGAGATAAAAAGGAATATATTCCATTTACATAACAGAATACATGAAAAATCAGTGACTGTGCTAGGTATAAATGATCGTCCCCATTGCCAATATTCTTGGCATTTAAGCAGGTCATATAAAACTTAGTTAATTCTGTTCATAGAAACATTTATAAATGGCACATTCCTGTTTTATGTGTAATCTCGCTTATCTGGCATAATAGAAAATTATCCCACCGGCAAACTACCTAGGGAAATTCTCAGGTAGTAGAATATTCTAGTGAGACACAATTACACACAAATATGCATAAACTCATACACACACACACACACACAAAGAAACAGAGGGAGAGAGGTGAATTTCAACAAGTATTGGAGTAGAAAGTCTAGAATATTTACAACCTAGAATGGGTTAAAACAAAAGATTATTGAGAGAGAAATATTAAAATAGTAAAATGTATAAAAACCAGTATAGGTGCAAAAAATTATTAGAATTTGATCAAATGTGGGACATTTAATAGATGATAGAAATTAAAATAATTATTAGTATTCAAACATGAATTTATTTCTGTTTTTAGTTGGAAAAAGTGAGTTCTTTTTAATACTGTCTGAATCTTCCTTTTGTTTCTGAGAAAATACACAATAATATAAATGTATACTGATACAAGTTTTTCATATTTTACTTTATGTGCGTGTGGGTTTTATCTGCCAGCATAATTGGGTATCACGTGTATGCAGTAGAATGGATACCAAGAATGGTTATTCAATCCCCTGAGTTGAATTTGTAATGTGGGTGCTGAGAATTGTACTGAATTCTCTGAGGCTAGTGCTTTTAAACTTTGAGCCAACACTCCAATCCCTTTATATATTTTTTAATAAGACAATTAGGAACTAAAAATGTCTTGTTTGCTTACTTCATTATTGTATGACCATCATAAAGGGGCCATTTATGAACAAATATGTGCTCTGTTTCAATTAAAAATATTTTGTGGGGACACTGGTAAATGAACTATTTTCTATTTTACATTTTTTATTTTTTGAAAATGTGATGTTATATACCATGCATATTACTGACATAAATTTTTCTTTTTTTTTTGCTTTTTTTATTTTGTCCTCACTTAGTGAATTTTATAGTCATGATGGATATTTATTTCAAGGATCATATGTTTTACAATCTTGCAAGTATGCATATTGTAAGAAATGGGTAAGAATATTACCCATAAACTAGCACTTTTACATTTTAATTAAAAAATTATTTTTATTTACATTGATGTGCATTTCTGTGTCTGTGTATGTATGTAGACCACATGTTCATGGGCTTTCTCAGAAGCTGAAAGACTCTTTTGATCTTTAGAGCTCCAGTCAGTTGTCACCTCCTGACATGGGTGATGGGATCTCACTACCGATCCTCAGGACGAGCTGCAAGTGCTTTTATCTGCTATATCATTTCTCCTGATGACTTTACTTATGCATTGAGTCTTTCTTTGTATGTGTATATGTGTGTGTGTCTTTGTTTGTGTGTGTATATGTATGTGTATATGTGTGTGCATGTCTCTGTTTGTGTGTGTATATGTGTGTGCGTATGTGCATACATAACATGTTATTTTGTGGGGGCCAGAGGAAAATTTAGGGAATCTAGCTATTTCCTTGTACCATATGAGAATGGGATTTATGCCATTGGGCTTAATAGCACACATCTTTTCTTGCTTGACTATCTTGATTGTTCCAAAACAACTATTATTATTTGGGCCTAACATCCACAAATAAGGCATCCAACTCTAGGTTTTCATATACCTAAAGGCAGTAAAAAGCTACATGTTTAAGGTAGTATTGTTGTGGATTTCCTATAAAGATTAATGAATTCAAATTAATTTGATATGTATTTGTGATATATTAGTAAAATTAGAAGGTATTTTAAAACATAAACTTAATTTAATTTTTATTATTATATTTGTTTTATTTCCTCTCTGGATACCTATGAAGTGATATTTATTGGGATATGAATGAATATGTGAGGGCCAGATAATTATAAATTTTATCACAATATCAATTGGTTAATGAATGTTTACTTATTGTGCAGCAATGCGTATTGTGATAACAATTTTCTTGTTTGTATCTATGCACACGCTTAGGCAAATACACATGCATACACAAATCAGCTATATTTAAGAGTAGCTAAATGAAAAAGACTACACTAAGTACCCAGAAGGGAAACACAAAAAGTAAAGGAAAACTGCTATCACAGAGTTTTCACAGAATGGTACATCCCACATTTTTAGGAGAAAGTATATATCATCACATACTGGTTGTTGACAAATTTTATCATAGAGACTAGTGACTAAATTTAATATTGATTAAAGTAAGTTAATATGGACTAATTTTGAACTATAGCATTAAAGTACCTAGAAAATTTATAAGCATAGGGCTATAAGAGAGAATATACAACAGTATACTAGTTAGGAAAGGCACCTTAGGAGCATTAGCAATGATGCTAGTTGTGGAGGCAGGGTGCAGGAACTAATCACATGTGTGTGCCAGCTTAATTCATAGACTTTTGCTATCTTTCAATTTTACTGGATCCAAGGTCCTGGCAAGGCTTAGGTGCTTCCTGAATATAGAATCTGACAACGTCAGTCGTGGTTTTTCTGAAGTTACAATCCATCTGAAACTCAGGCTGTCTTCCAAGTTCACATAGTTGTTTCAGAATGCATTTCCTTGCAGCTGTAGATCTCATGACTATGTGCTTTTCCATGGCCAGCAGGGAAGGGTAAGTGCCTTTTTTCAAAAGCTTCCAACTGATTAAGAAACTATGAAACTTCATTTTCCATCATGAAAGTAAAGCCTGAATCTGTAAAATCTCACTCACTTGCTGTGTTTGTGCACTGTTGCTCTAGCTAGGCTACTATGGTTTGGCTCAAATCCTCAATACCATGGCCTCACTTGTTTACAATTATTGCCTAGACTTTCTCATGCTTAAATCTAACCCTCCGTTCATCTCTCTATGGCAGATATTGGACTCAGATTAATCTTACATTAGGAGTTAATGATATCAGCTTGATGTCACACAGATACACACATTTATTTCTTGTACGATAGCCAAATGTACCTCAATGTTCTGTATGTCAATGACAGAACTGAGCAGTGTGAAATAAATAATATGGTTACAATAACTGAAATATTTGACATGTGAATTTCAGAGAAGTTTATTACATTACTCCTGGAAAACATGAAGGGAATATAACAGATCCAGCAATAATTTTAGGAAGTTAAAGAAAAAAGCTTTAGGTAGGAGCTAGGGATTGACTATGACTTTAAGAATGAAAATTCTGAGACTAGGGTGTTGATTAATTAATCAACAAATGAAAATCACAAATAGTAAGACTCCTACGCACTGATTAGTGCTGTGCCCAGTCTGCATCATAGAAGTTTTTACTGCAGTGATAGCAGTTAAGCAGAAATACTATGAATGATAGAGGTGACAAAAGGGTTCAATCTACAAAGGGAAACAGCTAGATCACCTCTGCAAAAACTAGAAAACATGCTTTACAAGTATGCAGAGAGAATATAAAAGCCAGAGGAAAGGGATATGTACAGTAAAAAAGACTTCTTTTGGACATGACATAATTATTTCACTCATGAACACACTAGAGCTGTGGTTATATGTATAAGATATGTATATGTATATAGAGAGATATAGATAGATAGAGATAGAAAGATGATAGATAGATAGATAGATAGATAGATAGATAGATAGATAGATAGATAGATAGATAGACAGATATATAAACAGACAGACAGCAGATGGATAGATATACACCAAATAGGAGTGTTGGCATTCAATAAAAGATAAAAGACAACCACGAGTTTCCAGCTTTCATTGGAGTCTATTTTCTTCAGTGGTATGTCACTGATAAATTGTCGCTTGCTCCAGCAAGGAAACTGCATGGATGCTTGGGGAAAAAATATCCATTAAACTGAGTAGGAAACACAAAAGTAACTGATGAACACAAGATGAGGACATGTGAGAACATGTTTTACAGCATTATATAGAAATTTTATTCTTTGACTTGTTGATAAAGAGATGAAGATGAAAATAGAAAGTTAAAGGGAAAACTACTTATGCGTGTTCCGGGGAACTCACCAGAGGTGACCACTCAGACACAGTGTCAAGCCATTGAAACTGGCTGAGATTACACTCAGGTATTTGGCACACAAGAATAGCCATTTAGACAATTTAGAGCAACAGATTTTAAAGAAAAAAAATCCACAATCTGGTAGCTCTCTCTGAAACTGCAGAGGAGGTTTTGCGCAAGCATGCACTTTAACAAAAGCTGAAATTAGCAGTTAACTGGATAGCATAGTTTGAATAAACAATCAGTTTAATAGAACCTAAGATAAGTTAGCTGAGACATAGATTTTAGATTCTTAGACTATAGTTGTGTATTTTTTTCATGGATTTTCTGTCAAAGAGATAAAATTTTAGTGAACCCTGAAATGATCTCAGCAAAAACACAATATGGAGGACTCTCTGCCCAGTCTGCCCTGTATGGAGTAGTTAGCTTAATATTCATTTGTCTTGCATGTAAACATCTGTAAATACTGCTATATTAGAAATGTTCCTGTAGAAATACAAGAAGCTATCATGTAGATTGGATACACACCAGAGATGTAAAGAACAAACCAAATGGCTGTGATTAAGCCTTAATAGTGAGTTAAGGAATTCAGAAAAATTTCAACTTTCCTCATCCTTAAAGAGACTTCTTCATTACTCCCTTCTTTATCCTATCAAATGCTTAAGATGATGTCATTATAATATGTCTTTAAGTAATTATGTCATTCTAATTAATTTTAATTAGAATAATTATAGGCAATGTTTAGAAACTGAGAAGCCTTGCTTTGCTTTGCTTATCCTCTGAAATATAGAGGGCCAAATATTCTAAGGTAAGCGTTTATCATTTCTGGGTCAAATAATTCTGAAACCACCAGCAGGCTAAGATTCATGTGTGCCATGAACTAGTGCATGCTGAGATGAACAGACACAAATATTACCAAATACATACGAATCTTAGGACAAATATTAAGATTAAAAATACACAAATCACATCTTTTCCTCTTCAAAGAATATCTATCAGAGTTTAAATTTTTAGGTCCCTTTAGAATTTTTTGAAAAACAGTATCTCAGGATTATCTTCCTCACCTTCAATGTGAACAATTGTCATTTTCTTGTTGATCACTCACTGGCCAGGTAGTACACAGTAGGTCTCATGTAGAGTACTTTAAATAAATAAATTACTTTTACTCCAGCAGGAAGATGATGAAGGTGCTAGATACTTCAATTTTCAGGTTTTTCTTGAAATATATTGAGTTCTACATTTTTCTCCGCTCCATTCCCTGCCTCTCCCTTCCCCCTTCAGTCCTCCCCCAAGGTCCTCATTCTCCCAATTTACTCAGGAGATCTTTTCTTTTTCTACTTTCTACTTCCCATGTAGACTAGATCGATGTAAGTCTCTCGTAGTGGCCCCACTGCAGTCTAAGTTTTATGCAGAATACGTCTAGATCATGAAGTTGAAAGGTGAGCTATTGCTTTGTGGTCTTGAATTTTTGAATGCTGTTTCGAATATTTATGGTATGGATGTATATGTAATTATTGTGCTCAAAATTGTACTGGATTTTAGGTGCCTTTTGGAGGAAAATATTCCTACATATAAACTTATATTTTAAGATGTTACAGCAAATATGCCCTAGGGGCTTTGCAGCTCTTTATTCTCAATGGATGACTATTCCAAGGAATACCATTTTTCTATTGTACAGATATTCCACGGTCCTCTTTTATAGCAAAGGCTTAACCGAGTGAGTCAGAGCTCATAATAAGCAATGTAGTATATCTGTATCATTAAACAGTACAGTTCAGTTTCAGATTCCATTTACTGATACATATTTCTGTATCATAGTTCTCATTCTGAAGTATTACAATGTGATCTCATGGAAAGGTTACATTAGCATGCTAAATAATCAGTAGACATATACTAGTTTCATTTACTTTCATCCAATTTATACTAAAATGACCCCGATGTGGATCAGCCTATTTTTTCTCTATTGTAATACTATTTGTTGCATGTATGTCAACCTTTCTCATTCTTAAATGATTTTAATAATCACACTAAAGACTGTTAAATTAAATTTCCTTGTACATGTGTCAATATAAATAAAAATCAAATAAATATTCTCTTTTTTATGCTTAACAATGCTTAGGTTAATACATTAATTGTGAATAGCTATGTTTTTCAAGTATTGATAAAGGTTGTCATTTTCCCAACCCAACATATGATACCTTCATTTCAAACTGAAAGATAAGAAAGTACAGAGCTATTCAAAATCAAGTACAAAATATCAAGAGGCCTGTTTGTTTTGAGGAAATATGGATTTTTTTTCATGATGTAAAACAGCTTGCAAGACTGAAAGAGAGTTATACAGAGTGTTGTCTGGGCTGATGTAATGTCACTCAAAATTCATGACTATAGATATTGCAGCCAAAGCTGAAAAAAATTTATTGGATTTGATTCACATCCTATTGTTGAAAAGTACCAAAACAAGACTAACATGTTTTATATAGCTTTCTGTCCATTGCATGGTGCTTTCAAAAATAGCACTGGGATGATTTAGATCACCTATTAGAATACAACATCAAACCTAGTGGTAAGAAGGTGTTTGTTACTGGAAAATATTGTCTAAAAGGAAATTGTTTCATGGCAATTCTGTGTTTTTATTACTGAAGCATCTAAAAAGCTTAACAATTTTGAAAAATTCAATGCAGAAACTATATATTAATCTTTTCCTTATTTTTTGTATTTAATCAGGTTCAATGAAATTTACTAGCACTTTCCTTGGAAAAATTTAACTCAGAAGATGTGACATTTCATTTTCTAACTATATGATGGAGATTAAAAAGTAAAAAAAAAAACCATGGAAGTTATAGAATTATCATGCTTGTTACTCTCCTGGGATAATTCATATATGCAAGTAAAATATCCATAGATCTATAGCCAAATAAAACATGTTTATCAGAAGACAATGAAAAATATGTGAATATGCTGAAAACTAAGGAAGAATCCATTTATTTGACGTGTCTATAATATAATTTTGGCATTTCAAAATGCAATGTTTCAAAACATGAATTCTTTACTAGCTACATAGCTTTAAAAATTAATCTTCAAGTATACTTAAAGTATACTTTTCATAAACAAAACATATTTATGGATACAATACGGTGCTAGTTCTATAATTTCTACTAATTTTTTAGCCTTCAGGTAATATTTAACTGTGAAAATATTACAAAAATTGAAAGTAGCTCGTAGAGTACCAGGAAGGAGAAGGAGTCTTCTAAGAAAGAGGAGAGCATGAAACAAGAGGATTAAGTGAGGAGAGTGATAGAAGGGCCGGTTAAAGGAGAAAATATAGGGAGGAACAACTTGTACTAAAGGCCTTTTAATGCCTTGTGGAAATCTGCCAATGAAACTGCCTAAGACAAACAAATATATGAAAGGAATATAAATGGGATCACTGTATAATAAGGAGTTAAGTCCATAGCTGGACATCCTATGCTACCAAGAAAACCACCAGTAAAAGAAAAGGGTACTCAGCATGGTGCTTGCTGTGGGCCTCTGCCTCTGTTTCCATCAGTTGCTGGATGAAGATTCTATGATGACATTTAAGATATTCATCAATCTGAATACAGGGCAAGGCCAGTTCGGGCACCTTCTCCTCTATTGCTTAGGTTCTTAGCTAGGGTCATCCTTGTGGATTCCTGGGAATTTCTCTAGTGCCAGGTTTCTTGTTAGCCCTATAATGACTCCCTCAATTTCTCCACTGCCTTTCCCTTCTCTCCTCCTCTTCCTCTCTCCTTTCTCTCCCCACCCCCATGCTCCCAATTTTGTCAGGTGATCTTATCTATTTCCCCTTTTCAGGTGGATCTATGTATGTTCTTCTTAGGATTCACCTTGTTACATAGCTTCTCTAGGATCATGGCCTATAGGCTCATTATCTTTTGCTTTACAGCTAGTATCCACTTATAAGTGACTAAGCTCTAAAAGTCCAGTTGAAGATTGAAAGGAGTGAGAATATGAGCCTTTGCCTCTTTAGGTCAAGACCATGATGGGGACACCCACTGAAACAGTTTGCCTGAGGTAATGGGAGCTCACAACCTACAGTCTGACAAGGAAGGAATCAGTATAGGACCAAACTAGATCCTCTGAATGTGGGTAACAGTTGTATGGCTGGGGCAGACTGCAGGGCCACTGGCAGTTTCACCAGGATTTATCCCTACTGCTTGTACTGGCTTTTTTGGAACTCAATGTCTTTGGATGGATAACTTGCTCAGCCTATATATAGTAGTGAGGGCCTTGGACCTTCCCCAAAGCAATATGCCTTACTCTCTCTGAGGAGTGGATGAGGGTCAGGTGGGTACAAAGGTGGAGGGAATGGGAGGAGGGGGGGAACGGGATTAGTATATAAAATGAAAAAAGATAGTTTGGATTTTTTTAAAAAATAAAATAAATTATAAATAAAAAAAGAAAGAGGTGCATATTCTAGAATATTATCCAATGGGGCCCCATAATTCTTTCCCCAAATAAATATCACACAGTGTTGGCAAAACCATTGGTTTCCCTCCACCACCTGATGGCAAGGCCTAATTTCTAAAGCTAGCACTTCTTTGCATCATCAAACAGGAAGAAACTGACCAACAAGAAGCTTCCCCACTATTGACAAGCATTCATGGCACTGTGAAGTACTCTGCAAGCTACTAGAGCAGAAAAGTAATTGTGAAGATCACCCAGTAACAAATCTTGCAAGTTGCAACCATGTCCTGTTTGTGAGATATATTTGTAAAATAGTGGCATAAATGTTATGGGATAGCCAACCATATTTTATTTGATTAAATGCTAACTCCATGAGACGGGATCCATACCAAACACTGCTAAAGTGGCCAAGAACCTGAGATTCCATAGATTCAAGAGATTACTGAGATTCTAGGGGAAAATGCATTACATGTATTCTGCTAAAGGATCGTAGCAATAAAAAGACACCATTGATATATTGCTGTGCTCATAGACTAGTACACCACTCATCCCTCATGAGATAAATTTCTTCTTGTAGTAGATGGTTAATAAATGCAGAGAACAATAAATAGACAAAGTGCAATAAATACAAATGGAAAAAGTACAAAAAAGTGAGAGACTAGATATTCAGTACTAAATGTCATCATGAAGCTTCTCCCTTTAAAGATTAGGTCTAAGCAGATTAGTAAGGATAATATGGTCAGAGCTAGATGTAATAAATGGTTGCATGGAGGAAACAATGTCTCCATAACTGATACACAGATGAACTCACAGAGAAAGCGACAGTATACACAGGATTCAATGCAGACAAGAAACCTAGGACCAAGAAATCTGGGTGAACACCAAGTCTTACTCCTAATCAGAAAGCAATTTGTAATTGGTATCTGATGGGAGAGGGAAACCACCTTTCTCCAATGGAGTGTCATTGGGCATATCAATCATACTAGGACAGACTGCACGCCAAATAGAGTAAAGGCCAACACAAATAGACAGTGTTTTATGTGTGCTGCTTTTGTTTGATTTTGTTTAGTTTAGATATTTTTGTCCCATTGTATTTATTGTGTATTGAATTTTTGGTTTGTTATTGAGAGAGAGATAGCAAATATGCAGTGGGGTAGGTAGGGAGGTGGGGAGTATCTAGGAAGAGTTGGGCAAGGGGAGAAGATGAGCAACATCAAATACAATGGATGACAAATTAAAAATTGTAGGCATATTCCAAAAATGGCATCTGACAATATAATGTTTAGTAATTGAGCCAAAAATCAATCAACGAACCAAACGCTCAAACAGAGAAGCACACACGCAGATCTGGTTCAGTCACACTTTCAGCAAGCAGCATAGTGTGAATATTAAGCACATGCCAAATCCTGGGTAGGAAACTGGCCCCAAAATCAAGATATTTTATAATATAAGAGATAGGTAATGTTCAGGTGGATAGTTATCCTATTGCCAATGCTGTGTTATCTATATGCCTAAAGTGATATCCAAAAAAAGAGATATCCATTACAAAATCCAGAAAATGACATGAACATTTCCGTAAACAGAGACTGCACTTTGTTTCTCAGGGCCCATAGTGAGATGATCCAATATATCAGTGCATGGGAAAGAATTGTGTCCAATAATTCATACTCTGTGCCAAGGGAGGGTGCCTATGGCTTCACAAGAGATCTACTGTAAGATCTGTCAATATACAAAAGGAGATAGACCCAGTGTCTTGCAAACTTGGTTTATCACCCCCAGAGTATACTTGTTCTGGAGGATCAGCCTTCTGCTCTATCAACTGACATCTCAGTACATGAATCCTGTGTCCCACTGCAGTATTGTTTCTGGCTTTGTAATCTTTATGGGATTTCTGTGTTTTGAATATTTGTATCTGCAACTACATGTGTTTCTGTTGCTTTTACATTGGATCTTTTTTTTAAACAACCTGATCCATTTTTTGCTTGTTTTATTCTATTAAGGATTGTCTGTTTTCATTGTATTTCTTTTAATTATTATTTTACCTTTTCTTCTTTTTAATAAATGCCTGTTTGTTTTTTAATGAGAGGAAGAGAAAGCAAAAAAAATGATATTGATTTAAGTGGTTAGGAAGATAGTAAGGATCTGGATGGTATTGGGTGAGTGGAAAGTATTAACAGAAGATATAGTATAAAAATATTTTTTCAATACACATCCACAATCCCAGAACACAAGTACCTGAGTAGGAGGCTGGCCATTGCAGTGTGTTAATCATCACAGCACCATTAGTTGATTGTCCTCTCACCTAACAATAGTACTGATAAATTTTGAAAAAAAAACTGCAGAAATTCTTTAAAAATGCACTTCTAGCCCTTGGCAGAGAGGCAGGAAGATCACTAAATATCGGAGGAAAAAAGAGAGTTTGGTATACATAGTGAGTTCCAAAATAGCCAGGGATACATAAAGAAGGTCTGTCTTGAAAACTCCAAAACAAACCAACGAAGAAAAATTAGCACTTTCAAGATAACT
Organism: Microtus pennsylvanicus; assembly: GCF_037038515.1. NCBI lineage: Eukaryota > Metazoa > Chordata > Mammalia > Rodentia > Cricetidae > Microtus > Microtus pennsylvanicus. The sequence goes on from NC_134592.1 coordinate 23,031,815, forward strand.
CTTCTATGATTAATTCAATGTAACTTTTCTACTGTGTTTATGTACAGCATAGTGGACATACATGCACACATGCAAACACAAGGACATGCACAAACACATACACAAGCAAACACACATTCAGCACAATAGTCATTAAAATACAAAGACAGAAACATTCTCTTAGCATTTCTTTGCCTAGAGATGTAAAATAAAGAAATATGAGTACTTCTTACATTCAAAGAATTATTTTATCTCTTTATCTTTAAGATCAAATTGTCAGCAATGTGATATGAAGCTCTTGAGCCATGTATGTGAGTGTGTGTGTGTGATAAATGTTAGTGACAGTAAAAAGATGTCCTGATCCTGAACAAATACCCGTCTACTTTTTGTTTTATGAAGCATTTCTCCAAAACATAAAGATTATTGCTTGCTTTCTACTATATTTATGGGAAATTCATACAGTGCTGGCTGCTAAACTGTAAAAATCTGAAAACATAAAATAAAACTTTTCAGGACACAAGCACACAGAATTAAACTTGCTATACTAGTAAGTACTGCAGTGTATTGTCCTAATAGAAAATCAATACAGCATGTGCATCATAGAATTTTCCTTACACTACATATAGCCAATGTGAATGTATGAACAATCCCGGAACAGACAAAACAGAACTTGAGTCCTAAAGTTTACAGGCACGAGTCTCAGCAGTTGTCCTTTGGAACTCATAAAAATATATCTTAACTGATAAAATAAAAGAAAACAGCTTTTTTGTCATAAAAACACTCTGCACTTTCTTCCCTTTTTAATATTTTTATTTGGGGGGGATCAGAGATTACAATATGATTTCTGCGTGTCCTTTCCTTAAGATCTACAAATTCTGTTTGTGCAGAAGTCCAACACCTATCTCCTTCTCCCACCAAAAGGGAACAGTCTTCTTCAAAGAGTGAGGGCAGGGCACGGGCAGTTTCCATAGAAGGCAAGAGTAGGTAACCTCCACCAGACAGAGGCAGAGGGCATAAGGACTAATGATGGTCCTGCTTACTCAAAAATGAAAACCCAAATGATGGCAGACGCTGAAAGCTGGGGACTTTCCTGAGTTATCGCCACTTCCTGTTTGGCATTCTAGGCAAAACCCTACAGCATACAATCAGTACAGGACAACTGCAGACCGAATACAGAGGATGGGAGAAGCCAAGGACGGTGCTGCGATGGCAGTCCTCAAAGTTCCTTGGCTTCTGCACAGCAGCTTCTGTGTCCTGGAATGCCTTCATGATTAGGTCATGTGGAAGGCTGCTACTATAAGCACTGACTATAAGAAGCCATATGGGTCACTGTGGGTGACTCCAGAGTAGACACTGCAGAGCATAGCCAGGGTTTCCAGAAAAAAACTGTGGCTAAAATGGCAAGAACCTACGATGCTCGAGCGGGCTCTAGGAGGTGGAATCCAAGTCTTGCAAGCTGTCTTGGACATCAGCGCTGTCTTTGCTGTCACTGCCACTGTCATCTCCGGCCAGGTTCTGCTGACAGGCCTCTTCAGAACCAGGAAGTGTGTTGCCCCTATTCTCCTTGGAACCCAGAACCATGTATCTGCCTTTCTTCAGCACCAGCTGCTTTGTCAGCTCCTCTGTCATCTGGAAGAGATCTCATTCCATGGCGTATGCATCCTCTCCATCGCATAGTACTTGGGCTCCGCCTCACTAACCTGGAAGTTCAGGGTGTGAGGATAAAGGTGCAGGGCCTCCCTGTTGCTCTTCCTCACGTGCAGGGATAGATACTTGGTGATGAAGTTCTCGATCATGGCCCGTGAGGGTTGGTCTACCAGCTTCTGGGCTAGGCAGAGGCGCTGGTGGGAACGCTTTACAGCCAGTGAAGTGATGATGTGTCCATCTTGGCCAGGACATAGCCCAAGATCTTGCCATCCTCATCCTCAGCAATGTAGGAGAGCTGGGGCCAAGAGAAGCCGGGGTAAAAGTAGTACTTCATCTGGTAGTTCTCGGGCAGGCACAGCAGCCATTGTGCAGATTCGGGAGCATGTATGACATCTTGAGCGGGCCTGTGCGGCCAGAAGCTGCGAGCTGCCTCGAGAAAGCCCACGCGGCCAGACCGACTGCGACTCCTTGCAGCACCAGTGCCTCCAATGCCATGGAACTCTGCACTTTTCACTAAGGCAAGAGGGCCTGGTATGATGCTGACAATCGGGATGACCCTTATTTCCTCTGTCCATCCGACCACAGAAACTACAATCAAAAAGTGTCCGTTAATTGCATGTGACTTCGTGTTTCATAGTTTTTAAATTTATCCTGGTTTTCAAAACACAGTTCTTGGCAATGTAATCAAAATTATTTTTAGGAGCTCACCAAGGGAAAATTAGAAATATGTATAGAAAATATGTGTCCTAATTATATTTTAAAGCATAATTTTAATTGACAGAATTACATGACATTCCCCAACCCTTTCCTTTTTCGAGCTCCTCCCAGGAAACATACCTCCAACCCTTTCCATGATCCCTTCACTCTCAAACTGGCATTTGTATGTATGTGTGTATGTATGTATGCGTGCACATATGCATGTGTATGTATGTATGTGTGTATGTATATAAATGCAATCTACTGAATTTGTTTTATTGTTTATGTTGTTATATTGTTTATGTGTACGTGGTTGTTTCACAGTTGACAACCCTTCCCTGGTCAATTAGTCAGGGGCCTCATTCTTACAAGAGGCTGATTAATCTTACTTCACCATCATTAGTTTCCTGTAGTTCTCTTCCTTGGGGTGGGATACTGAGAAATCGTTCCACTTCCATGTCTGTTGATAGCACATTTTTTTTTTCTCTTCTTGTTTATGAAGCCATTTCTAGGAGAGACTGTTTCATCACTAATTTTCTTGTCTTCTGGCCCTTAAATCTTGTAGCTCCTCTTCTTAGGTGTTCAATGAGTCACATGCAGGAACTTTAATATAGAATCAACTGATAATTGGTTCCACACAATTCGTTGTTTTCTATATTGTGTCTAGTTGTGGTTTTCTGTAATGCTCTCCATTTGCTGGCCTGGTACTGAACACCAATCTTTTCTACAGTAGGTTCATGGACAATATAAAAATTTCTACCACTGTTTTTCTGGACCAGCACAAGTCCTTACTGCGTTTTGTATCAGAGCTTAAGACCCACTAATAAGAATAGCTATCATCCTCACCAAAAAGAAGTCTCTATTTACAGAAGATTGAGATATTCTCATTTCTTAAATTGTTTCAGTTTTCAATGTACATGGTGAGATTTTTTTCTGTTTTATTATTTATTTAAAAAATTACTTTTCATTTTACATACCAACCCTAGCTTCCCCTACCTCCCCTGCTCCTGACACTCCCCCATCTCCCTCTCTTCCCATTCTCCATCCACTTCTTGGAGGAGGTAAGACTTTCTTTCAGGAGTCAACAAGGCCTGACAGCTTGAGGCATGACCAAGACCTCCCCACATATTAAGGCTGATCAAGCTATCTTACCATAGGGAATGGGCTCAAAAAAGCCAGTTCATGCACCTGGGATAAGTTCTGGTACCATTGTCATCTGCTAGCAACAAATCAAACAACATAATTGTCACCCATATTCAGAGAGTCTAGTCTGAGCCTAAGTAGGTTCCCCAGCTGTCAGTCCATCGTCCATGAGTTCTAATTTCCAACATAGAAACTACATGCAGTAACTGATGGAAGCAGATGTAGTGACCCATACCCAAGCAATGGGATGAGCTCCAGGAGTTCAGTTGGAGAGATGGAAGAGGGATCATGTGAACAATGAGGGTCAAGAACATAATGGGGAAATGTAGGACAATTAATAAAACCCACAAATAGATATTGGTGTTCAACCTGAAGGGCATGAAAACAAAACACTGGCTCTTACCTCTATCTCAGTCTGAACTGGTGATCCTGCCTCCAGAAATCCTCAGAATGAGAGAGACTAAGATCTGTGTCATCCAGTCTTATATTGCTCTCTAGTGCTGGGATTAAAGTAATGTATTACTACCACCCCGTTTCTATGGCAAACGAGTGTGCCTACTGGGATTAAAAGTGTGTCCCCACTACCTGATAAGTAAGACTGACCAGCACAGCTGTTTTACTCTTTGATCTGCAGATAAGTTTCATCTGTCAAAATACAAATGAATTATTACTACAGGGGAAAAACAGGTGAGATATTTTAAACTTTTGAGGGGGGGGGAATGTATTAAATGTTCTTGATGAACTAACATCAAATAAAATTTGTCAGGTTGAAACTTAAGACGTATGTAATGTTTTGCATAAACCACACTATTTAAGAATCAACCTTTACTTTCAGAAAAATAGAAGTGTAGGCACTATACAGAAATGATATTGAGAAGCAGTGGGTTATATTGCAGCAAGTAAAATTTTCATTAAACAAATATAATTAGTATCAGTATTTACTAATAAAAGAAATATCATTTTTCTTGTCTATAGGATGTGTATATGTAGGCCATTACATGCAATTACTTTCTCTTGAGGGATAGAGCTTGAGTTCTAGAAGAATCATTAGAATTCCATATATGCATTTTACTCTGAATATGTTTCCTAAAACTTCTCTTTTGAAAATTTAAACTCTAGTGGGTTCTTTGGTAAGGTATAAAGGTTCTTCTCCTCGTGAAGATTTTTCTCTGAGGAATTAATTCATCATCAAAAAAATAAACATAAAAATAGAGTTCTGTAAAACACCAAGTTCTACCCCTCTGCTATATAAAGTTGCTGTTTCCCTTTTATGTAATGACCATAACATCAAGGACCTGGAAAACAAGATCACACAGATACCTGACAGTTCTAGAACTTGGGTATCAGATTTCCCTGTCTGTGGAAATGGGAGAAAAACATTTCTGTTCTTTATGTATTACTCAGCTTCAGATAATTTTTTATAACAGAAAAATCACTAATATAGAATGGTGATAGTTGTTTTGTGACAATTTAATTATTTCACATTGGAGTCCACTGTAAAGCGGAATAATGTCCACACAAAGACTTGAAAGCTAATCTCTGTAGTCTACAAAGAAAAATAAAGCATGGTGATATGAATATATTAAAGATGCTGAAATGTAAAAATTATACTATACGATCCTGCTGAAAGCAATGTAATAACAAACATTCTTTTAAGAAAGTAAGAAATGCATTAACATAGAACTACACATGGTTCCTAAGGATAAGTATAGAAGAATCATTTGGTTGAGGAATCAGGATACTTCTAAAAGGCTCTAAAAGGAGGAGAGATTTTCAGTTAGAGCCTTGGAAAAGAAGACAAAACCTAATTTTTTTCTTCAAGTATTGTTTCAGAGTTTGAGATTCAAGAAATAAAGATAATACATAATATAGTTTTAAGCCACAAATTTGTAGTAGTCAGTTGCAGAACCAGTGGGAAGCTGACGTGCATGCAGTGTTTCTTAGACCCTGTTCAAACTAGCATATTATAACAATGCTTGCTATTAAGTCCCTAGAAAGTTAATTATTATCATATATTTAACACAGAGAACTCAACACTGAATAATTTCATGTTTTCCAGTGACTGAAAATAAATCTCATTTTATTTGGCATGTATAGTTGAAAATACCTGAATTTCAATAGTTAAGAGGTGGTATGAGAGGCTCAGGATTTGAAGAACCTGAGTTTTGCTGCATTCATTCTCTCCAAGGGGGCAGGGGAAGGGAGAGGGTCTCGGGATAATAACTGGAGCAATTCAAAATTTCTACTCTTTAAATATTCATTTTTGTTCATAAATTTTCTTCTACTTTCTCAAGGCTTTAGTGATGGGCTGTGTATAAAATATTCCCATTCTCCACTTCATAGGTTCCCCCTATGCATTATTCATATGCAGTAACGGCTGCTTGCAATTGATTAGTTCATTTGGTTGGTTTTATCTGACAAAGAATAGATTTCCCTTTACAAGGTATTGCATTATTCTTTTCCTGCCTCACTGTTTTGGAACTTTTACAGGCTATTCCTTTACAGAGTTTTTCTATTTGCCAATATCTCCATTAACAGGGACTCATCTGAAAGGACTGTGTCAAGAAAGAGATAAATGCTGGAGTGATTTCCAGTGTTCAAAGGTATTGAATTCTGTGGATGCGTCTTTCATTTTCCTCGCTGTCAAATCAATGCCTTCTGCTTTTGAGTCTATCAGGATATTGAAAGATTTCAGGAAATACATTCATCTCATGCAATGTCTACTCTGACAGTGATCTGAAAGATGGACGGGTGCACTTATGATTAGTTTTCTCGTGTGCAGCTTGAATATCAATACCTTTGACAGCAATCAGCAAGAATAGTCCAAGGGTTAATGTTTCATGGTTGGTATAGCAAGAACTGACAAGAAAAACTGGCTTTTGAGGGCCTGAATCATTCTCTTTCTACCATATTGTTTGCATCCTGTCCTTGGTTAGAAACCAGAGAAGTGCATAGTACATACAGCTCACTCTTCTTCTCTTTTCAATGTGAGGAAATGCCAGTGCTTGGAATGGTGATGCCTACAGGTAGAGTGGGTCTTTCTTCTATATTTTACCCAATCCAGAAACTCCGTCAAAATCAAGCTTAGAAATTTGTCTCCTAAATACTTTTTTAATTTATTTTTTATTAAAAATTTCCACCTCCTCCCCTTCTCCCATTTTTCTTCCACTCTTCCCTTCCTTTTCCCCTCCCTCTCCAGTCCTAAGAGAAGTCAGGGTGCTCTGCCCTGTGGGAAGTGCAAGGCCCTCTCCTCTCCATTCAGGTCTAGGAAGGTGTGCAACCAAACTGGCATTTTAAAAGGACAAATGAACATACCATGGAAATAATTGCACATCTATTTATTGAATCCCTCTTTACAAAAGCAAAGATATGAAATATGCCTAGATGTCCATCAACAGATGAATGAATAAAGATAATATGATTGATATATATGAGATGGGGGGAGGGAGGAAGGGAGAGAAGTTCATTAATCTGTAGAGAATGTTGAAGATACGTCATTAGCAAAGAAATTAATACAACTGAAAAACAGACTGTTAAACTAAAGTCAATCTCAGAAATAAAATGATCATGTTTTCTCTTGTTTGTGAATATGTTTTTTGTAGATAAATAAAATGATATATGTATATAATATATGAAACTAAAAGTAAGTCTGAAAGAATGACCATTGACTGAATGGAGGAGTGGAAAGGAAAGGGAGGAGAGAATATTTTCAAGATACACATATGCCCTACTTTTATACAAGTATCGTTATGAAACTCATCTGAATGTACAATGAATATGTACCAATAAAATGTACAAATAAAAAAAAAGAAATTTGTCTCCTAGGTGATGATTGAACTTATTAATTTCACAATCAGCATTATCTATCAGAATTTATTGCAAAGTTAAATAGACTACTCTCAGATGATTAGCATATACCATGGTCAAGGAGCACATTGTGATAACCTATATTTTTGGCAAATCTTGTCTTTTTTAAAATTCTCTATGGCAGCCAGTTTTTTCTTGAAAGGATTTTTCTTAATTATATTCATTCTGACAGTGTCAGTAAAATGTCCTGTACTTTTAGTTGACTATCTCCATCTAGATTGTAATTTCTTTTGTTTTAGACAGATATTTGTTAATGATTTTCCATGTAGATCACAACGTCATGGTCTCCTCAGATTTCATTTGTTTTAGTAGACATTATACTTATTTACTCAATGTATGTGTTACTTATGTGCAATAAAAGAGAATGTGGAGGCAAGAGGACAATTTTAAAATTTCTCTTCCCACTTTGTGGGTCCCAGTAGTTGAACTCATTTTATGAGGCTAAGTAGCAAGTGTCTTTACCTGATGAGCCATCTCATCAGACAAGATACTATTTGCTTGATTCTGATTCCTGTTTTGTTTGTTTGTTTTTTTTTTAATTTTCCACCTTCAGTAAATTTCATTTCACAAAAGAAATGCACTTACTACATGCAATCAACCAACTTTTGCAGCAACATAAAACTTAAATTTGAGAATAAAAATATACAAATATCATCTATACATCATCAAGTTTAGAACATTAGATAAGGGATAATGATCAGAAGCAATATGATGGATTTTTTTTTTCAAGACAGGGTTTCTCTGTGTAGCCCTGACTGTTGTGGAGCTTACTCTGTAGACTGGACTGGTTTTGAACTCACTGAGATTGCTTGCCTCTCTCTGCCTTCCAGTGCTGGAAGTCAAAGTGTTTGTCACCATCCCCACCTTGATGGCAAATATTTATTATTATTATTATTATTATAAAATTTTATTTTTTACCCTGGCTGAAACTTAACTCTCCTCAAGTTCCTGGTTTTACAACCTGTTGATTGTGAGAAACGTAGCCCATCTGAATGAGCTCTAAACCATCTAATAGAAAATTAGCTGTTTTTCATAATAACTGTTGAATTTTAGGGTAAGAAACAAAATTACTTTCAATGTCTTTCTTAATTTGTCAGCCTACCTATGAAAGAATTGATAGATATATTAATTTTAAAGTGGCCGTCCTAATAGTTAACGATAAAGACAAGACAAAAAATCCCTACTTAAAGCAATTATTTTCTGTTCAATGTTCAAAAATATTTACAAGATACATTTATCTAAACAATGTACTACTCACCTTCCATCTTAAGGGCAATGTATCCCCATTTGGACAATCAGTTTCCTTCCATGATAGGGAATGGTTCACTGGCCAAGTGACTATAAAGCACTTTTTTGTGAACTTCACTTTTCTGTGTTCATCAAGTGTAAATATTGGCTGATCCTATTCAAATCCTCATTTTAAAAGCCTTTCCTCTAATTGTTCTAGCATAGACCTTACAACTCTATAAGTATCCATTTTCGACTTCTTTGACGTCACACTATTAAGCCTACCACAATACAAGGCTTTCTTTTCAGCTCTTAAGCAATAAATTCATCTTTGTCTGATCAATGGAGTGTTCTAGAATAGAGAATTGACACTGGACCTATTCTTATCAGTCAATTAGTACCTTGGTGCACAAGTTAAGGAAATACTGCTTGTGACCTGGGTTCTACCTCAGAAGGCTAAATGGTTTTGTTCTGGGTCTGATGCTTCTGAACAATTTTCTAATGGGCTTTTTTTGCTTTGTGTACGGATGATACATCATAGAGATAATTTCAATCTTTAATAACTGCTAAGTGCTGACAATATTTGATGCTCTCTAATGGATTTTAAAATTTCCACAGAAATGAATGGGTAAGCTCAAAGCAAAGATGACAGTTTTAAAGGGGAAAAGGTTATAAACACTTTTACAGTTTTTTGGAAAAATCTGTTCTGCATTTGAGAATAGGGAAGTAACACATATTCCTTCTTTCAGGGAAATCTCTGACCTTAAGAAGATACTCCTATGACCTCTTTTGTTTCTAAGTAAAATATTTTTGGTTTCACTGAAGTTGTGATTTTAAAGATGACTATTTCACGACAGTTATTTTCCTTGTTATATTGATACTTTTTACTTTATTATTAAATAAAAGAATGGAGGTAATTTTCTACTTCACAACATAAATTTGGTAGAAGTTGAAAGGTGGACATACGTTTTATATATTTGTATCAAATATTTATAGAATTTTATAATGACACCATTTTCCCATATGGTATTATATTATTTAAATTTTTAAACACACTTTGTATTTTATATAGACTTCCTTAAACATTATTATATTCTTGTGATAAAGTCTCTAAAAGTTATTATTTTTGGTTGTCAACATGGTTACATGTGGAATGAACTAGAAAAGAGGGCATACTTGTGAGAATATGGAAGACATATGCCTCTCATCCAGATCTTGAGACAGGAAAACAAACACCCTTTAATCAGGGATATATCTTCTGCTGAAAACATCTATAGGGATATAGAACAAGGAAGTTTTTGTTCTTTGCCTGCTTTCTTCACCTTGCTGGCACAGCCATTCCTTCACTGGCATTGGAGCCTACTTCTTTAGAATTCCAACATATACTAAAGACCAGCTGAGACATCTAGCCTTGTGAACTGAGCAATTATCAGATTCTTGCACTTTCCATTCACAGCTTGCCACTGTTGCATTAGTTGGATTTCAGTCTTTAAATCAGTTCAATAAGGTGTGTGTGTGTGTGTGTGTGTGTGTGTGTGTGTGTGTGTGTGTACAGAAAGAGACATATTCATTCAATATGTTCTGCTACTCTAGATAACTGTGAGTAATACAGTCTATCATTTTATTTCTAAAACTTTAATTTATGTTGAATGATATGTAGGAAATGGGGCACGAAAGACCCTCTGTAGGTGTTTAATTCTCAGGCATTCTTTGAGGCATATGAAAACCAAATTGTTATCTTTCTCTGAAACATCTAAGATGATCAGTTTTTGATAATAGCCCTGCCAGATAGGAAAGTAAAACATTGTCAAGTAATGCTGCACACATGTGTGACATTCTCAAAAAACATAATAAATAAATGAAAACCATCCACTACAACATTTTATAAAGGAAGCAGAGTCCAAAACCTAAAGTACTATCATAGAAAAATCTCCAAGTAGAAATCTTCAAGATGTTTGAACTCACTTGCATTGCCATAAAAATAAAATCAGCATTGTCTTTCCAAAAAATGATACAGATATACAGTCTGTATGTAACTGATTATAGGATAAAGAATAATCAAATGGATTGGTGTATTCTAGATACAAAATTAAAACATAAGTAGTAAGTTCTTCCCTGTCTTAGGCATTTTTGGAGTTCTAGGTCATATTGGGTAACATTTATTTAGGTGGAAGTTTAAACTAAGAATTAATAAGGATTAGAACCTTCCCTTTTATTTTATTTTTCTTGTTGTTGTTATAAAATATACTGAATAAAATTAAATTATGGTAGTTCAGAGTTTAACTTAGATTATAGACTATAGTCAAGTCCATCATCAAGAGCACCCATTGCAGGAACTCAAGAAAGGAATCTAAAAATGAAACAGATGAAAAACAGACACTACTTAATTCTTCCCCTTGGGTTGCTAAGCTACCATTATCCTAAAGCCAAGGCCACTTACTTAGACATTGTGCCACACAGGGAAGGCTAAACTCTCTTCCATCAAGAACTAAATAGGAAACTGTCATTCTTTCATGGGCATAGACCAATCTGATCCTTGAATTCTCTCCTTTTTAGGTGATTTTACTTTTGTGCCCAGTTGACAACTGAAGCTGACTGTCACACTCAGAAATTTTGAAACCCTTCAACAAACATGGAACAAGAATTCTGACATCTGCTCCAGTTCTAGTACCCAAGTCTGTTAATCTAGTCATTTTGATGGGTAAGGCACGGTGATCATAGGCAGATATGTACAGATGTGTTCAGACACAATCATCGAGTCAGGGAAATAATGCTCTATAAGAGTAAATGCTTCCCACTCTTGGTTCCCTTGTGTGTTCCTATGTTTCTGCTCTGATCAAGGATTCATTGCCACCAGAAGATCATTGGCTGTCACTCTGTTTATTATCACCTCTTTATATTCCATGCGGGCCTAGTTATATAAATTCAGTTATCAAAACAAAAAAATCGTAAAATTAATCTTAATAAATTTGAAATGGTACACATGTTTCAAAACATTTTTTTATATTTTCTACCTCCTAGTGTAGACATATTTTCATATCAAGGTATTCTGAACCACAGACGTATCCTTCAGCTCCGGGCAGACTCATTACATACCCACACATACGCGCATACCCGTAGCATCACCACGCTGTCATTATCATTCCATTTAAGGCAAGATCTGAAATGGAAACAATATCACTTCATTTCCTCATTCTGAATTTATTCAGAGGTTACCATTAGGTCTTCCAGTAAATGTGCCTGCCAGACCAAAATAGAGACATGCAAAGCCAGTTCGTGACTTATTTCCAGTAAGCAGAAATCTTACCTTTTAATTTCTCTCAATTACTGAGAGCAAATCTCAGTTATGCTGGACTGAAACTGAGAGGAGTATTCTCACAAGCCACTGCCCACACATGTTTCGAATTTTGCAAATAAGTACTTCAAAGGTTATCACTGCTTACTCGAAGCTAACTTACAACCTCTGACATATTCGTGTTTTTGTAACACTGAAGTTTTCCCAAGGAGAGGTATGCTTTTTTTTTATTTTATCCTATCAAGACACTAGCATAAATACAATGAACAATGGAAAATTCAGAGGTAAATGTAAGCATTTTGAGCATTCTCTGAAAGATCAGTTTTGTAGATTTCACTGTACATCACAACACAATTTAAGCCCCTTTTCACATAACTATTCTTTCCTTCTAAGGTGCTGGTCACATTGGTCATATTTAGTTATCTTCTACAATATCACCATTGGGAGAAAGATACCTCACATGTCACGCCATAGTTCGTTTATGATTATTTAACTTATATCTCTGACAATGTCAAAATATCATAAGGAAAATGTTGAGGGATCATCTATACAAAATCATCTAAGAGCTAAAACCACAAATTTCAATACCACTCTGACAGATAATTTGTTAGTTGTGTCCAGCTTAAACAATTGTTAATGTAATCTTTTTCTGATATACAAGATGTTTAATCTATGAAGGGCATAGTTGAGCCCTTTTTGCTGCTGTCCTTTGCCTTAAGTCTGTGTGCTCATCATTTTCAAACATTTCCTCGTCATTATCTGTCATCTTCATCTAACTCACCAGAGCTAACTTCAAAATATAACTCAGCCTAGTGATTAGCTACAGTTTACACTTTCCTCATATTTAGAATTTATAAAGATTTGTAGTTGGCAGAAAGAACATTGGTATTCTTTGAAATACCAATATTCTTTGGAATTCCAGAGAGAGACACACTTGAACCCTACCAGTGTTCAGGGTGTCTTATACATGACTATCAGTAACCATAACTGGACTGTAATAAAAATGTCTTCCTGGAGACTACCCATTCTGGTGAGATAATAAAAAATAGTATCATTTGGAGCTAACCTAGGGCCCTAAGTTGCTCAGATTCAATAACAGTTTTTTTTCCTATCATTATTTCAATTGTCTTCTTAACTGCTTGAAAAGTAGGTGTACTAATAAAATGTACTTTAACATGTTCATTCATTACTGTAAGCTTTAACCAACTGATTATTGAAGAATGATTTTACCCTTCATTCAGCAAAACTGATTTGTGCTTGAGTAAGCCTGATGAAGTTTGGGTTTATATCTCTCACATCTAATCTAAATGTTTCAGCTTTGTCTTTTCACAATTTGGTTGTCTGTTGACAATATCAGAGACACCATGATTTCTAAACCATCAAATCACCTATAATTAGGTATCAATCTGATATTGGTGGATAGAATACGTAAATAAAATCCAATCCATGGTTTAGTTTGTGTGTGTGTTTGTAGTGTGTGCGTATGTGTGTGTGTGTGTGTGTGTGTGTATAAAAGCTAAGGAATATTATGATTATATAACAGAAAAGAAGAAATATTATTTGATTAGGTTTTGTACAACCAACTTACTGACAAAAGTCTTTGTAGACAACTTTTCTTTTAATATTTTTGGCATTTTATCAAAAGCAGTAAAACTTATTTTGAAATAAAATTTACATATACTATGAGATGATGGCTATTCAATATCTTGATAAAGAATCGGTTCAAGTGTTTTATTTCTTTTATGTCATACATGTTAACCTAGGAAAAAATTAACAAATCATTGAAATATGATATGACAGCAATTTCTACTGTGATTATATAAATGTACTAATTTATAGGCTTTATTTGCAAAATAACCAAAAGATTTAATTATAGTTCTCTACTCCATTTTACCATTGTTATTGTTAATATTTTGAAACTTATTATTCAGAAGTAATGTGCATATGTGTGCATGCTGGATAACCTAAGGAACAGCAAGCACATTCCTTTACCTAAAGGTCAAATGTCATGTCTCCTCATCTTCAAGAACCTGGCAAGTGCTCTGGAGAGTAAATGTATAACAATTAATTTGTCCAAGCATTTAAAACCATGAGCCTGGACAGGACATGGAAAGCAAGAACTGTACTAAATACCAGAGTGTCCTGCCAGTTGTGAGGCTTGGAAATGTAGCTAAAGTGACATGAAGATCTTGTTTTGTTCTTGCAAACAAGCCAAGCCCACAGAAAACTGCTAGCATGGTCAAATTGCTGAGCCTGGACGATAAAGTGTTATGATAACTCCCCCAGGCCCATTTGCATTCATGGGAACTTAACTTTGTTTTTCCACTAAAAGGACCATGAGATCTGGATAGTCACTTACTAAAACACACAAAGGGAAAGTACCAAATTAGCTGCCAGATGTATTTTAGTATTTAAATAGATTATTCTAATAATGGACTCACTTTGGTCATCCTTTTCTTTTTAACCTTTTTTGTTTTGTTTTATACTTCTTGGGATTAACTGTATATCTTTGCTTTCTAAATATCTATTTGAACTTTACATATGTGTATGTGTATAGATACTTATTAATATATAGCAGATGAGATACCCACTATTTATATCTAAATGATGAGATTTAAATGCCAATAAACGAAGTGTGTATTTGTTTTTATTTAAACAGTTGCACTAATATTCCTCTTTTTAAACTAGCATAAACTAAAGTTGAAATGACTTATAATTAAAATCTTCAACCTGAGTGAATTCCCAAAATTTGTCTGAGATGCCCAGTCACTGACTCAGAAAGCTCAGATTCCTTTCTCTGCTTTGCTTTTCAAAAATTGTACTCCCCCCAGTTATATCATAAAGTATTAACATTTTGAACGTATATACATCTTATCTTTAAGTCATATGGTTTTCACTTGTTATCATGTGGTTTCCAGATTTACCAGCCTTTAGTTACTTTGGAATTAATGTTTTAAATTCATGCATGATTTCCATTGTGTCTGTTTGTTTCTTAACTGATGAATGGATAAGAAAACTTCAGAGTGTATGCACATGATGAAATATTCACCACACTGACTTGGATCATAAGCCATGGAGAAATCTAGTTTGTACTGACCAGGAAGTCTCTTTCCCAGTACCTCGTTTTCATAGTACTAGAGAATTCTATGCAAGAAGTAAGGGGGGAAATCATCCAAAATCTTTCCCAGGTGTGAAACATATAAGCTCAAATATAATGCCAGGCTTGGTATGAAATATTTAAGGGTGCAATAGTCGCAATGAAAAATTATGCAGATAACCAACTTTATTATTTGAAGTTAAGACCTATGCCACCAACAAAGAGATGGTAATTCTATAATTCCAGTCATAATCCTATGGTTGGGAAATTTAGATTAACCTAATATTATTTGGATAAATGTACATATTATCAAGTTACTCTCCCAATTGGTTTACTGTTGTCAATAGATTAGTACACCTCTCAGACATCACAGAGAAGTTCCTTTATGTAGGGGATGATAATAAGTTTAGAAACTCAGATCAGATTGTAGTATAAATAATAAGTAGTAGGGGAGTACTCAGCCTTAAAGGGGAAATTTGTGTCATACCCCTACTCGACAGACTCAGAAACCACTTCTTCAAATGGGGATGAAAGTTTGTAAAAGGTCAGGAAAGATCAGGGTAAAACAGTATCTTCTGGGAAGGACAGGATCACTTCACCCATGAACCCAAAGCAGCTGTAATTTCCCTGTATAAGTTCCACTCAAGACAAGTCAGTCAATGTTCGAGCATAGAAGTGCAAGTGGCTTAAGGAACCCTAACCCATTCTGCGGAACTATAGTCAACCGATGTTCCTGTGGCGGAAAAAAAAGTGTTGTTTTTTTTTTTGTTTTTTAAAGATGGGTCCCTTGCTTCATTGGATGGCCCAACACCAATGAGTATATGACTAGCACAAACGGATTTCAGTGGTTTTAAAAAGTAGAAAAAGCACCTGAGTGGGGTGGAGGTGGGAGATGGATCTAAGAGAAGTTAGGCCTAGGAATGGAAGTGAATGTATTCAAAATACATTGTATGCTTGTCCAAAATTCTCAAAGAATTATAAATAAAAATATCATTTTAAAAGCCAGAAGAAAGCCCTTTCTGTGTTTTTCATTGTGGTGAATTTGTAAATGGTTGAAGAGCTGAATATATTGATGAGTTTAAACCTTACACTAAAAACTTGTACCAAGAAAACATAAACTGCCTCATAAATGCTTTAATTTACCATGTCTGTTTAAGGAATAAACAGAAATCTATGATAATTTGAAAGAAAATGACACATATAAATAAGCTATGATCCAAAGGCAATATTTTCCCCTTTGCTGTCTCGTAGTTTTGCTATTGAAATAGGGCTTTACATCACACAAAATAGACTCATAATATTTATGTGGAAAAGACAGATCTGGGAGCTTCTCATCTGTCTTTCTCTATCTCATGAATGCTCGGATTAAAGGTGTGACCCACCATGACTTGTGGTTTTGGTCCAGTTAAGTATATTTTGTTTATAAATTTGTTTTATATTTTATAATTAAAATTTTAAATTTACTTTTATAAATGTTGTTGTGTGAACGAAATGTATGAACTTAATAATGGCAAATTAAACAAAACTTCTTAATTTCTATTTAGAACTTACAACAGTTCTCTTTAAAAATTTTCCAACGTTATCATTATTCTCCAAAAATCAGCTCAGCAGAGGATCAGCCTATCATTTATTCTTTCCTGAAATTTAAGTACTTTATATAAATTGAAATTAAAATACAATGGTATATTATGTGTCTTCCAAAACAAATGGCTAATTTAGATTTTAATTAGAATGGTTCCAAGCTGAGAAACTTCATGATAGCGTCAAAGGTTTGGAATATATAAGGTACAGACACCGACTACATAGTAATGTTATTTTTAAGACATTGTGCACCTAAGCAATTATGCATGTATTCTAAAATGCATTTTCTCTTAGCATTATAGACTTCCTCTTCTTCCGACTTATATTTTTTCTATGAATTTTGCTAATTACTTGAACATGCATTTATTCTTCACTTTAATATGTGAATTGTTTAGTTATTGTCAACTTGATACAAATCATATCTGGGAAAGAAGAATTTATACTAAGAAATTGCCTCTATCTGATTGGCTTGTGGGGCAACATATTGATTAATTAATGATGTGGGAGGTCCTAGCCAACTGTGGAAATGTCCCTTGAACAGGTGCTCCTGAGTTATACAGAAAAAATTTGAGCAAGCCAAGAATTGTTCCTTTATGATTTCTGTCTCTACTTCTGCTTGAGTTCCTATCCTGAATTTCTTCAGTGAGTGAGATTGGTAGGGACACATGTAAGTCAAATAAATTCTTACTTCTTCTAGTAAATTTTGATCAGAGTTTTATTGCAGAAGTAAAAATCAAATTAATACATCATGCTTTATTTTCTGAACATCAATATTATTAACATCATTACTGTTAATTATTCATACTAATTAATTTTATGAGCATTCATTCATACTGTTTGATAGGTAAATTCCCCAATATACTATGCCACTTTTTTTCAGCACAGTGTAGGACCTGTAGACTTCCAATACATTCTTGTTGAGGAAATCAGCCCTTTTCAACTCAACTTTGTAGTCAATCCCCTTCAAACACAGATTATCGAAGGAACCTGTTCTTTCTTTATAAGACATATTTAAAAGGCTACATTGAGCACAAAATTTTGAATTTCTGAATAACACAAGCAAATTTTTGAGAAAAGAAGATTTAAATATCAAACCTATCCTTAAACAATTCTATATAATTCTAGAAAGGGATAGAATAAATTATAGGAGGATCTTTCCAAATGCTATAAAACACATTTATGATGTGTTTTATATTCTTTGAATATGTTAAAGCATTGAATGAAATGAATGAACTGAATTTTAACAGCAAAAGCTTTCTCAAGTGAAAGGTTGACCTGTTTGATTCATAGACAGAGGGTGATTGTAGATGAACCAAAGATTTGACATGTAACAGGAGATGAAGTTGAAGGCTCCTAGATGAACACATGAAGCCTCATACTGACTAGAGTAGAAAGTCAATGGTTGTACTAGATGCTACGTAGTGTGTTCAATATGTTAGTATATCACTGTGCTGTGTCTATAGGTTGAGCTCTTGTAGTCCAATTTTGGTCTAAGTATTGTATCAAGGATTACTGGGTTAAGACTTCGATCTCCACCTAGAAGTACTCGTGAGAAATTATTGCAAAAAAAAGAGTATTAGCTTTATCTAAAGATGAATCTTTTGTTTTTTATTTTTTTTATTATAAATCTTAATCTATTAACTGCTGTGCACCCACCACCTAGCACAGTGCCTCACAGATAATGGAGTTCCCATAGATATAATTATTAACGTGGAGCCATGACCAAGTTCCCATAGATATAATTATTAACACAGAGCTGTGCCCAATGGCAAGAATTTGTAATCTTAGCTGTTAGGAAGCTGAAGCAGAGAATCCACAGGTTCAAGGCCTGCATGAGCAACAAAATGAGAACAAGGCTCATCTATGCAACTTAGTAAGAACTAGCTTCAAAGTGAAAAGGGGGCTAAGGATGAATCTCACTGTAGAATACTTACCTAGCATGACCGAAGTCTGATTAGGAGGTACGGGCTGATTGGTGGACGTAGGTCACTAGAGATATACCTTTCAAAGTTGTATGTGATTTTCCAGTCCTTCCTTTTCTCTCTTTCTCTTTTCTCTCTCTTATTGTCTTTCTTCCTCTATTAATTTCCCTGTTTCCTAACTGCTTGAGCTATGCAGAATTGTTTTAGCCTTTCTTTCATTTTGTAGTCAAATATTTTCCCAATAAAACAACCCTAAGAACACTGCAGGCAAATGACCATGAACTAACTTTTCTGAAAATGACAGAAAAAATAAAAAACGTTTAACTTTACAATTTATTTTCCTGAGTATTTTTTTTTCATAGAGATACGATGTAATAATTTTTTTAAAGGAAGCATAAGAAATCATTTGAGGTCTATCACAGTTATTGTCTTAAAATAATAATTATGTCATGGAATGGAGTGACCTTAGCAGGAGAGGAGTAGTACCAATTCATAATATATTTGAGTTAAAATGCTCATGGTTTGTGGATGAATTGGTATTTTAAATACAAGGCAATAGACAAATCAATGTGAACACTTCACAACTAGTTTTTACTGTGACGTTACTTAGAAACAAGACATCTATAAAAAGTACCTTTTATGTATGTAAATAAGATAATTTTTTAATCATCTCATAAAATAAGATTTCCTTGTAAACAAGAATCATTCCTCATAACCTCTTGATAGAGTTAGAATACTACATATTTCACACTCCAATCTTTTTATTTGTAGCTCAGAACCAGTTCTTGTCATTATCTTAGATGAAGAAACTATAGTAATATTAGAAACAATGAAGTAATTGTCCTTACAAGCTTAGAGTATATTACGAAACACTGAGGAAATTTTTGTTGTGAACATACTTTTAAAGTGATGTTTATATTCCTTTGTTATTATGTAAATGGACTAACATGCATAACCTAAGGATTACTTGACATTTTTCTGTTGACAAGAGTTTCTGTCTCACCCGGTTCTGCAGCTATTCAGTCCCCCAAAAAATACACAGAGGTTTACATTAACCATAAACTAGTTGGCCTATTAACTCAGACATCTTATTAACTCTTATGACTTTTATTAGCCATAATTCTTGTCTCTGTTAGCCACATGACTTGATACCTTTCTCAACCAGGTCATCACATCTTGCTTCTTCTGGGTCTGGATGAGAACTGCTGACTGACCTTTCTTCTTCCCAGAATTCTCCTGTTCTCATTGCCCCACCTCTACTTCCTGCCTGGTTGTTCCACCTGTACTTTCTGCCTGGCTCCTGACCAATCAGCATTTTATTAGACAAGTACAAGAAACAAATCTTTACAGGGTAAAACCATTGTCCCACAGCATTTTACATTACATAGATATGAATGCTGTAATCCACATTAAAGTAAAACACTGAACTAAGATTAAGGCTTCAACTGTCTTTTATTTCCCATATAAGCTTAACATTAAACATATATATATATATATATATATATATATATATATATATATATATATATATATAATCAGATATAGTGCCACCAATAATGGAATAGCGCTGCAGTATGTAGAACTTACATATAAGTATATTTCCAAATAAAGTTAATGCATATGATGGGGAAAAACATGTGAATTTGAAGAAAGAGCAAGAAGGATTATATGGGAGAGTTTGAGGGAGAAAGGAAGATAGAAAAAATATAAGTATATTAAAATTTGGAAAAAAAAGTAAAGTTAAAAGCAAGAATATATATATATATATATATATATATATTCCAGACAAGTTATAAGCCTCATATTATAGCTAACCTCATATGATAGCTATTCTTTGCTATCACAAAACATGTGAGAAAAACAATTTATAAAGAAAAAACTTATTTGTGTTTATAGTCCAAAGTTTTATATCCATGGTCACTTAGACTGGTTCATTAAATTTGAGAAGACAGTACATCACTGTAGAAGCACAAATAAAAAACAATACCCAATCAAATAAGAAAACTGCTTTTAAAAGTTACCTAGATAAGAACCAGAGGAAAAAATTGGCTGGTGTCTTATTATCACCATTTCAGGTAGGCCCTAAGTGACCTGACTTTCTCCACTGTTTCTTACCTCCCTATAGAGACAAAGGCTGGTGTCCAATCATGTAGTTTATAATTATTTTGAAGGCATTTAATATTCAACCATAAGATCTTAAGAAAATAGATCTATTTCTAAACTGGTAGAATACCTTTGGTCACTTTATAGTGACTCTCAGGAACAGGAACAACAGAAAAAATCATAGTATGAACTCACCAAACATCTTCTTAGTTGGCCTTCATCTTGGAGAGTCTAAATGAGAAAGTATAAGAAAAATTGCTAAGTTAATGTGATTAGATATGAGTTCTGATCCTCACTGTCTGAAAGGGTTTCCTTGAGACAAATACAATCTGTAAACAGAGACTGTATGTTCATTTCCCAGCAACCCAGATCCTAATAAACACAGAGAAACTAAATTTATTACAACACTGTTTGACCAATGACCAGGTGTATTTCTAGCTAGCTCTGAAGTCTTAAATTAAGCCATTTATATTCATCTATGTATCACCATGAGGCTGTGGCCTAACAGTAAGTTTCTGGAGTCTGTCTGCAGTGGCAGCTACATGGTGTCTCTCTGATTCTGCCTGCTTTCTGTACATATCTCTTTTCAGATTTCCTGTCTAGCTATATTCTGCCTTGCCATATATCAAAGGTGTTTCTTTGTTAACCAGTATCATTAAAACATGTTCATAGCATACAGTAGGGACTACCACATCAACAATCAGAGTAAATATAAATTATGCTAGATTTGAAAGGGATTGGGATGAAATGTGCATATTTAAGGGTCAACAGGCTGAATTGTTAGAATGGCCTGCAAGCAGCAAAGGAGCAAACAGTATTTAGAGCATAAGAGCCCATCACAGCAGAGGAGGATATACCACAGTAGCATTGAAAGAAAACATGGGGTAAAATGGATAGAATTGTATTTCCTGTATTTAGCTTCAGGCCTTCATAATCAAAGCTATCTAGGAGTATGTCTTTGCTTGTAAATGGATCTTCTACTAATTTAATGGAAGAAAGAGAAAACCATGCATTATTAGAGCTTTACTTATTTAATAGATGATAATTATAAGAAGAGGGAAATTTGAAAATAGGAGGAACACAGGGTGAAAGCCAAGGGAAGGGAAAGATAGACATTGAAAGATATACCTTGAAGAGAGCACTTGGGGTTCAAAGAAATACCAGGAAAAATGGATGTAAAAGAAATAACTTTACCCTAAAGGTGCCTTGTTGTTTTTAACTTCCTAGGTTACACAACAATGAGAATGAAATTTTGCCTTCTAAGACACCAGTATATGTTATCTCTTAAAAGTGTACTAGGATTATAATAGACAGAGATCTGAAGAAAAATATGTCATATGAAAAACAAATGAGGCAGGGGTTGTCAATATACCACTAACAAAGACATTAATACAAGTAGGTGAAGAAATAGGGAGTTAGTTGAATACATGTCTAGAAAGGTAAATGAGAGAAAGCTTATGGATAGATAATAAATTGACATATTATAGACACATAAATATATATATACTATGGTAGATAAATAATATACACAATATTTATAAACATGTAGAAAGATGATACAGGCATCTTATGTGTATTATGGCATATTATAGAAAGCTATTTTATCATTCAGTGTTTTTTAATATGTAATGTCAAGTAGGATCAAAGGTACCAGAATAAGAAATGCCTATTAAATAAAGAAATGACAATTGTTGAAAAAAACCATACTCTTCTTAGATCCAAGTCTGTTCCTATGTGAGAAAGGAAGGGCAGGAAGCAAGAAGAGAGGGAGGGGTAAGTAAAGGGTAGAACATTAATGTGGCGGGTAAGAAGAAAAATCCATGAAGGTTATCAGAAGTTATCAAGCAAGCCTCCCAAAAAATTTCTCATCTCCTGGGAATGCGCTTACGTCTGTATCTGCAAAACATTCAATAGAAAGATGAGAGTGGTTCGTGGGAAAGAAGACCTCAGTATAAACAGTGATTTGAGGTGGTGAAGATTGTCACTAAATTCTTTATGCTTACTGGAGGCCCGAGGGCTGTAATTTCACAGTTACTGTAGGTAGCAGGATAATAAGAGGCTGAAAATATAAGGAGTAGCCCAACATTTGTTTTGCCTATCATGTTAAAGAAATTATTTTGCACATTTCTTAACCATTAACTTATACACATAAAAGAATTGAATGGGTATAGAAAAGAGAGGGCTCCAAGTAGTAGCTGGATTGCATGCATGAATTACATTTATGTTTGATAAAACATTCCTGAGAGAAAGGTTAACAGAGTTAGCTAGAATACCATCACTAGGCATGCAAACTGATCTCCTTTTCACTTTTCTTCCAAGTTTATCATCATGAAAACATTTCAATGTAACATCCTGGGCCCTAACTACCAGTGAGAAGTTCAGACTGAGAGCTAAGACTATATTTTTCGAGACTTGATGGTGACGTTATTTCCACCTTTTGTTTTTCAGATTTCGACAGTTCTCAGAAGCCATTAGTATTGCTGTAGCATCAGTACTTGTACTAGTATCAAGTATCATAATGTCCTTTAGTTGCCCAAGAGACCTGATATATACTAGACTTTGAGTTAATACACAGTGACTTCACAGAGATTAAAATTTGTGTTTGTGGAGAGTTCATAAAAATTAAGCAGATGGTGAAACACAGCAAATTTTTGATATTGTGGTAGCATTAGGGCCAAGTATATTTAAGCACAAAATTACCTTGAAATGATATCTGGAATTCTGGTTATGACTGAATTTCTTAGTTGAATTGGACATTGCAGGCACAGGACTCCTCTACCATGTGCTACATTTGAGTGTGTCAAGTATGCCCCCAGATCACCCTTCTGCTGTCTGCAAGTAACTCAGTATGAAATTTTGATTTACTAATTTTGTCATACTTCTAGAAAATTGATACATAAAAATAAAATTTGACGTTTCCTGTGATGCTTTAACTGGGCAAGAACATCTAAAATTAGCAAATATATCCATTTTCATGCATTGTGTAAAAGCAACCCTAGATGTGAATATACTTAATTGTAGGAAAATCACACAATTGATATAAGGATTATGCTCTCAGGTCTACTTACTATATAAATTGCTGGGAATGCATAATATAATTTTACCAGAGAAGACAAAAGTAAATATTACTGGATCGGTCCATGAAAGTCTAATTAGCTTATAATGTAGCTGATGTATTATGTATTTATCATGAAAATCATATTATTCACCCCCAAAATTGGAAAGATTAAATATCCAATAATGATTGTAAGTAAAATAAATTTAGCTTTGACTAATTAGTTTATAATGTAATGCAATAGAACCTCTGAGAATTACCATATGAGAGGATCTATCTAAACCTTATGAGTTTTCTGATTTAAAATGGAAGACAATGCAAATGTAAAACTGCACAAAACAAAAGTTCTTTGTTATGCCATATTCAAGAATAATTTTGCAGCAATACTTCAGCATGCATTGCAGATTTTAAAAGTACTTTTATAAACATACCAATATTTTTAAAATCTATTTTTAATGAAATCATAATGGCACATGTTTAATTTTTAAATTTTGTACAGTGTAATGATAAAAAGAATGTTTTATTTTCTAAATTTATTTAAATTTACATGTTTATTTGTGCTTTTCCAAAATTATAGAATTTCTAAATTCTCTGTATTCATGACTTGGCTTTTGTGTTACTTTTGAGAGCACCAGATGGAAATAAATCAGTATATAATTAGCAAAAAAACATATGCTTTCAAGATGTGTATATAAAATAAGCATAGCATTTTTGAATCCTAAGTATAAAAATAGCCAAACATATACAAGTGGGAAACATACAAATTTCCAAATATCAAACTATGGTGGTTGAAGAAAGACATTTTTACATGAAGAAAGAGGTTTGTGTAGAATGCCTTCTTCACATCTTCCTGATGTGGTCTTTTGAATTACTTCCAAATTTATTATATGGTTGATTCTCAATCTAAGACATTTTCTAAAACATATGCCTTTTACTAGCTCATCGTCTGTTATTAGTACTGTGCATATCCATTTTAGATTTGCTTTTATATTCTTTGCTCAAGAATAGAGTGGAGGTGGCACTCTATTAAAGAGAATAATTAAAGAGAAGGCAAAATATTGGCAGGTACTAGAAGGGCATGGAGAATTCTCTAAGCAACATTTGGATTCACTGATAGAAACAAATGAATAATTCAGACTATGCTAAATTACACTGAGAAAAACAGAATATTGCGGCATATTACATATTGCACAATACATGGACTGGACGTGAGGTACACTTTCCCTTACACTTCTGTGTATCAGATGGGATAGAGCTTCAAGACATCTGTACCTATTCAAGAAGACTAGGGGAAGAATCTAGGTTTCCTAGACAGATTAAAATAAATATTTCAAAGTAACAAAATAGGCGTCTTCAAAGCTGTTAGAATGTTTTACCAGTAAAGGACACCTATCACTTTTATTTTTGTTTTACTTCTTTTACACAGGTTAAGTCAGTTATCAAGTGTAAATTTGATGGAGTAGGAAAGAACAGTCTAACTCTGTACCCAGAAGCATGGCAAGAAACATTTGTTTTTTGCACATTCTATTAACTACACAGTAGGGAAGAGTGAACAGGAAGCTAAATGTGTGAAATCAGGGACTTTAAAAGCAAAAGGAAACATGAGCATCTAGCCGAGTCTCAGAACAATAAATATTGAATATTCTTTCTCTCATGAGACAATGAATGAGTTCTGGAGATTTTTAAAGTTGCATGAATAGTGGGCCTTGGAACAGTAGTCACTACCTGCTTCATTCTGCTTGTGTTACCATTTCATCTTCCTATGCTTTGTCCCATTTCAGCTACTAGTATTATTATGAATTAATAGAAATTATTAAGTTTTACTGGAAATGCTATCAGTATCTCTGTAATCGTGGATTTAAATCATAGTGACACCAAAATAGCATTGGCTTAAGTGTTTTGTCTCTAATACTTCAAGTAATCAAAAGGTAGCAAAACAATATGTGTTGCACTTCAGGATAAGTACCTTGAGTATAAAGGAGTTATTTAGAATGATTTGCTTTGAAAAATTCAGTTATTACTTATATTGATACAATTTGGTGACTTTTAGCCAACTTTGGAAATAATTAATCCAGAATCCAACATATAATAGATTTTTCTCTGATTTCTGTGAATCTTATTTTCAACGTTAGTCCTTTTCTTTTCACTGTTTTGTAATATGCAAAGAGATTAGTTTGCTTCACCTGGTTATGGCTAAAACATAAATTTTAACTCTGTTTATGGGCCTTACATCCTGCCAAGAGATTTCACATTGAGCTACAGATGACTATCACCAAATGAGTGTCACTATCCTGTAAGAACATTATTTTTATAGATAGAATTTTTTAAACAAACAAAAAAAATCAAACCAATGCCCAGGTATGAAGGAACATGAAAAAATATACAGGAAATTTTTGTCATGAAAAAATTATTTTCTAGAATCATACGATAATACATTGTGGATGTTCTTTATTTTTATATTTATTTCATATGCTCAAGGTTCTTACCAATAAGTATAGCATTCCTTAAGTTTTACTACCTTCTGATTGCTTGAGGTTTCAAAGACACAGATTTTTAAAACCACTGGCATTCTGGTGTCACTATGATTTGAATCCATAAGCCTGTAATTAGAGACCCTGATAACATTACTAGCAAAACTGAATTGTATCTGTTAATTCACAATAATAATGTATATAGGTGAGAAGGGGGTAAAGCATCAGAAATGGCAATATGTGAATGTATATGTATTTATGTACATAGAAAACTCAAAATTGACACTGAATATATGAGAAATTCAGAGAAAATTTTGAAAGAGTTCTATATTTGCTTTATCGGGAATTTATCTTTTTATTTTTTCTATTACAAGAAAGGGGGGTATCCTCAGTCTCCTTTCCAAAACTCAAACCATTCTTAAAATATTGATTTGTCCACATAAAATTATGTAATCAAGCCTTTAACTACTGATAACTAAGATAATAAAAGTCTTACTTAGAGCAGTTAAACCTTTTTGACAATTATTAGCATTTGCTCTCTGAGTTTATTTGTGGTAGTCTGGATGAGAATGAGCCCCACAGACTCATACATTTGAGTAATTAATTCCTAGTTGGTGTAACTGCTTGGGAACAATTAGGAAGTGTGGACAGGCTGGAGAAGGAAAGTCTCTGGCAGCGGGCTTTGTGATTTGAAAAGACTAGGTGATTCGCAATGCTTCCTCTCTGTCTCATGGTTGTTGATTATCCTGTTCAACAGCTCATGCTATTCTTTGCAAGGCCATCATGGACTCTAACTAACTGAAATCATACAACCAATTAAATGCTTTCTTTTATAAGTTGCCTTTATCATCATGCATTATCGCTACAATAGAAAAATAACCAAGACATAAATAGGTATAGTATAGGTATAGACAGAAATAGGTAGAGCATAGACTATTGCTGTGTCAGGACTAACCATGTGTCTTTTAGAACAAATATAGAAAAATTAAAACATTTTTTATACAAACTGCTGGACACTATGAACAGAGCTTAATGATTCGTCTGTTAGTAGGTGCCTGGAAGACAGTAATACACACAACAATGTGAGTGATGAAAGCCCAAGTTCAAGGCATTTTACAGGAAAAAAATATTTGCAAATGAATCAGAAACCATTGTGTTATTCTTTTTGTCAAAGAATGTAGATATTTTCTGCTCTTTTCCTAAGAATTTACCTGAGGCTAAATTAAAAAGCAATGGATTAATTCTCTTGGTAGCAGCCTAATGTTGACTCTATTGCCTGCACGTGAACTCTATCGTATGCAGGTCTACAATAAAAATGAGAAAGTTGGGAAAAGGAAATATAAAATATACAGAGAATAGGTGTACCAGAAAATTTAACGATGGAGACAATTCTTGCTATTGAAAGAGATGAAAAGGTTAAAGAGCGAGCCTGACTAGAAATGAAATAATGAGAGAGGTGCCTTCAGGGCAAAACTTCACCCAGGTAAGATTTCAACTTGTAGAAAAAAAAAGCCTAAGATATGTTTAACTCCTAAAGAGTAACAGCAAATAAAAACTCCTATGAATATAATTCAAGGGTACCAGATTTTGTTCCAATTTCATAGTCAGGCTTCACAGTGTTATAGTCATTGTATAATATTGTAAGATCCACCTCTAAGGTTGATGAGACCCACTGAAGCCAGGAATATGGCAAAGGAGTCCCTGTAATGAGGTCTTGAGAAGCCGCTGCTTTAGATTGTGAAAGCCTGAATGTCATTGGGAAACCCAGCATACTAGAGGTATCAGAGCTATTGGATTTCTTCCAAAGAGCTGAATACCAAGAGTGGTACCATCCCAAGAGAAAGAAGCATGCTACAGGCAGCAAAGTGTGGGGTCCAAGGAAACATTGAAGGAAGAGCCCAGACTCAAATAGTATGTAAGAAAAAAAGAGCATTTAATGTTCCAGCATACAGGGGCAATACCTGTACAAAATAATGACAACCCTGAGAGGGAGCTGAAGGCTCCAAATTCACAGCTAAGGGGAGTTGCAGCAGCAGACACGTAATTGGTTAAACACGCAGCAGTTACATTGGTATATTACTAATTGGCTGAGGCTTAGTCTTATCATTTTTGGACACACTTGGACAAACTTTGGCAAGTACAGACGTGACGCAGAAGGGGACTGCTGGATTTATCCTTGACATATTGTGGTGGTGACCTAGACCCTTCGTTTGTTCTTTCCCTTGAACCCTGAATGTGAGGATATTGTGTATGAATGGCCCTTTGTTGGAAGAGACCCGAGCTTTACCTTACTCAAAGAATAGCAGTTAAATTCAGTTATAAAAAGTAGAAAAGTTTATCCCCCTTCCAAAGCTAGAAGAGCGCACTTATTAAAGCCCTTCTATATTAGACAGACCTACATGATTTGGGGTTTGATTTCTTGGGTTTCAGTCATGCTTTGGTTCAGTATTTCCTTTCTATCTTTCATCTTTTTCCATGTAGAATGACATGTATATTCTGACATTGTATATTGAAAGCATACAATTTGTTTTTTCACAGTACAAGGGTAAACAATTAATAGACTGCCCTGTGTCTCAGAAGAGACTTGGACTTTGTAGTTTAAAATGGTGGGTACACTAAGAAAGACTATGCATACTTTAAAGTTAGACTAAATGAATATTGCTATATGACATGGCTCGGAGTCTATGTGAAACAGTGGGGCAGGGAATGTTTGGTTTGAATAAGAACGTCCCAAAATATTTTAAGAATTAATTTTCTGCGGGTTGAAATCATAAGGATGTGGAGATATGACCTTGCCAGAGGTGTGTCACTGAGGATGGGCTTTGAGATATTTAAAGACTATCATGGTTTCTGCATCATGGTTGTGGATCAAAATGTGAGCTCCCAAGGTTTTTTGACTTTTTTTTCAAACTGTCACCATGGACCTTAGCCATCTGTAAACAGTAAGAGTAAGACAAATTAAATGCTTTAAAATATAGGTTGCCTTCATCGGGGTATTTATTACTGCAATAGAAAACTAGCCCTGTTAGCGTCTCATAAAGTAAATGCTCATCTAAGTATTTTCCCAAAAGCCAGATGCTAATAAATTCAAATATCTTTCAATTCAAAAAAGTCATTTTCTTAGAAAAATTTCAGTAAAAAAAATAATCTTAATGTTCTTATCTGACATGAAGATATCTAAATTGACAGTAAACAGGTAATGATATTTTTTCTATAGTCTATACTATGCCAATATGTGATTCTGCCAAGGTATTTAAAATAAGCTCCTGTAAGTCTACTGCTTAGATCCAAGACCAAAGTTTTATGACTTTTAGGAAATACATTTACGCTATACACTTTATATTAAATTGGGAGTCATATTGCAAAAAGTGCTTTGGCAACTAGTAAGTACAATGCAAAAGCACTATCCAAACACAATAAATATAAATTTAAAGGGAAAAGAATGTAACCCTCTTTCCCCACCAAACTCAAGAAGAACTTGACTGTACTCTAGGACTTAATGTTCCTACCAGATAACTTAAAAATGTGCTGAATTCAAGGAAAGAATTTATGTATGGCCATCTGAACTTCAAGAAATAATTGCACAGCTATGATTTATCTTCCATAAAATTGAGTTAATAATGGGCTGCATTTTTTGGAATGCAAAAAATCCTTTAAAAAATATTAGGCAGGGTACCCTCTTATTTGAGAAGAAAGTTGTCTTAACATATAATCTGTCATAAACAAGTCAGCAAAATGCATGGCTGATAATCACATATGTAAAACTATTGCTTCTTGGAGGTTGAGAAGATAGACCAGATTCTTTCATTTATGGGATATTGAAAGAATTAATGGATTCCTAGGGGGAAACAAACCTTTAAGATTTCCAGAAACAGGAGAAGACAATACAGGAGCTGTGAAAGCAGGATTTCTATTTATGGAGATGCTTGCCTGTTCCTTCTCCTAAGCATAGATTGCAGTTACAGAAATTATGTCCTTGGTGGGTAAAGGAATATCATTTAGGTTTTAGATTAGCTGCTGCTCTACAATCTATTTTGATTGGTTTGTGTTAAATGACATGGTTGTGAAATGAAATACAAATTAGACTTAACTGGAGGAGATTGCATTAAAAATGTACTTGGCTGCACAGGGAAGTTCAACCAAAGTTCAGTGAGTTCATGCTGGTGCGATGCAAAGGGCTGGGCACAGTATCATGTCTACTGCTCTGTCTGGGTGGGACTTTACTGAGACACATCTTCTGGCTCCCAAATAAAGGGGATGTAATTTGAACATATACAAACACAGGCTTTCATGAAGTGACTGACATCCTGTCGGATGCAGTTAATTGGAGCCACCTGAGGATTGTTCGAGCGCTGCTCCTTGACCTGAAAGGAGATGTTGCTTCACACTTAATGCAGGCTAACCATTTTCCAAACTCGGTCCTTACATGCATAGTGACTAGGTACTGTAAATTCACCACTCATATGCTTTTGAATAAATAGAGAAAATGGAAGCACTTTAAAGTAGATACATATTTTCCAGGAAGGTATGCTTTCCTCACAATTAACATAGTTTGAAAAGGACTTTAAAATCATTTCGTGTAAGCTACAAGGAAAACTGTTTCGTTGTTTAGATTCAAAACACGTAAATTTGAAACACTTGCCCTTTTCTTTTCGGCTTTTTTGTGTTATCACTGAAACTTGAACATACCAATTTTCTTCTGATACATAACACAATTCTAAAACTATTTGGATTGAAAAACATGATTAGTACATATACTAGAAATTGTTTAGATACCTTACATGTTTTGCATTTTATAACATTTATAACTGGTGTTAGGAATGAACACTATAATTACCTTCATTCTCATCTCATAGATGAGCAGGCTGACTACAAAGAGGTTTAGAAATTTTCCATTGAATTCAGGTTCATATTAACAAAATTGAGATTTAAACATGGATAGATTAAAAGCAGCTACTGCATAGGCAATACCTTAACACACTATTAATGATCTGGCCATTCTGTGCTTATTTTTTTTAAAAGGAAGAATTGCAAAAGATTAATAGTAATAATGTTTAAACAATCAAGACTAAGAAGATATAAATTGTTTTAAGCAATCGTATCAATTAAAATTAATGAAAAGTTTAGGCTTTCACTTAAGAATGATGGAAATAATCAACAATTGACTGATGATTTACAAAAGAATTTATTAGAAATCATTGTCTATTACTATAGACATATACTATTTTAATTATTAATTTTTCCAATATTCATATTAAAGCATGTTTTAGAAATCACTATTGGGCTTTGAGACAGTCCACCACAGAGCTGTATCTCCAGTGGATCATTTGGATGAAATCATCAAAGATATATTGGAGTCTGTTAGATTAGGAAAGAATAATTAATCTCCTGTAACCATATTTGGCTATGTTTAATGACAATTTCCAATTGTGACATTTAATTACTCACTTGGTTTTTCTATGTTACAGTTTTATTTATCTTATTCTGTTTATATAATTTTATAATTACATGCATTTGATCCTATCATGGCTATACCTGTGAATTATTTCCTATAAATGTAAACTTTTTTGTATGCTTTTGTTTGTTCCAATGTGAATTCTATATATACAGGACTTTTCAAATTATGCAGCAAAACATTGTGTGTTCTCATTCTTTTTTAGCGAAATATAATTAAGAGGGAAAATATGACAAACAGAGCTTTTCCCTCATACCTTAATGTAATGCATCCTTATTTTTGTTTTAAATATGGGAAAATTGAGAGGTTACTTTGGGATGGGTATTTTATGAGAAATCTTTACTGCTTAAATACATTAGACTTCAGCTGCTCTGGTTCTTACTTAGAAGCTAATGGGGAAAACAGCTACCTCATCCATCCAAAGTGTTTTGTTCTTTGTTTATTATCTTATTATTATTATCTTATCTTTCTTCATTACATCATCATATGCGAAGTCAAAGTTCTGTGCATATTGGTGTTCAACTCCAGTATATGTCAGAACATTTGTAGAACAAAATTTTCTATTTTATTTCACTTCACACACTACATTAATTATTTACTTATTTATGTATGTATTGTAATAGACTGTTAGTCAGGGTAACAAGATGTACTTATAATTAATTTCATTCACACATGTAGTATGTTATACTTTTTCATACATAGAATGAAAATATCTTATTGACTTTTATGTTATAAGCCATGTGCCAAATTACGTAGTTATATGTTAATTATAAACAGATTTATTCTTCACTGTGTTTGTTTTCTTTTTTAGCCTATATAAGCATAATCATTTCAAAATTTAAATAAAACATTTGTTTATGAAACTGTGTGCTTACTTTGGAACAACTACTTTTAAACCTGTTTTGGGGTCTGAATGAGAATAATATTTTTTAAGTTAAAATTCAAGCATTTCCTCTCAAAGTGCCTCATGCTTGATTTGATATGCTTGAATTAAACATACCCAATCTATTTGAATCTCTTCCTATTTAAGGAGAGGCATTCCAGTTAACTTCCTCTCTCTGTGACTTTCCAAACATGAATTAAAATGTGTAAAATGATTTGAAACTCATGGTGAAAGGATGCTTTAGAGTGCTAATCCCCCACAAATTCTTCCTCAGGATCCTGCTTAAATAAGCAGGAAACTTCTTGAATTGAACAAGCTTTGTGGGTGGTCAAGCTATGGCTAACAGGAAGCAAGGGAGATTTCAATTAAAGATGTGAGTTCTCTCACATAAATACTCTTATTTGTCAGTGTGTGTACATGTGTGTGAGTTTAGGCCTGCCGGATGGAGCAGGCAAGTCAAAAGAGAAGGAAAATAAAATGTCCCACGTTGTGGAAAAGAAATTTAGGGAGAGCTTAGATACTTTGGAGAAAGTATATTTTAGCTCATTTATATATCAGTAGTTTAAAATGATATAGAATTTTGCTATCATCAGAATTTTGATGCATTGATAAATTCAAGGGCTAAACCATATTTTTGTCTAAGATGAAAGAAGGACTGGAGATTTTCTCTCTTGAATATTATAGTGGAAACCTTACATATCTTATGGACAGTAAGTTTAAATGCATTTGTCTAAAAGAGCTGAATGATACTTTTCTAATTCTGCCTTATAAAAAATAACTTACTAATTGTTTCCTAGGTTTCCGTATTATTCACTAATAATTGTATCACGATATTTCTAGGTTAGAGATGTTGAGTTATTAGAGTAGTTCTGAAATTTGCTAAAATTTGCACATAGTAAGATTCATTTTTCTTATATAGAAAAGTTCTTAAATTGTGTTTCAAGAAAGTTACTCACAAATGCTTTTGAGCCTGTTTTTAAAGAAAGGACACTTCAAGAAGAAGGCAGCTCCTGGGGTCAGTGACCTTTTA
Organism: Microtus pennsylvanicus; assembly: GCF_037038515.1. Lineage (NCBI taxonomy): Eukaryota > Metazoa > Chordata > Mammalia > Rodentia > Cricetidae > Microtus > Microtus pennsylvanicus. The sequence continues at coordinate 23,065,266 of NC_134592.1, forward strand.
TTATCAGAGTCTCAGAAGCCTCTATAGAACACAGCTCCCAACCCAAAGAAATATGGGACCTGTGACGAGACAAAATGGCCTTTATGATTGCTCAGGACAAACTCAAAACTACCTGTCTTCATGACTCCCTGCCCCTAATCCATTTCAACCAGTAGTGGAGGTATTTCTAAACCTCCAATTCCTGCTATTCTTGCTGGATAACAACACAAGAAAGCATTTCTTTAAAATAAAAACAAAACAGTGTCATATACTAGCTTCACTACATATCACAAAGTGAATTCTCCTCCCTCAGTTTCAGTTTTTATCATGATTTTTTAAAACCTTTAAACATACAGGAATGTTTCCTGTGAGAATTCTAACTTCATACCAAGAACAGAGAATTTCTTCAGTTTCTAGACATCATTCCTTTAAACTTTTTCACATTTAGGTCTGGAGAGATAACAGGACTTGCTGTGTGACAAGGGTCTGAGTTCAGATCCTGATTTCTAAGTAGCAAATGTCAGGCATTCCAACCATGGCTGCGGGACCAGGGTGAAGGGTCAGAGACAGTATCACTAGTGTTACTGCCTGCCTGCCTATATTCAGATTCAATGAAACTATCTGTCTTAAGGAAATATGGGAGAGAGAAAAAGAAAAATACAACTGATGCTTTCTTTCAAATTCCTCACATACATGCACATGGGGCACACAAATGTACATATAGCACACACACACATGAACTCACACACAAATGCATACAAAATAATTGAATAAAGATCAAAATAAGCATTTCCACATGTTTTAAACTTAAATTTAAGTTTTAAATTTCAAGTTTAAAACTATGATAAATATGAGTTTTTAAGTGATCGAGCTTTAAAACAAATGCCAACTGTGGTTATTCGATGAGGCAAGGTGTTAGATGGTGGGAGCACTTAGGAGACACAGGGGAGATCTTATGTATGCAGAGATGGGTGACTATGGGGTTAGATTAAGCACTCATTTACATAAGGGGATTTGTTTCTTTAAAGTGCTTTGTGATTCAGTGCCCTGGTGTCTTCAAAAGAGCCTTGTAGAACAATTGGAATTAAGCACTTAATCCGTCAACTTGTCAGTGCCAAGGAAAAGGAAAATGGATTAGCAGGGAAAGATGCTGGGAGGTTCTGTTGACTTACACTTGTCTTCTAGAGCACACAGCATTCCTTGCACTTTGCTATATTTTTCACCATTCCTCATGAATAATGAAGTTGGTCTCTGCTGCTGCTTTAAGGGCCCAACTTATACCCCCATTCAACATGTCAGAGAATTGCCTGGTCCAAGAGATGCATCCCACATGCTGTAATTAATGAATACCTTGCTCAGCCAAGACCCCTGAAGGAAATCTATTGATATATGATAGGACGGTCTCAATGTCTTCATCTCTGGGCTGTCATTGCTCTCAAAATGTGCATAGCATATTGTCTAATCTTTTCTGCTCCTTTAAAGAAATTTATTGTTGGAGAGACATCCCAATACTTTATACACACTAGACAATAGCTTTGTCCCTATACTATTCCACCCCTTCCCTTGCTAAATTCATCTACTCTTTACCATATTTAGAAAGGAATTGGGGCAGAGGCATGAATGCAGATAAAGTAAAATTAATACATATGTATGTGTGTGTATAAAGAGACATATTACTTTACCATGCTAACTAGAGAAAAAGTATAGCAATCCTAATCACACAAGCACAATGTCTTAGTGGCTTTTACCTGTTACTGGGATACAAACTCTCTGATAGAACCAACTTAAGAGGAAATTTGTTTATTCTGCCTTACAGATCAATAGTACATTCTGTATGAGAATTATACAACTGGACCAGTTTTCCCCATTCACAGGGTCTCAAATGCTTATGAAATAACCATTCTGAGGTTTAATATCAGTTTTTATGATTTTTTAAAAATGCTACAAAATCCCCGGGCAGCAGTAGGCAGGCAGTCCCAAGGCAGAGACCAGCAGGCAGCAGGCTCTGGAAGCAGCCAATCCCAGGCAGAGACAACAGCTGCCGGTTCCCAGAGCGGCTTGTGGTGGGTCCCGGGAGAGCCACCCGAGCAGTAAGTGGTTGAACAGGCTGGTTCCTCCATGCGGGGTAAGTGTGAGCAGGCAACAGGTAGAAGGCACATAAACACATCGTACAGAAATAGAATTGGATATTTATTACTTAAAGGAGGGGGGGATAGGGAGAAGAGAAGAGGAGGAAAGAGAGAAGAAGAGAAGCAGGGAGACATGGAGGAAGAAGGAACAGTAAGAGATCCAAGATGGCGAGGAGGGGGGAGCAGGGGTGGCTGGGAATGGGCATGGCTTGTCTCTTAAAGACAGAAACCATAACATTAATTACAATTATTTGACCAATGCCTTAGGCTTCTTACTGCATAGCTCTCTCTTATAAATTACCCCATTTCTATTAATCCGTGTATCACCATGTGGTTGTGGTTTACCAGTGATGCCCTGGCAGCTTGCTACCCCAACAGCTACAAAGTGTCTCCCTCCCCGACTCTGCCTTCTCCCTCTCTCTCTCTCTCTCTCTCTCTCTCTCTCTCTCTCTCTCTCTCTTTGTTTTTATTTCCCACCTAGGTATTTTCTGCCTGGCCATTGACTGAAACAGCTTTATTCACTGGTCAGTAAGAGAAACACATAGTCCCAACATGTAGAAAAATGTCCTACACCAATCATGGTGATGTAATCAAGGCAGTAAGAGCTAAAAGTGATTGGTCACATTCATCTACCATCAAGAAGCAAATAGGGATGAATGCAGGGTCTGCTCACTTCATTGTCTTCATTTATTTTATTCAGGGCCCTATCCAGAGAATGCTGCTACCCACAGTGAGTAAGTCTTCCCTTCTCAAGTAACATAGAGCAATCCCCCAAAGGCCTATTTAGAGACAAGTTGTTCAAGTGAATTTGTATTCTGGCAAGACTGTGATTAATACTAGCAATTGCCAATGCTAGCCTTGGGTTTTGGTGCTAGTGTTGCACCTTGACAGGGTTTTCTATCAAGAAAAGTTAACGTGTGTGTGCTTCTTATGCATCCAGGGAAGATGTCTAGTATTGGGTTACTTAAATCGTAGTTTATGAATTCCAAAAAGCAAGAAAGTTATATCACTAGCAGTTAAGATGTCCTCCTTCCCTACACCCCTCCCCTGGGTGGTATTTTACATTTTACCAGGTGCCCATGCATTCTTTATTTTATGTATAGCAACAGAATTTGCATACTAAAAAGATGATAATATAAGGCTTTGGATATAGGATTGAAGAGATGAAAAAAGGGATTTTTTTTCTAACTTTTATTGGGCCTTCCCGATATATGTCTCTTGGATATGCTAAATCAGTTGAGGTAGAATGATCAGATGAAATATTTCAATTTCAAGCAAAGAGCTATCCAACACTTACATAGGCAGATAATCAGAAAAGTATGTCAAATACTAAGTGAACTATATTTCAGGAAACTTGAAAGCAAATTCTGGGGACAAAAATCTTAGCTAGTTTTTCTCAGACACAAAAAAATTGACACTTAATTATGGGTATATTTTCTTAAAAATAAACAAAAATTAACTTCTATTATATAACTTTAAAAAATTGGATTATATTGCTTAAAGTCTTTCAAGATCATATTCTCTTGTGACCCTGGGAAATAACTCTTAAAGATTAATGTTATTTATAAAATACAACTACTTTGTATCAAAATTTAATGGAATCCAAGTCTTCCGAATCCTAATCCAAAACTCTTCATCATTTCTCTCCCAGCAGATGAAAGGAATTTAGAAACCTTGCCAAACATCAAAGTAAATTTAAAAAAGAATTTATAGGTTTTGGGTAAAGCAAGTATAAAGATCTGCTACTTATAATTTTAATTGAGGAAACATGGCTAAAGATACGTGCACAAGAGGTTTTAAATCAAAACAAAGCAAGTACAGGTTAAAGTAAGCATACTGTTGGTGGAAGGAATGGGCATTTGATAACAGGAAACCGTAAGCCATAGTCCATGGAATTCTTAAAATAATTGACAGCATGTCCAACCGTGAGAGCAATGACATATGTCAAATATCATTTAACAGACTTTAAATCTATGCTTAATAGCAAATTCATAACCCACTTAGACCTAGATTTCTGTCTTTGATTTCTTAAAACCATGTAGAGGAGTGGACTTTATAACACATATTAAGATTCATGATTTACAACACACACAAGGATAGCATTACTCAAATCTTAGAGAAGTGGATAAGGAAAATTTCAGATCTGTGAGCAAGAGGGCAAAACTGTACATAATGAAAGGTCAGGTAGATAAAGGAGGAAGGACATGGAAAAGACTCTGCCCTGAAATCCATTCTTATTTCATTTCCTAATTATTATAAACATGCTTCTTATTTGGCTTTCTCTTTTTCTGTCTTCTTGTGGCTCATGCAGTTTTCCATATAAAATTATGGGGACCTTTTTTTTTTCACTATAACGTTATGAATTTAGATCAGCAAGGGGTGGGGGGTCATCTTCCTTAGCCAGTAGCTGCTGGGATCAACGTCTGAGCTTTTGGAATTGTGGTAGGATCCTAGTCAGTTTTCCATCGTAAGTATGTGGCTCATTGAGTGATAGCACCTGATGAGGAGAATGTGTGCCTTTATGCCAGAGACCAGAGTTTGGAACTTTCTGCATTGCATCTTGAACAAGGAAATCTGGAAATAAAAGTTGAGTATCTTCCTTCATCCTGGAGTGATAACACCCTCTCATTTAATCTTTGAGGGGATTGAATTTACTATTCAGATGGAAATGTCTTACTTTTCTTCATCATCATCATCATCATCATCATCATCTTCTTCATTAGTACACACTTTATCATCAGCAGCATTACCATCATCACAGTCTCTGATTTTGGAAGACTTCTTGTGGTACTGAAACTTTTTTTTTTTTGAGAAATTTATCTGATATGCTTCATGTGTTTTTGTTGCTTTTGTTTGTTTTTGTCTTTTTCTCACAAAATCTTCTACCATTATTTGTTTATTTTGGATCCTGTTTTATTTATTTATTTTTAGTTGTGATATAAGGAAAAGTAATGGAGAAACAAAAAGACAGGAAAATACCTGAATAAAAGTAAATGTGCGAAGAAGCTTATTACTTAACAAATGTCTTTGAACTTACTACTTGTATGCTTACCTCTTTCAGGGTATCACTTTAATTCCCTCAAGTAAAGTCTGCAGAGCTAGGAAGTTTAAGCATGCCAGTTTCAATCATGGCCAACATCTGACTACATCTTCAGATAGAATAGGGGAGTCAGGGGTGAATTCAGCATGTAAGCAAATTGAATATGTTTTGGAATGGCTCCTCTGGGAGACTGTATAGCAAGTCAAGCATGGGTAAACAAAAGGATTACAGAGATGAGCTGAGTGGGAAAAGAAGGCCTCTCAACAAATCGACTTAGCTAGCTAACGTGAGTTTTCTTTAACCCTCCTCAGCAATTCCCAGACAGAAGTGAAGAACAAAGTGCTGGGGTTTAAAAGAGATGCTCAGCAGGAGAATTTGGAGAGCTGTGAGGACACTGCATCTTATATGGCGCCCTGTGGGCTGTTGAAGTAGACGTTTTCTCTTCTCTCATGCTTATGGTATCAAATGACAGCAGAGGGTGGGGAATGTGCCCTGTGTAATTTTATAGCTCTGGTGATAGATGAAGGGACACTACTCTCTACCCTTTTCTCTGTGTGGAAACTAGATGGTGCCTGCTGATGTGGGGATGTTCACATGCTTCCATTGGGCGTCCTGATGTTTTCTGTCACACAAATGTAATTAATCACATCACTTGCCTATTTCTCATGTCCTTTAGAGTTTATTTGTCTTTTCCTGCCAAATTTTCCTCTATCATCCTTTGCTGACATCACAAGCCTCTCTGATGATAAGTATGCATCTATTCTTGGCCCAATCAGTCATTCCATAGTGTATGAAATATACAAAATATAGGTCCCTCAACTTTACTACTGAAGTTCCCACATGGTAGGGATTTCCTATCTCCCTGTACAAGTCTCATACTAAAAATGACTAAAGTTAAACATAAAATTGTTTCTTTCCTCGCTGACTTTATTTTATTTTTTCTTTTATTTAGTTTTTCACTGATTTTATTTTCTTTTTTTCTTTCTTCCTTCTTTCCTTCCTTCTTTCCTTCCTTCCTTCCTTCCTTCCTTCCTTCCTTCCTTCCTTCCTTCCTTCCTTCCTCTCTTCTTTTTCTTCCTCCTTTCATAATTTTCTGTCCCCTTCTTCATGTCCCAATGTAAACTTACCCTTGTTCCTTCCAGTAATTAAAAACCAAAATTTTAAGATAGAAAAGAATTTAAGTTGGATTACTCTGTATTCAACGATCCTGTCCTTTGGCTGGTGACCTCCTCACAGATTTAAGGTTCTCAACCTCAGACTGATAGCTGCCCATATCTTTCCGTCTGCTTCATTTCTTCCAAATTCTTTGATTTCTTTGTCATCTTTTAAACTTGAAGAATTCAAGAGACTCTCTCCTAAAATGCCAGTCCCCTAAGGCAAAGTGAATTGTACATTTTCTGAGAAAACAACCCTTGCTTTCACAAGGTTAACAGTGAAAGGCATGAAGCATTTATTCTTTACTTCCTGAATAATGTCAAACTTCTGAGCCCATTACCTTGTTAGTATTAAACACTAATCCAAAGCGACTATAAGCTACCTTTTCTTAGCATCTATTTTCTAAACTCTTCTAATTAGTATCTGTCAAGGTATGGTGATAAGTTTATAGAAAATACCACACATACCTTATTATTTGAAGATGTGCTCTATATAGGAGGTATCTACTCAGCAACATGGGTCATTTTGTCAAAATAATATGAGTAATTAACAGCAGAATCAAAGCATTAAACAAAATAGATGAGAAGATTTTGAGTTAGGAAGCATTGTTATCTTTTCATCAGCATAGATGTTTGTATTTCTAGACCAGTTCCTCTGATAGTTTGCAATGAGCTATTTCATAAAGTAGTGTGTTTGCCGTCATGGTGGTGACAGAGGTGGTGGTGGTGGTGATGGTGGTGGTGGGTTTTTTGTTTGTTTTGCTGTTCTTTGCTTTTTGTTTCTTGCTTTGTATTTGTTGTTGTTGCTTTTTGATATTTCAGGATTGTGGAAATATTGACAGCTAACAACTACGCTAACTCTTCATTTTTCTCTTAAGTCTTTCTTGTCATAGAATAAACTCCAAAGCACTGCTGATTTCATGTGTTCTACTTACATAGCTTGGTTAAGTTGTCTCCATTTTTCATCTGTTATCAGGATGAGTCCCCAGTGCTCTGTTCAATATAAAAGTAGTTTTGGTATTGTTTCTAGGAAAATCAGATGACTAATATATATATATAATTAATCCACTATTGCTCCAGAATAGCCTTAATATGTGGTTACTTCAAATAAAATTATGTGAAGCTGATTTCTGTAAATTAAATATATAAAAAAAGAAAGGATCATTTCTGCTATTTCAAATGTGCATTCATAGTCCTGTCAGAAAATGTTAGAGAAAGGACACATAGTAAATTAACTGAGTACATGTAACTTCAACTACACAATCTCCGTGATACATCTGACTGTGGACTTTGAGAAGCCACATGAGCAAGCAATTGTTCTAAAGAAGTGTGGTTTATGGAAGCTTAACCATCTATCACGCAGTGGATTTCTACCACATACAGTCATAATGTTCCTGTGCATACATTCATCATAAATAAATTTCAGGAAATAATAGAGATTAACTGAAGAAGGAAGCAATTGAGAATGAAAGTGATGGGGCAGTGAAACAATTTACGTGGATAATTCACCAGCAGAAATTGGTCTACACTAAAAACTGCAGCAGTTTGTGAAGTACCTGGAGCAATAGAGTTGGTGTATTTTATGGAAAGCCTTCGTAGGAAAATGAATTGTAAAAGTAAAAAGAAAATAAAGATATATGAAATAATGTTAAATGGAAGATAAGACTAAAGTTGCACAGCCCTAAACAAAACATGATTGTCTTACAGAATTGTGTATCCCCCCTCTAATGTTCCCTATCTACAATTTTCACTTTGTTTTCTATAAAATGGTTGAAAACATTTCAAATGCAGATCATCACAATTGGAATTAAAACCATTGTCACACACCTTTTAAAAAATCCATTTGCTATAGAAAAGAGAGAATAAATATTTAAGGAGAGATATCAAGAAGAAGCCCTGAATTTATGCATCAGTTACTGTTCTAAACTGAATGAGACTCATTAGAGATAATGCAGAAACAGGATTTATTACAGAAGACAATTACACAGAGAGGATTTGGTAGAGTCATTTGCAAAAGAGTGTTTTCATTGTCTCTTTTTGGACTTATTATTCCTTTGTTAGATCAAAATTAAAAAGGGGGATTTGGAAATTGGTGAGGATGAACATAATTTCACAATTAAACCCATTACCTGGCAGGCTGAAAGAGAATTCGATAGTTAAGAGCATTCGCTCACCACTCACTGCTCTTGCATAGTCCCTGAGTTCTATTCCAAACACCCACATAGCAGCTCATAAGTATTATAATGTCTGTTCCAAAGGTTCTGCTTTGTTTTTTTCCCCTGGCTTCTGTGGGCTGAATGCATACCACAAGTGGTGCATTAGCATACATGCAGAACAATACTCATATGCATAAAATAAAGATAGACAAAATCTTACAAAAGCAACACAACAAACAAAACGGGTATCCAAAAGAATAAAATGTGGCCCATGCTCATCTCAGTGCTCATGAACTTGATGCTGTGAGTACAAAAGGAAAAGATAGCACTGTTCTATCTAGTGGTAACACAAGATTCAGCTAGTTCTCCTATCCTCAGCAACGGATCGAGAAGAAGAAATCTAAAGCAACTCATCATTTTGAAGATTCTCAGTCAAAAAAAGATAGTCCAACATCAACTTAAATGGAGAGAAACTCACGTCAATTATACGAAAAATCAGAAAAAAGATAAAGCTGTCTACTCTCTTCATATCTAATCAATATCGTACTGAAGTTTTAGCTAAAAGAATAAGAAAATGGAAGGAGATCAAGGGGTGAAAATTAGAAGTGAAAAAGTCAAAGTATCTTTTTTTAAATTTATTTATTTATTAAAGATTTCTGTCTCTTCCCCCCCACCGCCTCCCATTTTCCTCCCCCTCCCCCAATTAGGTCCCCCCCCCTCATCAGCCCAAAGAGCAATCAGGGTTCCCTGCCCTGTGGGAAGTCCAAGTATCTTTATTGCAGATGATATAATAATACACGTTAGTGACCCTAAAACTTCTACCAGTAAACTTCTACAGCTAAAAACACAACAAAATAGCTGGATACAAAATACCCCCCAACACACAAAATACAACGATAACAACAAAAGCAGTAATCCTTCTATATACAAATGAACTGAAAAGGAAATCAGGGAAACACCTTTCATAGTAGCCTCAAATAATATAAAATACCGTTGGGTAACTCTAACCAAGCAAGTAAAAGACTTACATGATAAGAATTTTGAGACACTGAAGAAAGAAACTGAAGATAACATCTCATTATTGAAAGATCTCTCATGCTCAGAAACAGTAGGACTAACAAAGTAAAAATGAGTATCCTTCCAAAAATATTCTACAAACTCAGTACAATCCTTATCAAAATTTCAACACAATTTTTCACACAGCTTAAAAGCACAATTTTCAGCTGCATACGGAAATACCCAAGATAGCTAAAATAATTCTGAATAATAAAGTAACTGCTGGATATTTCACCATGCCTGTCTTCAAATTGTGCTAAACTGTTATAATAAAATTAATCTGGTATTGGGACACACACGCATTCACATACACACACACACATACACACACAAACACACAAACAAAAAACAGACATATTGAACAATGGAATCAAATAGAAAACCCAGACATAAATGCACACCTTGGATGCCTAGTGATTTTTATATAAATACAGCAGAAATACACATTGGATAAAAAGACAATATCTTTAACACATGGTTTTTGTCAAATTCTATGAGTGCACATATAAGAATGTCTTAGAGTGTCTTTTTGAAGGGCTAGCCTTAAGTAATACACCTATAGATAAAGAGTCACTTTATTCCCGAGCCTTCGGCATCCTCCTGAATATTAACCTTCAGCAAGCGATGAAAAGAGACAGAGATAGAGACCCACATTGGAGCACAGGACTGAAATCTCAAGGTCCAAATCAGGAGCAGAAGGAGAGAGAGCATGAGCAAGGAACTCAGGACCGCGAGGGGTGCACCCACACACTGAGACAATGGGGATGTTCTACTGGGAACTCACCAAGACCAGCTGGCCTGGGTCTGGAAAAGCCTGGGTTTTATACCAGACTCTCTGAACATAGCGGACAATGAGGACTACTGAGAACTCAAGAACAATGGCAATGGGTTTCTGATCCTACTGCATGCACTGGCTTTGTGGGAGCCTAGGCAGTTTGGATGCTCAATTTACTAGACCTGGATGGAGGTGGGGGTTCCTTGAACTTCCCACAGGACAGGGAACCCTGATTGTTTTTCGGGCTGAGGGGGGGGGACTTAATTGGGGGAGAGGGAGGGAAATGGGAGGCGGTGGCGGGGAAGAGACAGAAATCTTTAATAAATAAATAAATTAAAAAAAAGAGTCACTTTAAATGTGGGTTGAACCATCTCATCATCGACTGGAAAAAAATAAAAGACAAAAAGGAGAAAGTCAACTTAGAGCCTTTATCTACCATCCCTATAGTGGTACCTTTAATCCCAGGACTAAGGAGACAGACGCAGACAGATCACTGTGAGTTAAAAGCTACCCCAGGATACACAAGATTGAATCTGCTTAAAAGAAAAACAGCTCACAAAAAAGGTGATCCCGACATTTGGGATTACTTGCCTTTAGTCCAGCACTAGAGAGTTGGAAATAGGAGCAATATGGCTGGGTGAAGAGATGAATATAAAAGGGAGGAGACAGACATTAACCCACTGGAATGTGGAGCCTGATGATTCATGGATACAGGATCTTGTCCCTTTGGTCTGAAGATTTGGTAGAGGCAAAAGATCTCTCTAGTGGATAGCTGCTTTGCTTTTCTGATCTTCAGGCTAAAGCCTAGTATCTGTCTCTGAGTTTTTATTAATTCTGCTACACACCCGCATCTTGGATAACCATGGTCTGAACTATTCTACATCACCATACCCTCTCCACTCTGAGACTGGTATCTCTGATATCTTGACTCAATACAAGTATTTATCCAGGAATTTGTTTATTTTATATATACTTTTTTTTGTGGGAGCCTAGCCAGTTTGGATGCTCACCTTCCTAGACCTGGATGGAGGGGGAAGGACCTTGGACTACCCACAGGGCAGGGAACCCTGACTGCTCTTTGAACTGGAGAAGGAGGAAGAGGGGAGTGGGATGTGGGGAGTGGGGGGAGGGGAGAGAAAAGGGAGGCAGGGAGGAAGCAGAAATTTTTAATAAAAAAAAAGTTAATAAAAAAAGATAACCAGCATCATGCCAGGCAATTAGTCTTATAGCCAAACTTGGATCGTGTGTGTGTGTGTGCTCTATATGCACATTTAGTGATGGTACCTTTAAAATTTTTTCTCAAGTGCTACTTTTCAAACTATTCACAAACCATTTTCTGATTGTGTGTAGAAACCTACAATTTGTTTTAAAACATTGGCAAGATCTTAATTATAACAGTGCTACTGGGCACCATTAACTTCCTTCAAATACATTTATGCCGAAGACAAGATAACTGCGAGGTATCAGTTTGTTAAATAAAGACAGGTGTTGCCAAGTCCCCTCTGGTGTGCCATCTACTGAAGAAATGTTGTTTTGAAGCAGCCAAGATGAAAAAAGGAAGTAGATTTGTCGGGTCAGTTGAAGACCGGCTGAATGTGGTCATAAAGCAAAGTTGTCTTTTCATAGCTGAATGGAAACAACGTTTACAGTGGGTCCCTTACAAGAATCTGAGCATGTTAATTTTTTCCCTTTGGTTAATAAAGGAGCAATCAGAAGAACAAGACCGATTTCAAGATGTGCACATGCTCACATGGGCATGCATAAATTTGCATTCTTAAGAGAAGGTTTTATGTGCATGCCAATGAGTTTAAAGTCCACTGGGTCCTGTAGTTGGAAAGCACAACAAACCTAGGAGAGGCTTTAATTTTTCCATTTGTAAAATGCATCTTGAAATATCTATGAGAAGGCATTGTTTCCACACAGAGTATATCCAAGTTCAAAAGCTTGCTTTCAGAGGTGAGGAGATTAGCTGAGTCCGTAAATATAAATTCCATCAAAAGAAGACACATTGAAAACACATGGGTGTGGTGCTGAGGCTCATGATCTCAGTGATGAGGAAGTAGGGATGGACAGATTTCTGAGGGCTTGCTGGCCAGCCAATTCTGCTTCGCTGGTAAATTCCAGGTCTTAGAGAAGCCTAATCTCAAAGAAAGATAGAAAATGTCCTATGTTGTCGACATGTGTGAACACCCAGGCATGTCTGCTCTCACATACACATGCACACAATCTCAGACACATGGACATACATATATACATGTATGTACTCATGCATGTAAACATATACAATTTAATGCCAAATATAAGTTCTGATTTTGATCACATTTCTGTCTTGATATAACCACTTAACAGTGGGGGGAAAAAGTAGCACTGAGAATGATATAGGGTTTTTACCAAGATAATGTTGCTACTGACCTCACCGTTCCTTAAAGAACGAGTGGTGGTACCCACCCACCCCACTCCACCCTCTAAATAAGAAAGCTAAGTGCTAAAGGATTATGCAGAATAAATAGTTTTCCTTTGAATTCCTTTTAGAAAGATTTTCTTGAACAAAACTGCAAAGCAGATGAATTGAAAATATCCTATGCCTGATGCTCAGTTTCAGCAACTAGCTTGACTCCATTTACAGCATGTACGTGCATTTCTCCCTGGGAAACAGGTGGCATGCTGGCACCTTTTTTTTTTATATTCTTTCAATACACATATTTCTCTCTGGGCATCCTTGCTTACAGAACTTGAGCCTTGGTGTGAGGTCCTGTTAAACAAGTTATGTCTGTGTGAGGAATCACAACATGCTTTTGGGAAAAGAAAGACTTTCTGTTGTTTATTTTTGTAAACTTTCTGTTTGCTTGTTTGTTTGTTTACTTTTTGAGACTGAGCAAAGCTGTAATGTCTGGATGTTTCGGTGCATGGACTGACTTTAAGTTACATTTCTTCCTCAGCCTCCTGAGTGTGAGAATTGTAATGATTACCGTAGTGAGCCATCAAACATCTATTCAAGAAAAAGTTTGAACAGTTTCTTCCTTACCCAGTTTGAGATGATAGGATGCATGCAAGGTGTCTTTGGGATAGAACATAATATTGGAGCTTATATATTTAGTATCAATAGGCTTTTTAAAAGTCAAATTTAAAAGTTCATTTCTTATATCCAGCAGCTAATTATAGTTAACTTTCATCTCAAATTAATACAACAGGGAGAATATTCAAAATAAATTCAATCTGGAACACATTCTAAAGCCAGGACCATCAGAGAGAGAAAATGCAGAGCCAAACAAAGCACCCCTAGGGAACAGTTGCTGATAAGTTTATAGACAGCCAAGTGCATGCTGTCTTTACTGTTGCAAGAAACTAGCCCAGATTTAGAAGGAGAAAATATCTAAGCTATTCATCCTATTTTGCCAACCTCTCATTTTCTCTGCTTAAATGTATTAAGAGTAGAGCCTGTTTGCTTTGTGTATGGGGGTGCTTGCTCATATATGTGTGCATGTGTGTGTGTATGTGTGTGTGTGTGTGTGTGTATACCCCGTAATTATGAAAGAGAAGAAGCTGTCCACAAACCATGGAATCTCTCCTGTTTCAATTATTCCCCTTTCAAACATAATCAAACTGTCATCTTGTTGACCTTGGCTTCATACATCTCAAAGATATTTTCTTTAATGTTCACCAAGAGAATCTCAGACCGTAAACATAAGCTTCCAGAACATGAATGAATGATTGTATTATCAGCAGTTTATGGAACTAATTCTTGTTTTGATTTAATGTCTTTAAGTTGATGTAAATTGCAAGTGAATAGTTAGATTGTATAAGATATCCTCTTATTTCACTGCTTGGACCAAGAATAGAGAAAGGCTCATTACTTATACCTTAAAATAGTCTTAGTTATACTTAGGAATAGATTCAAGTTTCTTTTATTTTTCTTCCGGTTGCATTCTTTAAAAGATTAAGATTTCGTTAAAAATGTAAAGTATATTTTCCAGTACACATTATACTATTATGGTTGAATACATTTTAGGAACTTTAAGTGCAATTGTGGGCATGTGATTATGGCCCTTATGGTCCCATGGGCATAAAACATATTTTCCTTGAAATACCTTCTCTCTTATCTTTTCCCTGCCATGTATTAAATCAAGACAAAAAACTAGTATCTCTTGTTTTCCACTCAAGAAACATAAATGTTAGAGTCATTATTGACTAAAAACTTAAAATCACCAGAATATATCAGCTAAGAAATAATCAAGAACAAACTGACAGGTTAGAAAGGCATAAAATAAAAACTGTTTTCCAAACCTGCTTTAAATGTAATTTTACTTCTAAATTCACAATTTTCTTATACAACCTAGCTTCTATATTAATAAGTTATATTCGGAGAGCAAACCAGCCAAATTTGGGTTGAGAAAATATTGGGAAAAATTCTCATTGCTGCTGCTGTACTGTTTTTTTTTCCCGGTTATAATGAACAGATTATTTTTGCCTTAATCAGTTGTTCCCTACACCATAATATAAGTTCTTATGAATCACTTAGGCATTATAAGTAACCTAAAGATGCGCTAAAGAGTGAAAAAAAACACATACATACATATGTACATATATGATTACTACTCTAAAAATGGTTATCAGCATCCATGGAGTTTTGTATGTTCATGGATTCCTTATAACCAAATCCCAATGTATACTAAAACACAACTATATAATACATTATCCAGAAAAAAAGGTTTGATGTGGGATTTCTTTTCAGTATGCTGTGTGTATATTTTGTTACCATTGGTTAATAAAGAAGTTGCTTTGGCCTATAACAGGGTAGACTATAGGTAGGTGGGAAAATTAAACAGAATGCAGGTAGAAAGAAGGCAGAATCTGGAAGATGCTATTTATCCACTCCACAAGCGAGATGTGAGGTCCATTGTGTGTGTTGGAAGCTGGGAACTGAATCCAGCAGAGCTTACAAAGGTAAAAGACAGGGGGCTGGGACCTCCACTTGATTAGTTCTGTTATGTGTCACCCTGAATGCTACAACGTTCCTGTATTTCCTCCCATAGATATGAAGTGTAACCATATATACGTGTGTGTGTGTGTGTGTGTGTGTGTGTGTGTGTGTGTGTATGTATGTATGTTAACTCTGCATGTTTATCTCAGAAATACACTTTCTAGGATCTTGGATTTGTAATTAATTTTCCAGTTTAGTTTTGGAATAATCAAGATTATTTGCTATTAAACATATTGTTGAAATATTTAATTTTTTTCAATAATGACACTATTCATTGACATTTTGATATTTATATTATCATTTTCTGTAACCGGGCTGAATCTAAACCTCATTCCATTACTTTATATTTTTTTTATTTTGAAAAAACATATACATATATATTATAATTAATTATGATCATATCTACTGTCTATTTCCCTCAAAATGCTTGTATAGTCTATAACTGACATCATGCCCTTCCCAATTGGTTTTGTTCTCCCTAGCTCTATCTATCTATCTATCTATCTATCTATCTATCTATCTATCTATCTATCTATCCATCTATCCATGTATCTATTTTTGATAGCTAAATTAGGTTACAGCTGTTGTTACATGCATAACTGTGGAACTATTCACTGGAACATGAGAAATGCCTTACTGGCCACAACCATCCTCACAAATGTATGTTTGCTTTTCTTCACCCACCATCCACTGGCAAATCTCAGAAAGTGGTGGGGTCTGAGGATCAACTACCTCTCTATTTCAGGATTTTTTCCAGCTAATGTCCCACCTGCTCTCACTAAACCCCTGATTCTTTCCTGATTTCTGTGTTTACTTCATCTTACACATTCACTTCTCATGATTTTGAGTGAGGAGCTCTGGATGAGAAAGAATATGCAGTGTTCATATTTCTGAATTCACGTTACCTCATCAAGCCTTCCTAATTCTACCTATTTGCTAGCAAAATTTATGGTTTTATTTTTTTTTTGTAAATGAAGAGTGTGCCATTGTATCTATTCAAAATTTAACTATCCACCTATGAAACTGAAAGACATTTGGGTTTTTGAACTTCTTGCCTACTATGAACAAGATGTCAGTGAACATTTCTGAGCAAGTATCTGTGGAGTATATTATCAAGTTGTTTCAGTTAGTAGTATAGCTGTGTCAGATGGGAGACTTATCCTTAATATTTAAAAGATTTTTCATGTTGATTTTCATAATAGATGCAGTAAGTTATATTTATAATTGTGAACAGTTTTGAAATAGAGACCTTTATGAAATACAGTTTTACAAACATGACTAGTCTTTGGACATCTTATATTACTGGAGTAACTCCCAATTCTGAAATCTAAATTATAAATGTTGAAAATCTGAATCTGAGCTTCAACATGAAGACATGTGGAAAATTCTGTAACTGACTCTATGTGGCAGATCACAAAGTTCAGGTTCATTAAAGTAGTGTGTAAACTTTTAAGCTATGGAAAAGACGTGGATGAAGCATAAAGTGGGCTTCCTATAAGAGATCTCATTTTTATAATATGCTTACAATCTAAAATCCAAAGCACACTGAAATCTCAAGACTATATTTTAAGACACTAAAGACAACCTATCTTTGTAATTGCTGTAATTTCTCTCCCTTTGGATTTGTTTGGTGCTGCTTGCTTATTTTCTGTTTTGTTTCTATCTTATACATTGTACCTATCTCCGGAGAAAAATGGACTAGGTTGTGTATCGTTATTCAAAGTGAAATTCTATGTACGCACAAATAAAAGTCTCTTAAACTTTTGAGTTTGCTTGAAGATGTATTTAAATATTGAGGGAAAATGAGGACAGCTTTGATTCTTAGGGAGGAAAACCACATTGCATTCTCAGAGCCAATACACATGTAGACCCCAGACAGGGGCGGCTGATGAAGTAAAATCTTGTTGTTCACCACTGTGCATGAACTTTGTCAATAAATACTTGACAGCTTAACCATTCCATTTCATGTCTCAGAAGACCAGTCACTCTTCCTAGTAATTAAAGGACTTCAGAGAAATTTCTGGTTTCCATTTAGGCTAAGAAGAAAAATCTTATGTAACACATTACAGGGTTCTGAAGAATACATACATATGCCAGGACCACTTGTTTCAGCCGAGAGAAGACAGCTGTGCCTACTGACATGTTCTGTTTCTCTGAGAAATGTTCTTCATTGTTCTATCCAAATCAAACGTGATAAACTGCCACATAAAAGTTGATATTATTCCCAGTAGGCAAACAAGAATGTAGGATTTGGGTGACTACTCAGTACCTAGAGTATTACATACTGAGAAACTAAACTATCCAAATTGTTTCAAGAAATATTTTTGGCATAACTCTGATTGTAAAAGACATGTAACAAAGTTGGGTATTGATTCAGATAGTATGCTTCCATGTAGTCAGAGAGTTTGAAAGAAATGTGGTTGTTCAGTCTCTTCCTTATATTTTCAAGAAAATGAAAGTAACAGCAGCATCACTTGTTTCTGTTCAGAAATTCAGTTGTCAGTGTGTGCTGCCTTAGGCTTATATATCCCCATGTCCTATCTGGGATGTTATTTGCTACAAATTTTTACACTAGAAGTAGTCATTCTTATATCTGTTGTTTGACGAGAGATGACTTTTGGGCTGTAACTAATGATTTGGTGCTGCAATGCTGCCCTGGATTCAGAAAAAGTCTTGTTTTTATTTTTGTTTTTTTTTCCACTTTATATTCTAGTATTAGAACACTGTGTTCAACCAAAAAATTCTGGATTGATGAAAGAATTGCAAAATGCCTAGACAATAATAATTATTTAACGCTGCAATAAACTTCTCAGTAATATAATACTTGAAACAATACATCATAAAACAGAAGAGCAGAGTTTGTTTCAAGTATTATATAAAGATATCTTCCTCAAATGCTCCTCTAATCTTTCAATCATTCATTTATTTTACTTTATTTTCTCTTTCGCAATTTGATACAGCTCTACATCACAAAAAGTAGTCATTAAAGACATCAGCATTTCTTTTATCCCATCATTTGATGTATATGGTCAGTATTAGCTGGTTATTTTGTTTGCCCTATATTTCCATTCTTTGAGAATTTCATAAATGCGTACAATGTGTTCTGATTATGTCTACGCTTCACAATCCTCTCTAACTCTTCCAAATTCTCTCTTCAATATACCCTATCCAACTGCGTGTTCTTTTATTTAAATAACTAAATGAATCCAAGAGTAGTTTTATAAAATTATCATGAGTATGAATCTATCTGCTGGTGCATGATCAACCTATGGTAGGTCACACCCATGAAGAAACTGATCCTACTTTTTTTAGTTGGCATCAACTGCCAAAAGCTTTTCTGCTGGGAAGGAACCTAATGAAGAACTCCTTTATCTGCGTTTGAATGTTAATTAGCTTGATGTTATGCATGCCTTTTCCAGGCAATCACAGATGCTGTAGGTTTATAATGACAACGGGGGACACTACTTTTTTGTAGCAATTTTCCCGAAAACCTGGGTCAGACAATATCTTTCATTGAACTTGTTGGAGGTTGGCTGGCTGGCCAGCAAACTCCAGGGATCCAGCTCTCTCTTCCAGTCCTTACCACCACTGTCAGAACCAAGACCGAGTTGATAGGTGATTATTGATTGTTACACTCAGCCTTTAAATGGGATCTGGGGACTTGAACTCAGGTCCATAACCTTTTGCAGCATTTCTTTTAGCCACTGAGCCTTACCCCATATCATGATGTTTGTAGAATAACTTGAACAGAATTTGTATGTATACGTAAGAAATGAGGTGTATTCTGACTACTGTATCTTCTACTCTCTGTGATTTATTGCTCTTCCCTAACCCCATGCTTTCCTTGTCACAAGTGCCATTTTCACACTGACGTTTGTGCTTAATCCACTGAGTTGAAAAATTATCATTTTTGTAAATCCCTGTTTGAAACTGTACATTGGAACTTAATGGTACAAGTACATCAGTGGGTAGAAGTACTACCAAGAATTTTCCAGCATAGTTCAATGGGAAAGAAAAGGAACCTGTTAGCTCCTCCCTAGTCCACAACTGACTGTTGATAGGGTCAATCTTCTAGAGATTCTTTGTTGGGTGTCAGAGCTGTTGGGTGATCATAACTGAATTAGCTGTTCTACACCCAGAAAACCTTCCATAGCCCTTCTAATAGTATTAACATTCCTCATCTTCTTACTTCATTAGCAATTGTTCTGAGCATTAGGGAGAGTGATAAAATGTCTTGTTTATGGCTTAGCATTCAACCATCACTTATACTCAGCACTTTGGGCAGCTAGGGGTGCTTGTATTCATTGCCATTCATAGCAAAGAGAAACTTCACTGATTAAAGTTGGCAGTAGTATTTAATTATGACATAAACTATTTATAAAGCACCTTAGCACCATGGTAATTTAGCTAAACAACTTTAGTAAGCTTTCCCCTAATGCCTAAGCCATGGGTTATAACTGGGTTTATAGGACAAAGCATGAATTCCCTGTTGCTGAGAAGGGCTCAGATTCTATCACAGAGTGGCTGTTACCTCATAATAGCCATGCCACTATTTGCACCACTGGGGACAGCTTGCTTGGCAGTTTGGAACTGTAGTTTGTATGTTTCACATCTGAGTCATACTGTCAAAATCTTTTCTCTCCCGCCATCCGTTATAGCACACTATGTACTATGATCGCTAGCCGGCCTGGAAGAAGCCTCCTGATCAGTACCAACTTGATTTTTCTATACTTTCAAAATAAATGAGTGTTGTGTCTTCAGCAATAGAGTCTTACCAAGTAATTCAGGTAGTAAACTAAAGAAAGTTACCAAAAGCCTTTCTTGTATGCATGACCCTCTAGGGTCTCTCGGAGCATCATGCTGTAATTTAATTGTACTTTTCATGTAATTGACTAGAGATAAAAGAGCATGATTGAACTTTAAATATCTTTATGCATAGTAGAAATCTATTCTATGGGTGTTGTGACATTTAGCTTGTAAGTTTAGTAAAATGTAATGATAATAAATTATATTTGCATGGTGGAAAGATGGCTTATCAGGTAAAGACACTTGCCATCAAGGCTGACAAACCATAGAGGAAAAAACTGACTTTCTAAAGTTGTTCTGAACTCAACATATGTGGGTATCCCACATACACAAACATGGGAAGACACAGCATGTGATATATAAAGTATGTTAGTAAAAGTTAAAAATATGCAGATCTTAAATATATAATGTATATTTATTACATGGAAACAATTGGTTTTGTATGGATATTTCTGCACTTTCCAGTTTTTAGTATTTTCAAAACAATGCAAATGGAAATTTGTTTATGCATAGCTATCACATTTGAAGGTGTTTATATATTGCTCTATTAACTGTGAAAAAAGCTGTATATTTGTCAATAATGCCACAAAATAGCCACCTTTCTTAAAGAAAATAATGATATTGCTGTAAGAAGTATAAAATATTTATGAAATGCAAAACATGCAAAATGGGACTCACTTTTCTAACGCCAGCATTTCATTCCTTCTTTCATTAAAGCGTCCAGTCTTTAGGTACAAGTACATCCTTTAATTTGTGTTTTTTTCAGATATATCAATAATAAATGAATAAAGAATAGTAAATATTTTTAGAAAACTGCCAAACCATTTAAGTTCATTGACAGAGATGTTATATAGATCAATTTGTGTTTTCCCCTGTGTAATTAATTCTAAATTTTATCTTTTTGTCCTGCAGAGATCTTACTTTTCAATATTTCCTGTCATATAAATAGGCAATATTTACTTTTACTGTGTCCTATTAAAGACACAGCTATTGTTTCTACAATTAAGCATTTCTTTTAAGCCCACAGAAGATTAAATCACTTTCAGAAATTCAGAACAACACACGAAATGTATTGCTCACTCCAATTTTTGCTTCAACTTTCCCAAAAGTCACTTTTAAACATGCATGTCCTGTTCTAGAAAGATCTACACTTTTCTTCACAAGCAGGTGTAAAGTTTATAGAATCTCAACAAATCTGCCCGTGATGGTTTAAGTTGGTTTCTCAGAATAAAATGAACATGTTCTTCTTTTAGAAATACTTTTCTGATGCTTAGCTCAGCATATGTTCATAAAGTACCGTCTCTCAGTTAACTATGATAGTGTATGACACCCTTTGTAGAACTGAGCTCTAAAAAGAAATAAATTAACCATAAAAACACGTATCATGTCAAACATTAAAACTGATATTTTAAAAAGATACATCAGACTCATAGCAGAAAATGTGGGGATAAGGCACTAAAGAGTAATTTATTCTTATTGATTGAAGTTGATAGTCAATTATAGAAAGCCCAGGGGAGGGTCATTTCACTGTAATAAGTCATCATCCCTACTCTTAAGACTGAGCACTCAAAATGTGAGCAAATATAAAAGCAATGAAAACACATGAAGCAATTTTACTTTTCTCCAAGGACTTCTTGGCAAACCCAGAGAGCTTTTGACTTCGAAGAAAAGGAATGGCATGCTATCAACATTGAGAAGTGCCATGCCATTTGAAATTTTGGAATAGAACATATTATTGGATTGAAAGGAAATCCCTGATAAGGGATTTGGCTGGAAAGGCTTGTGTTTGGCTGCTCTGTGTTGATAACAGCTGCTTCTGAGAGTGAAGTCTAGCTCTTCCCTCTGACCACAGGAATCCTCCAAGTGGAGCTGGCAGCCACAGAGAGTCCCAAAGGTCTATTCCCTCATGTCACTGGTTGCCATATGTGGAGCTGAGAGTACCAGTACTTCCCTGTGCAACATTTGGGTTTTAGCACTTGCTTTGGGATTCTTATTGCCAAGACCTAGGCTGTATCCTAACACACTGAGGACCAAATAAATGTACAGAGCCCTAGATAAGACAAAAACAAAATTCTCTGTTCTCATAAGGTAATGTTGCAATACCAATCTTACCTGTTTTTTTTTTTAATATTATGATCTTTTAAAGTGTTCTCTTGCTCATCCTAAACCTGGAAAACCAGAAAACACTAGCGTTTTTGTTAAGACAGAAACAACAGAAGACTTACTTCTGAAAGCCTTATAGCGAAAATAAAGCAATAATAAACACAGATGTTTCAGGGTATATTCTGTGTATATCTTGCCTGTTATTTGAATTCATGCAGAATGCTGATAGTAAAATATAGGAAGAAAATATTCATCAGTCAATGAACACTTGAACTAAAATTGATAAGTAGTTCAAGGGAAAGAAAAAAGAAAAGAAAATGAACAACTCAACTCCTTCAAGAAATAGACATGAGATAGGATTGTAACAGAATGAGTGTGCAAAATAAGAGGGTTTTTTTCTTTTATGCATCTTTTATGCAAATAACAGGCAGTATCATATTTCTATTAGGAAAGGGGAAATAAATAATAAATTCTATATGCTTATTTATTTCTTTAAAAATGTTCATGCAATCAACAAGTAGTTTCTCTTCAGAAGTTTCTGGAAGTTACTGTTTTGCAGGGAAGGACTATCCAGTTTCTTACAAATCTTTCACTGTATTTTGGTTTCCGGCGAGAAATTATGATTTTTCCTATTGTCTACAAATTAGCCCACTATTATGTTTTCCAGGGATATAACACTTCAGCAGGTTAAAAAATATCACACCCATGTAGTTCCATATTCTATGATGTGTGTGTCTATGTGTGTTCATTTGTGTTTATGACCTACTGAGGAGAAGATCAGAGTACATATTTTAATCACATGAAAAGCCACAATAATTGTGACATTGTAGTATGCATTGCTTTTCTTTTTCCTTTTTCAATTGACATGAAAGACCAACCAGAAACACATCAAAGTCAGATTTTCCTTCCAGGTTTCATGGTCATGGCATTTTGGTCAATATAACTATTGCTGTTGTAGCAAGGATTTTGCAATATGACAGGGATGTATGATTATACTTTAGTATCCATTAAGGAATTATTTCAGGCTTGGTGGTGGTGGCACATGATATTAATCTTGACACTGCAC
Organism: Microtus pennsylvanicus; assembly: GCF_037038515.1. NCBI lineage: Eukaryota > Metazoa > Chordata > Mammalia > Rodentia > Cricetidae > Microtus > Microtus pennsylvanicus. The sequence goes on from NC_134592.1 coordinate 23,088,511, forward strand.
AGACAGAGGCAGATGGATCTCTGAGTGTGAGACCAGCCTGGTCTATGGATCTAGTATCAGGGCAGTCAAGGTAATACAAAGAAATCCTGTCTGAAAAATAACAATAAAAAGAATTTGTTTCAAGATCGTTCAGGCACAAAGAAATCATGAATGATCAAGTCCATTGGCTAAGATTAATCATTATTTGCTTATTACCATGAATATCTTCTTTTATACTGTGGATGAATATTATAATAGATAATAAAATAAAATGTAATTAATACATACATAATTTTCATATGGAATTAACATACATAATAATTACAAGCAAAAACGATATATGCTTTCTGTACTGGCACAATTTTTTTTTAATATTTTCTTCCTATAACTGCTTGATTCTCCAAGGCAGAGAGAAACATACACAAAGAACCACCTGCAATTACCATGTATCCATAAACTATTTTAGGAGAAGAGCACACACCCAGGAAAAAAGTATAGATGGGCAATTGTGTGGTATTATTTGATATAAATAATTCCCCTGAATCTTGCCTCTTCCTTCTATCATGATTTCTCTGTGTTCACAGAAGTAGTCACTAAATAATATTCTTGTGGCTATCCTTTTAAAATGCGCCCTACTGGTTAGCTAAAGTAACCTACTGGGTACACTCTCAAGTTCAGTTTAGGAACCTTTCTACCTCTTATAGCTTCCTGCAGCCCCAAGTGTCTGCTTTTCTTGGAAACAGAGTAATCCCAACATCTGACTCCATCTTTATGATGCTTGATTTTCCTGAGGTATTCTACATGTTTGTCTGCTCAGTCCCAGTTCCCCTGCCCTTTTCTAACCTTATATACAAACCAGCCATATTGAATTAGGGCCCAAAGTAACAAACTCATTTTAACTTTATTAAAATCTTCAAAGATCACATTTTAAAAACAAATTTAGAAATAGAAGTACTAGTGGATAGGCCTTACACAACGATTGAGAATGAGGGTGTGAAAGTGAATTCAAAATAAAACAAATTTGAAGACAAAATGACTACAAAGCTTTTGTCCAGTTTCAGTGTGCTATGATTTTTGAGTGGCAATGTATTCATATTTTCCTGTAGTTAATTTTTTTCCTACAGTTTTTCCTATAGTTTGGTTTTGATTTTCCTACAGTTAGAAATAGTTCAGTATTTACTCATTAAAGACTCCATACCCAGATTAATAATTGTCTAAAATTAATTTTGAATTGATTTCAGAAAGAAAAAGAGAGAGATAAACCTTGCTGTTTGTGAAATTCCTCATATTAACTGCTGATTTGTAAGAAAAATACCAAAAGAATCTCAAAACTCCCAAGGTGATAATATGAAATAGCCTAATATATTATCCTGACATCATCCCCACAGGCTGCTAAGGAATGTGCAATTCAACAAGGGAAGATGTTCTGCTGTGAAATTTTTCTAGTAGAAGGAAGATCACCTTCAGGAACAATTCAGAAGGCAAGTCTGGCTTCAAGGGAAATACAAGCACGGGGACGTGATATCAGGCTGAAAGCATGACGCATTCTAATGGAAGTATTTGAGCACTTTAGAGCAGAATAAACAAAAAGTACAAAAGCCTCTGTGATTCCTCTAGAATAAGTAAAACATATAGGGGCTATGAAAGTTTTACCCCATAAACATGGGGAACTGAGTTTAACCCCAAGCATTCACACTGAAAGGAAAGGACAGATGAGGTGTGCCTGTCTTCTAGCTATGTGGAGGTTGCTGTAAAACTCTTGCTTTGTCTAATAACAGTTGAATTGTCTAGTAAAGAGCTCAGTGGTCAATAGCTGGGCAAGGGAGAGAAATAGGTTAGGCTGCCAGGCAGAGAGAATAAGTAGGAGAAGAAAAAATCTAGATTACAGCAAAGAGAAGAGCAAGAATCGAGAAAAGGAGGAGAGGAGGACGCTAGGGGCCAGCCACCAAAACACACAGCCAACCACAGAGTAAGAAGAAAAGAAAGATATATAGAATGAATAAAAAAAGCTAAAAAGCCAAAGGCAAAATGCAGTTATAGTAAAAAGAGATCATTTAAGTTAATTTACAAAAATTGGCTAGAAACAAGGCAGCAAAGACTGGACATTCATAGGTAAGAATAAGCTTCGAAGTTTTGGGGAGGTAGGGAGCTGGTTGGTGGGTCCCAACAAATAAAAAAATTAAACCTATAGTTGTTCTATAGTTACCTTGTTGGATTAAATAATAAAATTGAAAATTAAAAATAAATCTATTTTGAATTTGTGTCATTTCTATTTCACCCTTTCCTTCATTTCTTTAAATGCTCCCCCATTCACTCTTAAATTCATGACCTGTTTAATTGTTACTTTTGCATTATAGTTCTCTCCCTCCCTCCTTCTCTCCCTCCGTCCCTTCCTCCCTCCCTCCCTCCCACTCTCTCACATCCATTTATTATTGTTCATGCCTATGTGTTTAAGGCTGATGGTTTAGGACTGGATAATTGATTAAGGAGTTCAATCCTGGAGAAGACCCATTCTCCCATTCTTCGCAGCCATTCATCTAGGGGTGGAGTCTTGTGAGATTTATCCCATTCATGTGGCATACACTACCTGGTGTTGCCATTGAAAGTGTGTGGTTAATACAACTGCAGGGTTTGAATCAGAGTCAGTACATACTGATTGCCGACTTGCCAGTTCCAGTGAAACAGAACACAAGGCTAGGCATCAAGTTACATGAATGAATATATTTCTATATATTTCCCTAACACATAAGCAGCAAGCAACAAGAGAAGCTTAGAATCCATTTCTGTTCTCTCCCCCAAGCTCAGATATCTGTCCAGAGTGTACAGAGCTCAGCTGCATTTGTGTCACTTTCTGTAGCTGAGGATCCCTGCCAAGAAGCCCACACAAGGTTTGGACAGGTTTTGATAGGGCTTCTCAACTTTCCTAAAGCTGCAACCCTTTATTTAACTCAGCTCTGCATGCTGTGTAGACCCCCGACCATAAATTACTTCCATTGTTTCTTCCCAACTGTAATTTTGTTACTAATATGAATTATAATACAAATATCTGTGTTTTCTGATAGTCTTAGGCTACAACCACTAAAAAGGGGTTGTGACGGGTTAACCACTGCCATAATGTACTGTGATGTGTTGTGTCAGGCCACTGAAGGATACATGTATAGAGAGACTGATGAAGAATTGTAGTAATTATGCGTTGTCCATCCCTATTTCAGAACGTTGCACTCATACATTTTATAGGTTATAAAAACTGGATCTATGCAAAGTCTATTGAACAACTTTACAGACATAACTTTTATTGAATCTTATAGGTAATAAGTATCTACTTAGGGATTTTTTTTACAGTGATATTGCATTGAAGGTAGAAGAATAAATTATTGATATCTTTTAAGTTTGTGGACTTTTTATAGTTTATCTATTGTTATAATGCAATGAAAATGTTTGAAAAGTTTTTGGATCTCATTTGAAAAACAGGGCAAAAGTCCATATATAACCTTGAATGTTTTGCATAAAACACTCGACACTAAGTATTCATAAATAAGTTAAGACTTTGAAAATATAGACAAAGTGTTACTAATTATTTATAGATTATGACCTATATACGTGATCACAAATTTCATAACACTTCAGGAATGTATGGCATATTAAATGTACATATTATAGAGGAAGTATGGTGGAATTATTTTTAACCGAACAATTAAATCTCAGCACTTATAGGTAGAACAGAAGAATCATGAGTTCATCCCCAGGCAAAATTGTTATCTTTATTTACATAAAAATCCTATGCTAGCTCAGGTTGAATCGAAGCACCCTGGAGCTCCATGTAATTCAATTTGTCAGTTATGTGAACTGAATATTTCTTTCTGTACCCAAAGATTAGGGCTACTTGTGTCACAAAGAAGTTAGAATTCACTGGAGAGATTTAAGAGATACAGCTCGTGATGTAGCCAGACCACCAAACATCTTTCTTTTAGTTAAATGCACCTCCTTGAGAGATGTTGCTGTGAACTGCCAAGTTCTTTCTATATGGCTCCAGTTTTGCCCCCTTATAACTGTACACAGGTACAAAGATGAATTTCTTGGAATATCCTCTCTTTTAAAATGACAGCCAGTTACTGCAGCTGTCTCTTGTTTTCACTGTCATTATGAGGTTTAGATTTGGGGAATATCCAGCAACCAATGAATTTAGCATAAGGTCAAGAAATGCCATATTACCCTGATTTTACAAGCATCCCTCAGAGAGTTGGTTTCTACATTTGGAGTCATAGCTTCCACTCTCCTAATTATTCTATTTATCAGAGTGACTGAGGTGTGCAAAGCTGAAATGTATTGTTCTTATGTAAGATTCTTGCCAGCAAATCACATTGTTCAATTCCTATATCAACTTGGATATGTATTCCTTACATCAGTGTTAAACGATGTTTCCTTTAAGCACTCTATTCCTCAATAATTTTCTACTCAGTTCCAGGGAGAAATAACACTTATCTTGTAAATCCACCTTTTATATGAATCTTAAACACTCTTGCTAATTCTTTACCCTCCTTCCCATCCACAGTCATCCTCTCTCCTTCTATTTCTAGTCTTTTCTCTCTTATGCTTTTTCTATCTAAATCTAAGTCCTAACCTAAACCTTAAAAGGCTTCCATCAGGGGCTGGAGAGATGGCTCAGTGGTTAAGAGCATTGCCTGCTCTTCCAAAGGTCCTGAGTTCAATTCCCAACAACCACATGGTGGCTCACAACCATCTGTAATGAGGTGTGGTGCCTTCTTCTGGCCTACAGACATACACACAGACAGAATATTGTATACATAATAAATAAATAAATATTTTTTTTAAAAAAGGCTTCCATCAAAGTTCACCTATCACTAAAATTGCATTTTATTTCAGATACTCTAAAATGACAATGTATCTGTTTTATATTAGTAAGGCATTATTAACTATATGATAAATTGAATAGTTGGCTCCCTGGTAGTACAATATATTATGTGAAGACTGGGTATGGTCTACACTCTTAAGTATGAGTAACATATGGTTCATTCAAGTTCACACATGTTTCCCCAATAACAAGGTAGCTTTTAGGTAGTGTATTTCTACAATTTTAGCAATTTAAAGTCTATTTTCAGACAAAATATGGCCTATCTTAATGTATAAAGGTAACATTAATGTACAGGTCATGATTCAGAATGAGTCAAGCTTTTTGGAAATGTCAATTTGTTTTAATGAGACTACCAAAAGCAGGGTGGTGAGCCCAGAGATTCTTGTAGCTCACATGTAGTATCAGCTCCTACACAAGAAGAGAACATACCAGCATACATGATTAGACAAAAAGACTCATAGATATGGTATCTGGTGTCCAACGAAGTCTCACATTCTGACAGCTTCTCTGGGAGTATGATGACAGGAGTAGTTGAATCTTAGCTCCTATTTTCTCTTCAAAGAACAAAAGTTCGTCTTATAAAACATCCTCTATCTTTAATGGAGAATTTCATTGGTTTATCAAGTATTTATGCGGATCTTTCAATACCCAATGATCCTGTCAGCTGTTAACAGTTAAGCCCTTAGTGGAGCATCTATATTACATCTTTTCTCCCCCACAGGACATTTTATATGATGTGTAGAATGAATGTAAGAGCCTAAGACTGGGGAGAAATTCAGTTCAGTGCTACCATACAGATATGACTTTGCTGTTGCAATCATGAATACAAAGGAGTAATAGATACTAGGCCAGGAGGTGGTGGCGCACGCCTTTAATCCCAGCACTTGGGAGGCAGAGGCAGGAGGATTTCTGTAAGTTTGAGGCCAGTCTGGTCTCCAAGAGCTAGTTCCAGGACAGGAACCAAAAGCTATGGAGAAACCCTGTCTCGAAAATTCAAAAAAAAAAAATAGATACTAGTACAGGACTGGGCCATCCAAAATACCATCATAGGTAGAGGGCATGTCCTTGATGTCATATCCTTTTCTGTGGAGCTACTGACAGCTAACATTTGCTGGAAGGGTTGGCATTTTGATCAATGGTATATTTAAGGAGAAGACTACCATGAATCAGGAAGCCAGAAAATGAGTCTGAGGACATTCTAGGTTACGTTTCAATCTCAAGTGAGCCTAAGCTATACAACAATAACTAATTAATTCAAGAATTAGGTTAATATTTGCCTGAAGGCAAACTGATGTTTCTGGTGTTGATATTCTTGAGCCGTGAGTAGACTGATGGGAGACAGGGAGTGAAGGAGAAAGTGGCCATCATGGGTAGATTGTAGGTTGGGAGTAAGTAAATTTGTACAAACTGAGAAAAACTCACATTTGGGGGCAAAGCTTCTTTTCTTGAAGTGATATTCTCATGAATAATGAGGTCCTTCAGGAATTGCAGAGATGAGGTCTTTTTATTTTTTGAAATGATCTGCCTACAAATGAGCTATTGATGTACAAATTTCTCTTTCTGTTTATTTTCTGGAATCTTGCCTTTTGAAGGATTTTCTCAGACATATTGAGTAACTTATTGTCATGTAGACATTCAATTAAAGACATCACACCATTTAGTAATCACTGATAACTTATTAAACCCCATCTAGCATTCAAAGTCATGTGGAAACAGGGAAAGCTCTGTAAAATTTGGTAGTCTGGTACCTTGAAGCACAGTAACTCTAGGGAGAATAATTAGGCTTCGGAGTCAGAGAAGAGGGTCAGTTGGTTGTGTGTTTACATATCTTTCATGAATTTGATCCTTAGCACCACAAAAACTAAAATATGGGTCATATATTCTGGAGTTGGACACAGAAAGATCAAAAGTTCAAGGCCATTTTTGGTTGGCTTTTAGTGAGTAAATTTCGAATTAGCCTGTGCTACTTGATAAAAAATTACATAGTCAGAAAAAGATAAAAAAGAAGGAGGAAGAGGAGAAGTAGAAGAAGTAAAAAAGGAAGATGAACAGGAAAAGGAAGAGGAGGGGGGACTAGGCGACAGGAGGAAAGAAAAATTAAATCATGAGAAGACCAATACATAGGAATTGCTCCATTATACAAAAATTCCCTTAACATTTTTTTATTATTTATTTATTTATTAAAGATTTCTGTCTATTCCCCGCCACCACCTCCCATATCCCTCCCCCTCCCCCAATCAACTCCCCCTCTCTCATCAGCCCAAAGAGCAGACTGGGTTCCCTGCCCTGTGGGGAGTCCAAGGACCTCCCACCTCCTTCCAGGTCTAGTAAGGTGAACATCCAAACAGCCTAGGCTCCCACAAAGCCAGTACAGGCAGTAGGATCAAAGCCCAGTGCCATTGTTCTTGACTTCTCAGCAGTCCCCATTGTCTGCTATGTTCAGCAAGTCCAGTTTTATCCCATGATTTTTCAGATCCAGGCCAGCTGGCCTTGGTGAGTTCCCGAAAGAATATATTGGGGTTGTAGTCCTGTGCTCCAATGTGGGACTCTGTCTCATTTCCTTTCATCGCCTGATGAAAGTTAATATCCAGGAAAATGACTATTTGTTTTTCTTTGGGTTCACCTTCTTATTTAGATTCTCTAGGATCACGAATTATGGAAAGCAGTGTGGCGGTTTCTCAGGAAATTCGGGATCAACCTACCTCTGGATCCAGCAATACCACTCTTGGGAATATACCCAAGAGAGGCCTTATCATACAACAAAAGTATATGCTCAACTATGTTCATAGCAGCATTGTTTGTAATAGCCAGAACCTGGAAACAACCTAGATGCCCTTCAATGGAAGAATGGATGAAGAAAGTATGGTATACATATTAGAGTACTACTCAGCAGTAAAAAACAATGACTCCTTGAATTTTGCATGCAAATGGACAGAAATAGAAAACACTATCCTGAGTGAGGTAAGCCAGACCCAAAAAGAGGAACATGGGATGTACTCACTCATATTTGGTTTCTAGCCATAAATAAAGGACATTGAGCCTTAACATGTTTTTAAAAGCATGTCTCTCTTGAAAAAGTAACAGAAAGAAGACAATTTATTTTCTCTACTGCTTATTTCACTGTTTTCTTAAATGAGCATAATTGTATTTCATAGATGCCTTCATGGCTGAAAAGTAAATTATTCCAGTTCGGGGGCCAGCGCTATATTGTTACCTTTCTGGCATTGTCTCAGCCACCTGTGCAGCTTTCTAAATTTTCATTTCTAGAAACCCAGGCAGTCTTTTTTATATGATTAATAAAGTCAGGCAGAGAAAACTCAGTGTTTTAGGGATAGAAGAATAGGGGAAAATTAGAGAAGGAAAATACATATGGAAAAAATAATTCCAGAGTGTTATTCTAGTAAATGGTCACATTTGTTTTCAATATATCTCTGAATTTGGTGTGCAAGATTGAAATTTGACTTTTCTTCGAAGTCAGTCTCAACACAGCAAAGAATAGAAGACTTTATTGAAGGATACAATGAATACCCGGAACAAAGCAGCACTCAGATATGAGCAATTTCCAAGACATTACTTAGGTTAATTTGGTTACATTTTTCTCAAGGGTAAAATAAACATAGTAATAATTGCCATGGCCTGGCACAGAATATTTTTAATAAAAAACTACTTTTTAAAGACTTCTAGCATTACAGGTAATGCCACTGTTATTTTAGTCAAGTCTGGCTTTGATTGGAGCCTGAGGCTGTGTGATCAATAACACCGGGAAAACAAAGGTAGGGCCCAGTGACTGTGACCCAATAGGAACAAAAATTGTGATGAGAGATTCCAGCGAAACTGCTCCCAGGTGGCATTTGCTACTTGTTACTCTTCATGTATTTCTGTTCAGAATTGGAGCATTGGTCAGCAATCTCAAAGGAAAATGCTCTAACAAATGAGGAAACCAAAAACTGAAGGTTTTTTTTTTTTTAAAAAAAACTCTTTAAAAACCCATTTATTGCTAAGCTTCAAAAATAAAGCAACCCAGCTCATAAGCTGCACTTATTTCATGATTTCCCTCCCTAGACCTGTATGCAAAGTCAAGTTTAACTGCACATATTGACATCAGAAGTTTGACACGTGACACTCAAATTTCCAGACCTTTAGCTAACTGATATTTTCATCTAGTTTCTGATGGTAGAAAATGTCAAGAAATAAGAAGCCAGAAAACATGTAGTCTACCTATATACCTTTTCCTTTCTCTCTGTCACCCCAGATCCAATTCTCCAGTTTCATGCCCAGCTCTGCAGCAGAACACCCGTGACAGCCATCCTAAATGTCTCACTCCCCTCTCCAGTGGATGACACAATTCTTCCCTTTCTAACCCCATTCTTCCCCAATTTGTTGTTTTTTCCAAGTCCTTATCTCTGCTCACCTATAGGATACACCTGCCAGAAAACTAAGTAGGCTGTCTGCAGATTTTTCTCTTCTTTCAATCTTCTACAAGATCCAGTCCCCAGGTTTTTTTCCCAGCTCTACAGTAGAACACCCTTGACAATCTTTCCTGCTGCCCCATCTCCTGTCCCTTATGAATTCCATTCGTATTCCTCCTAACCTTCCTCCCCCCGACTTGTTACTTCGTCCCAGACTCCCCACCCCAGCAGGCATCCCCTGTTCTCCAAAGGGCCTCTCCTCCTAAAGCATCGGAATGGTTGAAGAGAAAGCTACATCTGTCATATGGTCATAGTATATATGGTATATGTTTAAAATACATATTATATATATATATAATATACATATATTAAATTTTACTATATCTTTTACATAAGCATAAACATATAATTTGAGTTTCAAAATTGTCTTAACTGATTCAGAAATTATCACTGAGATTTTATCCAGTTTTTGCTTTTCTTCCTTTCCTCTTTTTTAAATTTTTAAATTCATTTTACATACCAGCCAAAATTCCTCCTCCTATCCTTCCTCTTGCTATTCCCCTCCCCCCCAAGACACTCCTGTCCACTCTTCCAAAAGGGTAAGGCCTCCCATTGGGTGTCTACAAAGTCTGTTATATTCAGTTGAGGCAGGGCATAGCTCCTCCACCTGCATCAAGGAATGTACTCCAAAAAGCCAGATCATGCCCCAGGGATAGATCCTCATCCAATTTCGAGAGGCCTCTCAAACAGACCAAGATACACAATGGTTTCCCACATGGAGAGGGCCTGGTTTAGTTTGATAGCCTGGAGGCTCCACAGCTGTCAATCTAGAGTTTGTGAGTTCCCTTGAGCTTGGTTCAGTTCTCTGTAGATTTCATCATCTTGAGCTTGATCCCCCTTGCTCATGTAATCCTTCCTTCCTCTTTTTGTCTGGAGTCAGCAGCTTAGCCTGGTGCTAGGCTGTGGACCTCTGCAGCTGCTTCCATCTGTTATTGAATGAAGCCTCTAAGACGAGTTAGGGTATTTCCCAGTGTGATAACAGGAGAATGCCAGATCAGACACCCTTTCCACTATTGCTAGGAGTCTTGGATGAGGTCATTCTTGTGGTTCCTGGGAGTTTCCCTAGCACCAGGTTTCTCCCTAACCCCATAATGGCTCTCTATCAAGATATCTCTTTTATTGATTTACTCCTCTTTTCCTCCTCCATCCAGTTCCCTCATGTTCTCATCCCGTGTCCTCTCCTCTCCTGCCCCACCCCCCCTCCAGTTTACCTAGGAGATCTCATCTATTTTCCTTTCCCAGAGTGATCCATATGTCCTTCTTAGGGTCCTACTTGTTACTAGTTTCTCTAGAGCTGTGGGCTGAAGTCTGGTTATCCTTTGGTTAACATCTAATATTCACTTATGAGTGAGCACATACTGCGTTTGTCTTTCTGAGTTTGGTTACCTGACTTGGAATGATACTTTATTGTTCCATCCATTTGTTTATGATGTCATTGTTTCTTATAGTTGAGTTATACTCCATTGTGGAAATTTACCACATTTTCCATATCCATTCTTCATTTGAGGAGTAGTTTCTTGCTTTTCCATTTAACTTATCTGGTGCCTGATGATTGCTCTTAACTTATCCATTAGCTTTGTGATTAAAAATCATTATGATCCAAGAGCTTACCAAGGAGGAATTGGTGTGGATTGTGATCTTCTATGTACCAGATAACTGTTCTGAGTAATAGAATTACTTACTGGTACAGCTCCTCTCTTTTGAGTTTCTGTGACACTGCAGTTTTATTTTGTGTTATACTCACATAATTAGAACAAGTGATTGACTTTCCTGGGGAAAATAATCTCATGTGACCATAAGGCAAGTTCTTTGGATTTAAATTTTTAAAACTAAATTTAATTAACCTATGATAATTTTTTTACTTTTTTCTTCATTTACTTATTTGGTTTTTGTTTATTTATTTATTTATTTATTTAACTTTTTTCCCTAAAGATTCTTAAAAATCTTTTTTTATTTTTATTTATTTTTATTTTTTAATTTATTTATTTATTAAGGATTTCTGCCTCCTCCCCGCAACCGCCTCCCATTTCCCTCCCCCTCCCCCGATCAAGTACCCCTCCCTCATCTGCTTGAAGAGCAATCAGGGTTCCCTGACCTGTGGGAAGCCCAAGGACCGCCCACCTCTATCCAGGTCTTGTAAGGTGAGCATCCAAACTGCCTAGGCTCCCCCAAAGCCAGTACGTGCAGTCGGATCAAAAACCCACTGCGATTGTTCTTGAGTTCTCAGATCTTATAGAAACCATCAGGAAAACCATTTATAAGGCTGGGCAGTCATGACACATGCCTTTAGTCCCAGCACTCAGGAAGTAGAGGCAGGCAGATCTCCTAGTTCAAGATGAGCTAAAGAAACTCTGTATCAACTTTCTCCTAAAACAAAACAAATCAAAACAAAAAAAAAATCAAAAATAAACAAGAAAAACAACCACAATAAAAACTCTTTATAAGAAAACTCACAGTCCTCATCACATATATTATGAAGTTATAATTTGCTTGTTGTTACTTAAGTGCATTAATGTAATTAATATTTGCTCCTTATTTTTCTTCTTGAGACATTAATTTTGACAGAAATTAATCCTTGAAGGCAAATCGCAAAGGCCCAGCAGATGATTTACAGTGACAGAGAACTGTGAAGAGGTTAACTTGTCCATCTTGTTGGCGTCTATAGTGAAGGTGACAATAGTCTTGTTCATAACTTTATAAATCCAATTATACAAGCTATATCCACAGACCGTGTCTAATTTGCCATGGATTTTACTAAAGCAAGTCAAGTGAAAATTTTCCATGTATGTAAATAGGTAGTAAACCTATGCTATTTCATGACCCCCAAAATATTATAAGATATTTAGGACTCATTTTCTGTAAATAAAAATTTTGTGTAGCACAGCATCAATCATAGCCTCATGAATTGCCTATTAGTAATCTCGTACTCACCCAAAAAAAGTTGAACAGTTGTCACAGAGAATATATGATCTGCACATCCTAAATATGTACCATCTGAACCTACATAAGAAAAGCTTGCAAACACTAATACATAGGCCACTAAAACTGTGCTAAAAATAGACCGACTTTGATTTGTGACATGCTAGACATACAAATTTTAAGGGTTGTTGGTCTTAGTGAAAGTGAGATTCACAAGATGAAATTAAACTTATATTGGAAATTTTTGGAGATTCAGTAAATAGTTTATAGTAAAAAGATAGTAGTATAAAACAGACAATGTCATTTCAATTAATGTATACCTCTATTTGTGTCAGTTAATCTAAACAATGTCAATTTTGTCAAGATTTTCTGTAGTAATAGGAGCAGCGGGCTGCGTCCCTGGCACCCGGCCGCCCACATGGCTAGCTCTAGATTATGCACCGAAATAATTACACGGAAACTGTATTCTTTTAAACACCACTTGGCCCATTATATCTAACCTTTTCTTGGCTAACTCTCGCACCTGGACTAGCCCATTTCTAATCATCTGTTTAGCACACGAGCTGGCTTACCAGGAATGATCTTAACCTGCATCTGCCTGGAATTTTCTACAAAACATTTAACTAAAAGTACTTTTTGACGGGAAGAAAATAACCTGAAAGGGAAATTCTTGTATGTTACCAGTTTTAAATCAGTAATTCAACTAAGCGAAATTATTGCTATCCTGATCTTTACAAAGAATCTGAAATTTATGGAGTGCAATGTATATAAAGGTTAGCTTCACCTTTTCACTTCAGGCATAATGACAGATATATGTGTTCCTGTAGCCAGTGTGGGGGGCATTTTTAATATATGCTATAAATGTCCGTGAAGAAGAGTACCAAAGGGCCTTACTTGTCTCCGATGCCTCTATAATTTCTCAGATTAGTAAAACTGTCAGTTTTCAAGTGACCATATTGGAAATAAATCACCAGAAGATTCATTTTTTAACAGAAGGTTAAAGGCATGTATGTGTGTCTTTAAGAGGGCAAAGAACTCTGTGTGCAGACAATTGAAGGAAGTTCCTGAAAGCCTGGCTGTAGGAGCTCAGGGGCCTGCTCAAAAGAACAGACAGACATCCTGGCCTTCCTGGCACAGTCATGGCCTTTCCACTTTACAGAATGATGCCACATTTGTCAAAATGCCAAGTTCCCAGCTCAAGACTGTCTGTCTGCTCTGAACAAAGGACAGCACCTGGGGCATGGCTGTTTTCATAGCCTGGCTGACTCCTGAGGTGGCTTACGACCAGAGAGGAAGTGGATGACACTGCCTTTGACTTAAATCCTTCTGATGGCAGTGGTGGTGTGGTCACAAAGTGAGAAAAAGATAGGGTGAAAAAAAAGAAAAAGAAAACACTTTTCCCGAGTAACTAGAAACGCAGGGCAAGATTTTAGGGTTAAGTACTCATCAGTGAGTCAGAAGTGACCCCTAGTGGGTTCTGCTGCTTTTTTTCTGTTTAGTTAAATTATTCTCTCCCAGTGTGTGTGTGTGTGTGTGTGTGTGTGTGTGTGTTACCTCTGAGTAAAGACAACAATAAAAACTACAAGTGAACAAAACTATGTAAAAAATCAAAGAGTAACAACGACAAAGAGAATCCAGAGAGATAGAAAGTAAGCAAAGAGCTTAAAAGGGAAATGTTAAGAGAGCTGTGTTGTGTGGGAATTTGTTTGCCTCAAAGAAGCTGGCATTGACAAAGTAACTGGTATCAATAAGATTTTAACTTTTTCCAATATAAACTTCCCCAAGGGCATGCTTTTGGTCTTAATGAAAAACCACACACCTCTGTCAAGCCTTCAGGATTTCGTGTGGCCAAAAGGTGTCAATCTTTCTAACCCAATTCTAGTTTGTCTCCTTGCTTTTATTGGTGCCACTGACTGATTTTGTGTTGCTCTTCTGCTCCTTCTTGTTGCTCTTGGATCTTTCTGATCAGTGCTTCAGCAGCTTTAAGTAACACCACAACTGGTTTCCTTTTATTTAGTCTTAACTTCAGGAACACCTACTCAGAGTGTATTTCTCCACACAAAGTCACTCTTATGCTGTCTGCGGCACCCTACTGCATTCACCTTATAAACTCTAGTTATCTAAGAGTCGCATGTGAATCGGGGTACGTATACTTAAATTATGGAGAGAATTCCGTCCAAAGGGACGGTGCTACACATCGTTGGTGGGCTGGTTCTGAAACTGATGTTCCCAGTATAGACCACATTGTGAAGCAGACACTAGAAGGTTTGGATATGGTGACAGGCATTATCTTACCCCTAAAGTTCTGCTGTCTGAAACTAAATCATGGAGATGAGTTCCTTGTGCTATCTGAGTAGAAGGTTCTTAACTATCAGACTTCCCGTTCACACGGAATCTGCCCAGCTCCAATCAGAAAACTCCTTTTTTTTTTTAAACACAGAGAGAAATTAAAATTACATAATATTATTTAATTACTTTCCCGTGCTTGTGAGAAAGCACCTCTTGGTGCGTGACTTACAACAGACGTTTTCTTCCTCACAATTTTCCGGATCACAAGTCTCCAATGATTGTATCAATGACATTGATTACTTCTGAGATCTATCAGAAAAGATGTGATCCATTCTCTCCAATAGGCTCTAGTTGTTGACTGGCAACTGAGGACACTACTAGAATTGGACTTCTTGAAACTTTGTCTAGTGTGAGCTTCAAGGGCTATGTCACATGTCCATACAAACATATATCTCCAAACATTACATCAAATTAGAGCCTAGGCTAACCAGCCTATGTTAACTTGAAAATCATCAGATATTAAAATATAATCGCAAAGCAAGTTACATTCTAAGATGGTAGGCAAGTATGGTTTCAGTATGAGTTCTAGGAAGACATAATTGACACCACTGGTATATAACACCATAGTTTGGTTTCAGACACTCGATCAGGTCCATTATGGATGAAAGACAATTTTAATACAAAGTAGCATTGCTTAAGAAAACTTCTGTTCTGAACATTGCCCTCCCCTTAAAAAGACCACTGAGTTGAATCCCAACAACTTTCTTCTACACAAAATTCCCTTTATACCTCAGGAAGCCATAGAGTCATTTTAATTCACTGAGGCCCTGTTCTCCACCAGGCCCTATGTTTCAGCAGAAGAATCAAGTCAAGAGTCAAAAGTAATTCCTAATTTAGTAGAATACAGAATATCGCTGCACTCTTGGCATCCAGCTAAATGCAGAAATTCTATTGACATTTTAGGGATTATGATAATGGTATGAACAATGGTGTTTTCAAAATGATAGTGGCTGTTGGATGGAATTTAGAAAGTAACTCATGTACTAATGCCAAAGGTAAAAACCAGAGTAATAAATCAAACTGTGACTCCAGAAAATTGTTTGAAACCACTGAGAAATATGTTTCTGGTTATCTCCAAAAGAACCAAGTATGAAGTTGTCAGCGATCTTCAGGGTTTATCTCATGGCAGAGCAACTTGGAACATCCTTGTTTTGAACACCATGTTGACTACATTTGTATGACATGTCTGAGGCTCCCAGTGCACACCCGTCTGAGGATAATGCCAATTAGATTGTGTGATTTGACTTTCTCTTACTCTGTTTACTGAAAGTCTTTTCTTCATTTAATGTGCATTTATATCTAAAATCTAGTCCTTCCCTCTATTGGAAGCAGCAGAATGTAATTCTGCAGAGACATTGTTTACTAAAATGTAACTTGCATCATACACCTGTTTTATCTGGCCTCCTGTGTGGTGAAAGCCACTGAGGCTCAGAGCCATTTGTCTCTGTAGAGTCTTCAGAGATTTAAATAAGCTGTCTCTGGGTCACAAAGCAACAAAGAATACACCTCTGGGTTATTTGTAGATATGGTTCAAACTCCCAATATGCAAGCAAGTGTGCTGTACTTACAGAAGATAACCTGCAAAGGCCTGTATGGTACTTTATAACTAGAGAGAATGCCAGAGTCGGGTATGTATGAAAAATTGCTCACCCTGAGCTCCTCAAATCCCACAGAGGTAAACACATGAATGAAGCAAAGCACTGGCCTGAGGCAAGAAATCTTAACGTTGCTATTCACTACTCTGGCACATGAGACCAGTCATTTAATACCTCCACGGGCTAATGTTCTGTCCATGAATTGGAGGCTCTAAAGCATACTGAGCTTCCAAATTCCCTCTACCAGCAACCTCATATGATTTTTCTCATGCCTGTCCAACAGATACCAAAACTGGAAATATAATTTTTTACTGAGTTATAAATATTCATTGTTTGTTGAGCTTTATGTCATATATTTCAGTTTTATTTTAATAAAGACATATAGTTAGGAGACAGATACTTCTTAAACACAAAAATTATAAAGAAAATGGGTATTACCTTATGAAATTCAAGCAGCTTGACAAAATAGCTCCTTTTGCCAGCTTATATCACTGGCAGCCTTGTTGAAATACTGCATATTCTTGTGCCACCTGGGCTTCATGGAGCTAGATAAAGATTTCTGAATGCTGAAGATCTCTATTACATTTCTCCCTCAGAGTTTCAATGTCTGATTATTTACCTGCTGTATGTTAGGATAAGTATCAATCCCTCCATCATTGAGATTACCTAAATTATTATAAATTATCCTAAATTATTATACTATTTGAGGGTATTATTCAAATCTAGCACTATTCAGAACTATCATCATGTCTCAAAATAAAAGGAGACACCTTTGAGGTACAATAAATTTTTCAGATCACACATTGTACACTCAGCCTCATACATGTAGTAGAGAAAATTCAAGGTTCTCATTTTCAAAGTTAATAATTTAGAATAAAGTATATACCATATAATTCTGCCAGTCTTCAGATGAAACTATACAAATTTCCATGCCATATTATTATTCAAGATAAAATCCAATAGTTAGAGATCAGGCTGCAATGATAGAAGAAGCATAAGAGCCTTGTTCCTTTTCTTGAGGAGTTAACCATCTATATAGATATGTAGGCGAATCATGGGGGAATCCAACAAAAATGGGAAATAAAGCCAAGGAAAGGAGTAGAGTGAAGTTCCTGATTTAGAGTTGCCGTTGGTGGCAAATGGAATTATACAAAGTATGAATGGAAAGAAGAAGGGAAGCATGGAAGAGGTGGAGACAAATAAGTAGAAACTAAAGGTTTCAGTGGCTCAAAGGCTAGAAGCAATGACAGTTGGTTTCCACGTGTTCAGAAGTGATCAGTACTGAACAATTTGTCGTTGCTGGTGTTTTCAGCACTACAGTTGTTTCTCCTTACCTGAGTGAATCATTTTCAAGACCTCAATCAAGACACAAATCTTAAGATGCTCAATTTCTTTAAGATGGCTGTGCATTTACAAATAACCACAAAACATTTTCCTATATTCTTAAATCATCTTTTGATTACTTATAAAACCAAATATAATATAAACATGATGTGAACAGATAGAAGCTACATGTGTTGTTTAAGAAATAATGAAAAGGGAAGATATCTGGAAGTGTTCAGTCTAGAAAGAGCATCTTTGTTCTGATTTGGCCCTTGATTGTTTGGATCTACGGATGTGGAAGCCAGGAGCACAATGAACCAACAGTGTTTGTTAAAACGTTTAAATATTATTTTACTCTCCTGTGCTTGTTTGTAGCTGCCCTCTGAGAAGCAGCACAGTGCAGGTGATGTCGATCCACTGGCTCTTCAGAGCTCACCTTGTCAAAAGAGAAGTTCAATTAAGAAAATAAATTCAGGTCTGCCATGAAATAAACACCCCTTTACTATAATTTGCTCAATGCACATTCATCATGGATTAAAATCCCCTGGAAGTTTTTTCCACCATACAGATTCAACCACAACCTCTGCCTGTTTATATTATAAATCTAGTGAAGGCAAGCGACAAATTGCCTCATTTTCTCCTCCACTGAATTTATTTGGAATTAACTAGAACTCCAGAAATAGAGAAGCTGCATAGTCTAGGAAGGGCAATTGAAGATTTTGGATGGACCTGAAAAAAAAATCTGTGATCTTATCCTACCTCTGCCAGAAGTGAGTGCATGTTCACATGTGTGTGAGTGCCTGTGTATGCCTCTCTGTGAGAATGTGTATGTGCGTGGTTGTGTTTGAAACACAAGTTAGAACCTTTAGTTGTTCTTATGAATAAAGAAAGGAGAGCTACTTCAGCATCTTTATCACACTTTTAAGTTGAGTTCTCTTTGATGGCTTCCTGTTTATGTTTTTTGAGCAGTGAGGGTAGGGTTTGTCACAGAAGCCTTCCATGTCTCTCTTTCTCAAATGGGCATCTGTAATCATCGATGTTACTGCAAAGGAGGCTCTAGATAACACAATTTTGACTTATTTTTATTTTGTTTTCTTTTTACATTTAATTTTTAATTTTTGAGATGAGGTCGCAAGGGTGGGGGCAGATAAGAAAGGACTGAGAAATAAGTATGCTCATGGTGCATGGTGTAATTCCCAATCAGTTAAAATGTTAAGACAATAATGAAAAGGATGATGTATGCTTCATAAAGAGACATTGAGTTCTACTGTTTTATGACTCTACTGTCTGAAATTATGACAATGAATTGAGAAATGTTCCCAAATCATTAGGAAACAGTTTGACAGTTAGGGGAGGATACAAGAACTTATATCAAAATCACACTATCTGCTTTAAAAGTCCTTGCTCTTCTGAGAGCTAGATTATCTGAACTACTTCTGTCATCAATGAATAAATAAATGAAATTTCAAAAAGTATATGGAAATCAAATTCTGAGACATTTGAAGAGTTCACACTGGTTTAATTTGGCTTCCACAGGGAATACCACACTAGTTGGTTTTCTAATACCGAATAGTCAATCCTAAAACCATGTATACCAGTAACATTACATAGACTGAGCAGGTTACATCCATGTATTTAGGAATATAAATGCACAAAATTATTAAAAAAATGATATGAATTTGAACAAGAGCAAGGAAGGAAATAAGGAAGGATTTAGAAGAAGGAAAAAGGAAAGTAAGATTGTATTATTATGTCAAAAACAATAAAAAATTTTCAATGTCCATATCTTGAAAGATGTATGAATCTGTTGAATTTTTGCTCATAAAGCAGTGTTGGAACAAGGAACGTGTGTCACTGATAGACATAATGCAAATGTGCTGCTTTGGGTATTATTTTTTTCAAGGTAAATAGTTTTAATGTGTAACAGGCCAAATGGTGAGGAGGAGACCCCTAACACACAGCCCATCTCCGGGGAAGCCTTGGAGCTCACATGCCTGGGATGTTTCATGACTGTCCCAGCCATAAGGTTCTCAGGTTCCAGGAAATGGTGGGAAAGGAAGTTTAGGGGCTCAGTCCCAAGAGTTCAGGAAGGCAAACACGGGAGCTAGTTGAATTTGGCTTTGGAGAAATCCATCTCTGGATGCTGATCCATGAACTTCTTCAGGATTTCCTGTTTCTTCTGCTCATCGTAGGTGGGCAAGCCCGTGGACTTCTGTCTTTGGTCATGCATCATTTTCTCCACCATGCTGCGAGTCTCACTGTCCAGGTCCGGCAGCTTGGAGTTCTCAGGGTTAACCTTCTTGGTATTGATTTCAGGGTCACTGGTAACCAAGAGGTCCCACCATTCCATCTTATTGATCTTCTCCAGGTGCACCGTCACCACTTTGCCATCCTCAATGAGCCATGAGCTCTCCTCCACCTTTACTTCATTGTACAGTTCTCCATCAATGATCGGTGGCTGTCCTTTGAGGCCCACCCGGAGGTGTCGCCACTGAATGTCCACCACCACGTCCTTCCCCTTCAGCCGTAAGCTGACCCGGAAGGGCACTGCCACATCTAGTTCCGACAGGGTCTAGGTCCAGCGGTAGTTGGGCAGGTCAGCTACATTGCCTAGGTGGGCTTCAGCTTCCCTTTGTCTTTCTCATCTTCCTCCTCGTCCTCCTCGTCAGCATCCTGCTTCCCTGGTGAGTCAAGGCTGCCATTCTTGAGCTGGACCTCATGATTCTGGGCATCCTTTTTCTGGTCAATCTCCAGCGGCAGTCTCTCTGCTTCCTCATCTGTCAGCTCCTTGATCTGCTGCCCCAGGGTCTCGGCCTTGGCCTCCTTGGCCAGCCTGGCTGCCCACTCTGCCTTTTCCTGACGCTCAGTCTCCTGCCTAGCTCGCCTCTCTCTCCGGGCCTTCTGTGCCAGCTGGTTGTGGTGGTTATATGTCTGTGCGATGAGCTCTCTGCCATCCCCTCATCTCCTGTAGAAAAAGTCTGTTTTGCTTCGAAGAAAGCTGAAGAAGGTATTCACAAGCTCCTGCACGCCGCCCTCGTGCTGCTGCGCCATGGCCAGCAGCATGTCTTCGAAGCGCTCTTCCTCCTGTTCCCTGCCCATCTCGCTGTCCTCCGAGCTCTGCACTGACGCCCTGTGATGCCGCACTCCTCACGGTTCGAGTCAGGCTCAACGGTTCCCCTCGTTCTGGGTATTATCTTTATGAAAACAGATATTTCTATAAAGAGACTGTGGTTCTTAGGAGTGAACACAGAGGAGCCAAATGAAGTCATACCTTCTCCAAAGACTGAACACACACAACATGAAATAAATTAAAGATGATTCCTAGGTATCTGTGTTATGAAGTGGGATATGAATACTTGTTTACTGATTTTAGATAATTCTTGATGTCATGTTTGCAAACTTATTTATATAAACAACAAAAGAAACCACTGAGCAAAAACATGTTCAATTGAATATCCTGATTAATAATTAATTAATTTGTAAAAATAGAAAAATATAGAATGATACAAGGACAAAGGCACTATTTCTTTACCACCCCTTTCTGGAATAAGCACAGTTTTTATATGATTTCTGACTTTTTGACCTGCTCTTGGGGCTCTTCTCTTCCTATCAAGATGCCATATCCAGCCTAGACATGAGGACTTGCACCTTGTCATATTGTATATTGTGTTGTCCTTGTTGGCTGCCATCTTTTAGTGACCTGTTCTTTTCTGAAGAGGAAATAGAGGGGAAGCGGATCTAGGGAAGCCGGGAGGTAGCGTGATGAGCTAACAGAAGTGGAGGGAGAGGAAAATGTGCTTGGAATATATTGCATGACAGAAGAATATTCTTTCAATCATTAAAAAAAAGAAAGAAATCACTAAATGCAAAATGGAAGTCCTAAATATTTAATTCTGTCAAATCCCTGTTATGAAATCGACTGCAATAACTTCTTGATATGTAAATGCATTGTTTATACCTGCTGTGTGTTTATGTATATACATATACTTCTAGTAATAGGCATATTGACATTATATGCATTTAAACATAGTCTTACAGATCTTAAGGTTAAAATGCTAAAAAAATGATGCCCTACTGAAAAAAATTATGATTGTAAATATAATCAATTTTAAAACCTAGCAAATGTGTTACATTAAATTTCTTTCTGAAGATTTTTGTACTTTTTAAATATTTTAATAAATAAAACCTTGCCAGGTGGAGGTGGTGCATGCCTTTAATCCCAGCATTTGGTCGGCAGAGGTAGGAAGATCTCTGTGAGTTCAAAGTCAACCTGTTCCAAAGCTACAGAGAAACCCTGTCTTGACAAAAAACAAACCAACCAAACAAAAAGCTCCTGAATCCAAGCCAAAGTCTTGGCTTGGAAGAAGCACAGGGTAAAATGTGATGCAATGCAGTGCTGTAAAGGAAATATGAGAGACAAGAGTATCTGGCTGGGACAACCTGTTGTGAAGTGTGACACTTATCATTTAGTGGTTCGGCCTGGGCACTGGCTACTTCAATCTTTAAGAGTCTTGTTTTTCTTGAGGTTTGGAAGCCTCTGCTTTGAGAAACTTCCCTAATCCCTATATGTGAAGGACAGCAGATACTCACACAAAGTGAGCATCAGTGCCCATCAGTGTTGATATCTGGGTAAAGGTGACACACTCAAAATGTTTTAAAATTGCTCAGTGGAAATTAAGGTAAACATCAGAAACTTCTTGTGACCTTAAGCAAACGTGAAAAAATGGAGTCTCCCTCCTCTAGTAGCCATCAAATGCTAGTATCTCCTCCATCCATGCTGGCTTGGGCTGTTTTGTTCTTCTGCAGGTTTTATTGTGCAGTCACAAGTGCTGTGAATTCATGTGTGTAAAAGCCATGTCTTGGGAAGCAAGTGCTCTTTTATTTCACATGTATACTTCCTTTGGTTTTGTATGTTTTGACCCCTCTTTCTTGATTATCTTTGTGCCTTGCAGTATGGAATGTGATAAATGTCCCATTTTGAAGCAAGAACTTCTCTGTCTCTTATTATCTACATGTTGACCAGATGTGAGTTTCTGTATCAATCACCATTTAATGCAAAAAAGAAGGTACCACGTGATTACCCACACCATTGGAAACATCTTCCAGACTGGCCTAGGGGGACTCCATAATTTAGTATGTAGTAGCAGTAGGCTTGGCAACACATCTCAATTCAGCGAGCATGTAACTGAAGAGAAACCCAACCATACTGCAACTGTAAGCAATGAGAATCTTCCTCATTTAAGAATAGATACTCATGCAAAAAATATATGCACTTATGGTCAGAAAGCCTGTTTTATATCTCCCAAACTGCTACTGGGTGAAATATGCACCAGCAATCTTGAAACAATCTAGGATGCTGCTTACCTAGTTTGTCCTTGGGAGTCCCAGGAGACAGCCCTTTTGATATTTAGGATTTCATTAAATATATTAACTTATCTTCAGATTGGAAATGAAGGAAACTGAGTAGGAAAGGGGAAATATTTGTTTCATTCTGTTAATATGAAGTATTAATTTGTTATAATAAATGCAGATCATCTTTTGAAGGCCTGACCCTATGGCATTTTGCTTGGCTTCACACGTTTCTATGATTACAAAGCACAGCCCACAAGGCACAACAGAACTGTGTGTAGTTGGCTTGCCAGGGACAATGTCCTGCCAAATGCTGAGGCAGTGGCATAGAGAAAAAGATCATATAGTTTTTATCCCCAAAAGTAATTAGTTAAATGCAAAGCTACTGAGTGAGTAGACTAACAGGAATTGCTTTCACAACAAAACAGATGTGTGGTCCCTAGTGAAAGGACTTCAGCTCTGTCTCCGGAAACTTCATTCCTGAGGATGCATGCATTGATGTCCACAACAGCTGCTGCCTCCCATCATTCATCTATCACTTTAGCTTTGTGCTTGATTCTCCATTCAATAAATCTTGTTTCCTCCCTGATTTTGGCACTCTCATTTTTCCCCATGTAAACAATTTCACAGGTTCAAAGTTCCTATTAACTATCAAAAAAGCTGTATTAAACAATGACAAAAGTTTAATCTTGTTCTTTAAAATAAACAATTTTATTTGCTTTTGCTTTTGAAATTTATTAGATCGAGAAAAAAGTATATATCTTTAAAGCCTGAGTTAAAAGTAATTGATAATCTGTTTACCAGAACTGCAGTTTGGATGAAGCTTTTATCTGGCCCCAAATAGAAGCTTAAGCATTAAAGCCACAGCAGAACTAAAAAAGAAAAGGAAGCAAAGAAAAAAATACACTTTTCTTTCTCACTTCAGAATCTTGGATGGAACTATGTGAACCTACTCTCATGAATGATGGAAAAACTGGGATGCAGAGGGCAAGTCTTGTTACAAGAAAGATGGGAAGTTAAAGTAACTTGTAAGTACAGAAATGCAACGCTTAAAAGGTTTCTCATGAAAATGTGAAGTGCCCTGTGCTCTGGGTCACTCTGTTCCCTCTCATCTATCTTTTAGTTACTAAGACAAGGAATAAATTGTTTCTGGAACATACACCTACTTACAAAAACATAATTGAACGGAAAAAATGAATTTTTTTAGTTGATCGTCAAAGAACGCTAATACAGAAAGATTTCTAAATCACAGTCTCACACTTTAAAAACAAACTCCTCAGAGTAGAATCAACATTTCAGTGCCAGAGAACTGGGTGGGTCCTTTATAACCAGTGTTCTCATGATTCTTAACAAGAGACAGTTCCATATTAAATAGGGCCCTGACCATGAACTAGCTAGACCTCGAGGAGAAAAATGGAAAAATTTGCAGATTTGCACTAGAATTAAATTATCTTCTCAGATCTTCATTTTCTTTGATTAGATTGTTGTGATTATATTTCTATTAATATAATCTATCAATAGAAATAAAAACAAGAAAACATGGATGAATTATTTTGATTACATTAAAGAATTTTTAATTAATTGGTTAGACTTTTCCCTTGTCTCCGTCTTCTCTTCTATTTACTTTTTTTTTTTTTTCAGACCTGGAGCTAAGTATTCTTTTTCCAAGGCAGCCAGCTCCATTCTGGGTGAGAAATATGAAGAGGAAGTACTGGAATAGAGAAGTTCAGTATCTTTTAGCACTGAAGTCCAATGATGGAAAGGACTTCTTGGTGTTGGATTTGATCTGTGATGACATGTTGACTGGGGTTTCTGTCCTGCCCAGTTCCCCTAATCATTAAGTCCCATAGAAAATCACAGAGAGATCTGCATTAGTTATAAACTGGCCCATTAGCTCAAGCTTCTTATTAAGTCTTATAACTTACATTAGCCCATTACTCTTATCTGTGTTAGCCACAGGGCTCAGTACCTTTTTCAGTGGCATAATCACATCTTGCTTCTTCTGTGTCTGGACAGGACTGCAGAGGGAGCGTCCCTCTTCCCAGAATTCTCCTGTTCTCATTGACCTGCTTCTACTTCCTGTCTGGTTGTCCAACCCATACTTCCTACTTGGCTATTGGCCAATCAGTGTTTATTTAAAACATAATTGACAGAATATAGACAATTGTCTGGCACCAAAGACAGGGACATTTACATGTCTAATAAACCTTAAGAAGGTAACAGAAATGCAAGCCTCATGAAAAGACTGTTTGTATTTGTTTGTTTGTGTGTGAGTGTGTGTGTATACAAAGGTAGTTGCAGCAATTGCCTGGACCTAAGTGTTAAGACTCAGAATAAGATAAGGAGCATATAAACATTGAGGGTGTTCTCAAGGCATTGTGATGCCTTAAAGAGTGAGAAAGGTGCCCCTATAGAGTGATTTAGGATGTGGTAATACTTAATGCTAGCTGATTTTTTGTGGATTGGGTTGCAAGTTCAGATGCAATTGTTAACACATACATCAAGGGTTACAGAAGTAAATAGTATAGAGATGAATCTTTATTCTCTTTGAAAACATGCCATATATTTCTATCTGTCATTTAACAAATAACTATAGACTTATTTAAACAATACACATTTGTCACAGTTCTGGAATCTAGAAAGGCCAGACCAGGTAACTAGTAAATTTATGTTTGAGAAAGAGGGGGAGAGAGAGAGAATGAAAACATCCCTGCCTGTTTTTATCAGGACATTAATAATGTTATTAGCTTTTCATTTCCATAACAAATACCCAAGATACTAAGACCTGAGACATTTAATATATAAGTGGACAAAAAACGTTGATTTATAGATCTCTATCCATGACTAAAAGACATTCTGCTGAACTATACTGCCTCAAGGTCTGTCTGTACAGTTGAGGAACATGTTAGTGTGTAGACTTTTTTAAAAAACTGAATATCCAAACTTATCATGGACTCCAACCTTATGAAACAATAACTCATCCTAAATAATCCTCTCAATTTTATTATACTTATTTTATTTTAGATGCAATGAAGGAGAATATAAATAGCCTGGTAATTGTAGTCTACAGCTTTATTTACTTCATAAAATAATCTATGACCATTGAAAAAGGTATGGATAGTTGACATTTCAAAGGGAGTAAGCACACCACTTTCCTAGATTTTGATATCTAAAAAAACAGTAGCATGTATGAAGTCTTCGACCTCCTCGCAGGAGTAGCTGATTTCATTCAGAAGTGGAAAATACAAAATAAGTCTAAAATATTTCAGAATTTAAAATATTCTCATTTAAGATTGTGTCTTGGTCAAGAGAGCATAGGAAACAGCTCATGGTGGCTGCCACTGATAAGCTCTGGAATGAATTATGCATTGAAACAAATAGCTGTAATAACATTAGCATCCATGGACTAAACAGAATACTTTGAATAATAAATAAATTGATAATTAAATAACTTCCTTGAACATTAGGATATTTGCATACTGTCAAATTATTGCTGCATAAATGCCTATTAATTATAAATTTTAGAAGAACAACATTCAGTGGGCACTACTGACACCTGGGCCTTTATTCATAAGCCTTGAAGACAACCCAAGTCCAAGAGTCCTGAATTGAAGAAAATATCAACTTCTAACACAGTTCTTACATGAATTGAGACTTAAACCAGACTGAGCCAAAACAGCTACAGACCCCAAATGAGATGGATGCACTGACATAAGTGTTCTGTGATAAAAGATTCCCAGGTCAGAAAGGACAAAAAAGCCTGGAAAGTAATTCTCTGTAAACAGACTAAAGCAGTTTGACAAAAGGATGGAGAAATGGCTCAGCAGTTAGAAGCTTTTGCTTTTTTTTTTTGTTTTGTTTTGTTTTGTTTTGTTTTCCAAGGCAGATTTTGCTGCAGCTTTGGAGCCTGTCCTGGAACTAGCTCTTGTAGACCAGGCTGGCCTCGTACTCGCAGAGATCCTCCTGCCTCCCAAGTGCTGGGTTTAAAGGCTGCATTTCTAAAAGACATACATGGCAGCTAACAACTGCCTTAACTACAGCTCTAGACTACAAATCATCTTTTTAGCTTCCGCAGGCACTACACACATGCGGTCTACAAGCATACATGCACAAAAAATTAAAAATAAGGGGGCTGGAGAGATGGCTCAGTGGTTAAGAGCATTGCCTGCTCTTCCAAAGGTCCTGAGTTCAAGTCCCAGCAACCACATGGTGGCTCACAACCATCTGTAATGAGGTCTGGGTGCCTCTTCTGGCCTACAGACATACACACAGACAGAATATTGTATACAAAATAAATAAATAATTAAAAAAAATAAAAAAATAAATCTATACAGAAAAAAATATTTAATAATCAGTAGAATAATTCCAGTAGATTTATATTCTAGAGAAGATTTTTTTGGCAATTAATAAAACTGAAATGATGGATAGAGATGTGCACACATTAGATGATAGTAGTGGACTATACCAATTAGTTTTATTAGCGATAAACAACCTGAACCTTGACTGATAGGGAGATATTAGAATGAATTGACAGGTAAATGTCACAGCTACAATCTGAATTGGCTCACATTTCACAGTCCTAGTGCCAAACTTTCTCCTGACCAAGGAAAACTCACTTTCATGTTTTAGGGTTTTGGTGGGTAAATGAACCCTAGCCACAGTTTCCAGAACAGTGTCCTTCATTTAAATTAGCTGATCCATAAATATTAGTCCTATCAGCCAAATAACTTCGAACACGATCTTGATTAGTGTTTTTTTTTTCCAAACTGGGTGGCCTAGCTTAACCATTAAAACTCATGTAATTAATATATTAAAAAATAGTGCTATTCTGATTTAGACAGGAATTGTGTGAATATGTAGTGTAATATGTGTTCGTAAATATAAACCAAAGGATTTGAGAGTACTTGGCAACATGTCATCATCTCAAATACATATGTTTGAGGAAAATTGAATTGGTATTCTCTGGGTGTCTAGGTGTAAACATGTTGTTTCTTCATATTTAAGAAAATAAAGGTTGGAAAGTTTAGATGTACTTTTATCTTGAATTTAAGAGCTTAAAATGAGGAAAATAAATAAAATATGTATGTACCTGCCTTCAATTTTTACTGAAAAATGCTTATATATGTGTGTATGTGTGTATAATATATATTTATATTATCTTGACTTCAATTTTCTCTCCTTCTACTACTCCCAGTTCTTCTCCATCTTCCTTCCAATCAGGATCCATCCATTTTGAATGTTAATTTAATAAGATAGAAATGCGTTATGGTTTCCTTGACTTAATTTGCTATTTATAATGCTATTTCCCCAATACAAGCACATGCTTATTTTATCAAATTCCCCAGTTCTGTTCTATTAGCTCTGGTCCCTGGTCTCTGGTGGCAGAGAAAAGATAAATATCAGAATTATTGATAAAAGAAAAATAGATTTTCTTAGCATCATACGTAACATCTTATGTGTTCCATAATAGTTTCCTCTGAGACTCAACCATTCCACTCTTCTGGGAAGCTCCTTAAGCAGGAAGGCAAATGATTCAAAATAGCTTCAGGAAGTCCCTGAAAATGATCAGATTCACTAATCCCCTACTTCCCAAAGTAAACAAGTAAAACGGCAAAGACGATGCTCAGATAAGTCAAGTTACAAAGAAGACTCTGAGACCAGATTAGTTGACTAGAAGGAATAGAAATCAGTCAAGTTATCCTAAAAACATGTAGAGCAACTGAGACACATGAATAGACAGCCTTCAACCTATTGAACTGCCTGCAGACTGTGCACTGTGCTCCAGGTTTACGGCTTTTGTTAGTTGCCATCTGTGCTAGGGTTTTGTTGATAGAGCTGTCTTTGAACCATTTCTGCTCCTGTAAGTAAACCCTCACCCATATAACTGCAAGTAACTCCAACCCAATCCACTGGTATACCAAATTGAACTTTGGTGGTATCCATACTTTGGTCTGTGGTAGGCTCCTTAAGTGTGGAGAGTAGACAAGTGTGTTGAGTCAACCAGGAAATGTTTTTTTTTTTTTCCCCCACACAGGACTGTCTTCTGTGATAGGCAATTCTCAAAGGTAACACTCTGGATTATTTAATTATTTCTATGGATCCCCTTTACTAGGAACACTCACTTTACACCCATCCTTTGGCTTGTTTAAGGATGCCCCCTTGACTTTGCTTCTCAGATGATTTCCTCCCTAGACTTGCTCTGAAGGAATTCTATTGCATCTCCAGGCAGCTTTGGTATACTTTAAGGCTTCAGAATAATCACTTGTTTCTGCATGGTCTCATTTTCCCTTTCTCTCTACTTCATCCCTCTGCTGTAATTTTTGGAAATTATAACTGAAGCGAGTGACAATTATTCCACCAAAGAAAGATGTTTCATTAGTACTCTTGGGTGTCCATCTGAGGTGAAATATAAGGTTTGTTTAGCTCCCCAATTCCACATGACTTAAAACTACCTGTGCGGTCTATCCCAAGGAAATGAAAGGAGGATCATAAGTATGTCACTTCTGTGTCTTTGGGAGAGAGGGAAAGACAAAGGTAAGGTTAATAACTTCAGACTAAGTTCTCCCATCAAAATCTGCTTTCCAAGCTATTGTTTTTGGGAACTTTTATGCCATTGATTGATTAAGGATTATAGTGATAACTACTGATTGACAACTTGATGAAATGTTGAATCATGAGGGCTATGGTACTCTGGGTGTATCCGCAGTAAATTATCTTCATCCCATTTGTTTAAGTTGAAAGATGTGTTTTCTGTGTGAAACACCGCTATTTCCATGGCTGAGATTTTAGACTATATAAATAGAAAAAGTGAACTGAACGAGAGTGTACAGTTCTTCATCTCTGGCTCTTGACTAGAGATAAAAGTTGACATCTTCCTCCAATCTCCTGCCACTGTGACTTTACTGTTATGATGTACTGAAACTGTAAGGTAAATACATTATTTTCCATGAGGTTACTTTTTGTCAATGTATTTTATCACAGTAACAGGAAAGATACCCAAACATCATGCATACTTTAAAGTGAACCACAAATCACCTTGGGAATATTGTTTTTCTCAACACACATTATTAAAACTTTCCAAACTTCCTATGTGTCTCTGCCCATATCTTTCCAAGTACTTGGTAAATTTGTCTTTCTCGTGCTGCTCTGTGTGACAGATTCTGTCATTTCTTCTGACTGACAGATTATGAAGTGTTTTATGTGCTACAAAGACAGAAAAATATGATGGGATTGTGAAGAATCACCCAGATTATATCAGACATTGCAATAGTGATAGGTATAGGTTTCTTTTGATTGATCTTACCTTGAAGTCTATTTTGTTAGCTATTAGATTAGCTACAACAGCTTGTTTCTTAGGTCCATTTGATTGGATTTTTCCCCAAGCCTTTAATCTGAAGCAATGTCAGTGTTTGACATTGAGGTGTGTTTCTTGTATGCAACAGAGAGATGGATTCTTTGTTTGTATCCAATTTGTTAGTCTGTGTCTTTTTATAGGTGATTTGAGTCCATTTATAGTAAGGGATATTAATGACCAATGATTTCTATCTCCTGTTAATTTAGGTTTTTTTTTATTGGTGATGTTAATTTGTGTGTTTTTCCTTTCTTTGGGATTTGCTGCCATAAATTGTCTGAGTTTTTGTTGATGTGGCTAATTTCCTTGTGTTGGAATTTTCTTTCCTTCTGGTACTTTGTGTAGGGCTGGGTTTGTGATGAGGTATTGGTTAAATCTGGTTTTGTCATAAAATATCTTGGTTTGTCCATCTATGGTGATTGAAAGTTTTGCTGAGTATGGTAGTCTGGACTGGCATCCATGGTCTCTTAACATCTGCATAATTCTTGACCATGACCTTCTGGTTTTCATTGTCTCCAGTGTGAAGTCTGGTGTACTTCTGATATGTCTGCCTTTAAATGCTACTTGATCTTTTTCCTTTGCAGCTCTTAATATTCTTTCTTTATTCTGTGTGTTCAGTGTTTTGATTATCATGTGGCAAGGAGACTATTTATTTTTTTGGATCCAGTCTATTTGGTGTTCTGTCAGCTTCTTGTATCTTTGTAGGCATATCTTTCTTTAGGGAATGTTTTCTTCCATGATTTTGTTAAATATATTTTCTGTGCTTTTGAGTTGAACTTCTCTTTATTCTATACCTATTACTTTTATTTAGGCTTGGTCTATTCATGGTGTCCCATATTTCCTGGATATTCTGTGTTAAGCTTTTGTTAGATTTAATGTCTTCTTTGACTAATGGGTCTTTTTCCTCTATTGTATTTTCAGCACTCGAGATTCTCTCTCCTATCTCTTGTATTCTGCTGTGTATGTTTGAATTTATGGTTCCTGCTGCTTTCTCATGATTTTCCATGAAGTTTGCTATCTCAGGCCTGTTCTAGTTTAGGTTGCTGGCTCAGACCTATTTCTGTAAATATCCCTGGTCTGGGTCTGCTCCTGAAGGGGTCCCTGGATTGGGGTTGGTTCTGCAAAGGTCTCTGGCTCTTATCTTCTTCCCTGGAGATCCCAGACTCGGTTGCATATGGACCTGCAGAGGACCTGGCTTAGGCCTACTTCCTCAAAGGTCCCATGCTCATGCTCAGACACGCAGTGGTCTCTGGCTCTGGCCCACTCACATGGCAGTTACTCCCTTGTCCCTTTTCCTGCGGAGCTTGCTGTCTCAGGTCTGTTCTGGCCCAAGTCACTGGGTCAATCCTGTTTCCACAAATGTCCCTGGTCTGGATCTGTTCCTGCTTCTGAGGAGCTTGCTGTCTCAGGCCTGCCCCAGCCTAGGTGTCACTGGCTTAGTCTTGCTCCCATGGAGCTCACCACCTCAGGCCTGTTCCAGCCTAGGTTACTGGCCCAGACCTGCTTCTGCAAATGTCCCTGGTCTGGATCTGCTCCTGCTCCCATTGAGTTCATCATCCCAGGCCTGCTCTGGCCCAGCTCACTTGCTCAGTCCTGCTCCTGTGAGGTTGAGCCATCCCAGGGCCACTACAACCTAGGTTGCCAGCTCAATCCTGCTCCTGTGGAGTTTGTGCCGCCAATGAATTTTTAATAGCTTTAAAAATCTCATAATTAGTATATTACACCTGAAAATTATTAATAATTTTACAGGCTTGGGCGCTGGGTCCTAACCCCTAGCGTAGGGTAAAGGGGAGCTCGGGGGCTTCTTTGTCCCCATAGCCCGCCTGCAGCAAGCAGGGTGGGCCCTTTGTCTGCTAGCGAACCAAGCAGCACGGAGTTTCGATCAGGGCACCTAGTGAGACATCATTGTGGTGAGTGAGTGCTGCGGCACCCGGGAACAGCCCGCCTACACTACCTGATCAACCTACAGGGCTACACTGCCCGGTACCTCCTCTCTCTTCCTATCCCATCCAGCTTACATCTAGATCTCCCCACCCTCTGTTTCTCTCCCCCCTCCCTTCCCTGGTGGGAGAGAGCCTCCCTGCTCTGCCTGCTTTGGCGCTGGGTCCTAACCACTAGCATAGGGTAAAGGGGAGCTCGGGGGCTTCTTTGTCCCCATAGCCCGCCTGCAGCAAGCAGGGTGGGCCCTTTGTCTGCGAGCGAACCAAGCAGCACGGAGTTTCGATCAGGGCACCTAGTGAGACATCATTGTGGTGAGTGAGTGCTGTGGCACCCAAGAACAGCCCGCCTACACTTCCTGATCAACCTACAGGGCTACACTGCCCGGTACCTCCTCTCTCTTCCTATCCCATCCAGCTTACATCCAGATCCCCCTACCCCCTGTCTCCCTCCATCCCTCCCTTCTTGGGGCAGAGTGCCTCCCTGTTCAGCCTGCCTGGGCGCTGGGACTGAACCCGAAGGTGAGTGCAAAGGGGAAGGTGGTAGCTCCTTTGTCTCCATAACCTGCCTGCAGCAAGCAGGGTGGGCCTTTGTTTGCAAGCTAACCAAGCAGCAAGGAGATCGGAACTGGACTCCAGGAGAAACATCACGGGGGAGTGACATCACTTGGAAGGTACATCAGTTGGCAAGAAGACCTGATCCTGTAAAAGAAGATCCATAGGAGAATATTGGAAGGAAGAGATGGGGAGACGCCAATGCAAGAATTCACCCAACAATCTGAAAAACAACACGAAACCACCAGAAGCCAGCGACCTCACAACAGGAGGACATGAACACCTTAATCATGAAGAAGGAGAAAAAACTGACTTCATGACAGTGATTGACACCCTTAAACAGCATATAAAAAACGCCATTATAGAAATGGATGAGAAGTATAACAGAAAGTTCGAGGAATTGAGTAAATCAGTGAATGATACCCTAGGAAAGCAAGGAAAAACAATCAAGCAGATAATGGAAACAGTTCATGATTTGAAAAATGAAATGGAGGCAAAGAAGAAAACACAAACAGAGGGCCGGCTGGACATGGAAAATCTAGGTAAACGAATAGAGACTACAGAAACAAGCATAACCAGCAGAATACAAGAGATAGAAGAAAGAATCTCAGAGTCTGAGGATAACATAGAGAAAATAAACGCACTGATCAAAGAAAACAGCAAGTCCAACAAACTCTCATCACAAAACATTCAGGAAATATGGGACACAATAAAAAGACCAAACCTAAGAATAATTGGAGTAGAAGAAGGAGAAGAAGTGCAGCTCAACGGTCCAGAAAATATACTTAACAAAATTATAGAAGAAAACTTTCCCAACCTGAAGAAGGATGTACCTATGAAGGTTCAAGAGGCATACAGAACCCCAAATAGGCTGGATCAAAAAAAAACATCCCCTCGCCATATAATAATCAAAACACAAAATATACAGAATAAAGAAAGAATATTAAGAGCCGCAAAGGAAAAAGGCCAACTTACTTATAAAGGTAAACCTATCAGACTTACACCTGACTTCTCTATGGAAACCATGAAAGCCAGAAGGTCCTGGATAGATGTACTGCAAAAACTAAGAGACCATGGATGCAAGCCCAGACTACTATATCCAGCCAAGCTTTCGTTCACCATAAATGGAGAAAACAAAATTTTCCAGGATAAAAACAAATTTAAGCAATACGTAGCCACAAATCCAGCCTTACAGAAAATAATAGAAGGAAAATCACTAACCAAGGAGTCCAACAAAGACCTCAATAACTCAGACATCTAGAGACCCTTCACCAGCGCAACTCAAAGAAGGGAAACACACAAACCCTACTACTTAAAAAGTGACCGGAGTTAACAACCACTGGTCATTAATATCACTTAATGTCAATGGACTCAACTCACCTATAAAAAGGCACAGGCTAAGAGACTGGATACGAAAACAGGATCCAACATTCTGCTGTCTACAAGAAACACACCTCAACCACAAAGACAGGCACCTACTCAGAGTAAAGGGCTGGGAAAAGGCTTATCAAGCAAATGGACCTAAGAAACAAGCAGGTGTGGCCATACTAATTTCTAACAAAGTTGACTTCAAACTTAAATCAATCAAAAGAGATGGAGAGGGACATTTTATACTCATAACAGGAAAAATTCATCAGGAAGAAATCTCAATCCTGAATATCTATGCCCCTAATATAAAAGCACCCACGTATGTAAAAGAAACATTGCTAAAATTCAAGGCAGCCATCAAACCGCACACACTAATAGTAGGAGACTTCAACACTCCTCTTTCACCAATGGACAGGTCAATCAGACAGAAACCTAACAGAGAAATTAGAGAATTAATGGAGGTAATGAAGCAAATGGACTTAACAGACATCTATAGAATATTCCACCCAAATAGGAAAGAATATACCTTTTTCTCTGCAGCTCATGGAACCTTCTCGAAAATTGACCACATACTTGGTAACAAAGCTAACTTACACAGCTACAAAAAAATATTACTAACCACCTGTGTCTTATCAGACCACCATGGATTAAAGTTAGAATTCAACAACAATGCTACCCCCAGAAAGCCTACAAACTCATGGAAACTGAACAGTCAACTACTGAACCATACCTGGATTAAGGAGGAAATAAAGAAAGAAATTAAAGTCTTCCTTGAATTCAATGAAAATAAAGAAACAACATACTCGAACTTATGGGACACTATGAAAGCAGTCCTGAGAGGAAAGTTCATAGCACTAAGTGCCCACTTAAAGAAAACAGAGAAAGCACATATTGGAGACTTAACAGCCCACCTGAAAGCTCTAGAAAAAAAAGAAGCAGACTCACCTAGGAGGAGTAGAAGACTGGAAATAATCAAACTGAGGGCTGAAATCAACAAAATAGAAACACAAAAAACAATCCAAAGAATCAATGAATCAAGAAGCTGGTTCCTGGAAAAAATCAACAAGATTGACAAACCCCTATCCAAACTAATCAAACGGCAGAGAGAAAATTTGCAAATTAATAAGATCAGAAATGAAAAGGGGGACATAACCACAAACACAGAGGAAATTCAGAGAGTCATTAGATCTTACTACAAAAGCTTGTATGCCACTAAACTGGAAAATGTAAAAGAAATGGACACTTTCTTAGATAAATACGATTTACCAAAATTAAATCAGGACCAGGTGAACAAGCTAAACAGACCTGTCAGTCGCGAAGAACTAGAAGCTGTTATCAAAAACCTCCCTACCAAAAAAAGCCCAGGGCCAGATGGTTTCAATGCGGAATTCTACCAGAACTTCCAAGAAGACCTAATACCTATACTCCTCAATGTATTCCACAATATAGAAACAGAAGGGTCATTACCAAATTCCTTTTATGAAGCTACAGTTACTCTGATACCAAAACCACACAAAGACTCAACCAGGAAAGAGAATTACAGGCCGATCTCACTCATGAATATCGACGCAAAAATCCTCAACAAAATACTGGCAAACCGAATCCAAGAACACATCCGAAAAATTATCCATTATGATCAAGTAGGCTTCATTCCTGAGATGCAGGGCTGGTTCAACATACGAAAATCTATCAATGTAATCCATCATATAAATAAACTGAAAGAAAAAAACCATATGATCATTTCATTAGATGCTGAAAAAGCATTAGACAAAATTCAACATCCATTTATGTTAAAAGTCTTGGAGAGATTAGGGATACAAGGGTCATACCTAAATATAATAAAAGCTATATACAGCAAGCCGACAGCTAACATCAAATTAAATGGAGAGAAACTCAAAGCCATCCCGCTTAACTCAGGAACACGACAAGGCTGCCCACTTTCGCCATACCTCTTCAATATAGTGCTGGAAGTTCTAGCAATAGCAATAAGACAGCATAATGGGATCAAGGGGATTCGAATTGGAAATGAAGAAGTTAAACTTTCGTTATTCGCAGATGATATGATAGTGTACATAAGCGACCCCCAAAATTCCACCAAAGAACTTTTACAGCTGATAAACAGCTTTAGTAATGTGGCAGGATACAATATCAACTCCAAAAAATCAGTCGCCCTCCTATACTCAAAGGATATGGAAGCAGAGAGGGAAATCAGAGAAGCTTCTCCATTCACGATAGCCACAAACAGCATAAAATATCTTGGGGTAAATCTAACCAAGGAAGTGAAAGATCTATTTGACAAGAACTTTAAGGCATTGAAGAAAGGAATTGAAGAGGATACCAAAAAATGGATGGACATCCCTTGCTCTTGGATTGGGAGGATCAACATAGTAAAAATGGCAATTCTACCAAAGGCAATTTATAGATTCAATGCAATCCCCATCAAGATCCCATCAAAATTCTTCACAGATCTGGAGAGGACAATAATCAACTTTATATGGAAAAACAAAAAACCCAGGATAGCCAAAACAATCCTATACAATAAAGGATCTTCTGGAGGCATTACCATCCCTGACTTCAAACTCTATTACCGAGCTACAGTAATGAAAACAGGGTGGTACTGGCATAGAAACAGAGAAGTCGACCAATGGAATCGTATAGAAGACCCGGACTTTATCCCACAAACCTATGAACACCTCATTTTCGATAAAGGAGCTAAAAGTTTACATTGGAAGAAAGAAAGCATCTTCAACAAATGGTGCTGGCACAACTGGATGTCAACCTGTAGAAGAATGAAAATAGACCCATATCTATCACCGTGCACAAAACTCAAGTCCAAATGGATTAAAGACCTCAATATCAGCCCGAAAACACTAAATCTGATAGAAGAGAAAGTGGGCAATACCCTACAACAGATGGGCACAGGCGATCGCTTCTTAGGTATAACCCCAGAAGCACAGACATTAAGGGCAACATTGAATAAATGGGACCTACTAAAACTGAGAAGCTTCTGTAAAGCAAAGGACATTGTCACTAAGACACAAAGGCAACCTACTGACTGGGAGAAGATCTTCACCAACCCCGCAACAGACAAAGGTCTGATCTCCAAAATATATAGAGAACTCAAGAAACTAGACTTTAAAATGCTAATTAACCCAATTAAAAAATGGGGCGCTGAACTGAACAGAGAATTCTCAACAGAAGAAGTTCAAATGGCCAAAAGACACTTAAGGTCATGCTCAACCTCCTTAGCGATCAGGGAAATGCAAATCAAAACAACTTTGAGATATCATCTTACACCTGTAAGATTGGCTAAAGTCAAAAACACCAAGGATAGCCTTTGCTGGAGAGGCTGTGGAGGAAGGGGTACCCTCATCCATTGCTGGTGGGAATGCAATCTTGTGCAACCACTGTGGAAGTCAGTGTTTCGGTTTCTCCGGAAATTCGGGATCAACCTACCCCTGGACCCAGCAATACCACTCTTGGGAATTTACCCAAGAGATGCTCTATCACATGTCAAAAGCATTTGTTCAACTATGTTCATAGCAGTATTATTTGTAATAGCCAGAACCTGGAAACAACCTAGATGCCCTTCAATGGAAGAATGGATGAAGAAAGTATGGAATATATACACACTAGAGTACTACGCTGCGGTAAAAAACAATGACTTCTCGAATTTTGCATGCAAATGGATGGAAATAGAAAACACTATCCTGAGTGAGGTATCCCAGGCCCAAAAAGACGAACATGGGATGTACTCACTCATAATTGGTTTCTAGCCATAAATAGGGTTCACGGAGTCTACAATAGGCGAATCTAAAGAAGCTAAGTAAGAAGGTGAACACAAGGAAAAACATATAGTTATCCTCTTGGATAAGGGAAGTAGACAAAATTGCCGGGGGAAAAGTGAGATCTTGGGGGTGGGGTGGGATGGGGGTTAGGGGAGATGGGGAGAGAAAAGGTAGAAGGGAAGGAGGGTGGACTTGGGGAAACAGGAGGATCGGGATAAAGGAAGGTTGGATAGGGGAGCACGGAACCACAATTCTTAGTTAAGGGACCCACTTTAGGGTGGGCAGGAGACTTGACCCTAGAGGGGCGCCCAGGTGCCCAAGCTGAGGTCCCCAGTTAGTTCCCTGGGCAGCTGAGGATAGGGAACCTGAAATGACCCTACCCTAGAGCAATACTGATGAATATATTGCATATCATCCTAGAACTTGCATCTGGCGATGGATGGAGATAGAGACAGAGACCCACACTGGAGCACTGGACTGAGCTCCCAAGGTCCCAATGAGGAGCAGAAGGAGTGAGAACATGAGCAAAGATGTCGGGACCACGAGGAGTGCACCCACCCACTGAGACAGTGGAGATGATCTACTGGGAGCTCACCAAGGCCAGCTGGACTGTTACCAGAAAAAGCATGGGATAAAACTGGACTCTCGGAACATGGCGAACAATGAGGGCTGATGAGACGCCAAGGACAATGGCACGCGGTTTTGATCCTACGCAATGTGCTGGCTTGGTGGGAGCCTAGCCAGTCTGGATGTTCACCTTCCTAGATATGGATGGAGGGGGGAGGACCTAGGACGTACCACAGGGCAGGGAACCCTGACTGCTCTTTGGGCTGGAGAGGGAGGGTGAGAGGAGTGGGGGGAAGGGGAGAGGGGTGGGAGGAAGGGGAGAAGAGTGGGAGGAGGGGGAGAAGAGTGGGAGGAGGGGGAGGGAAATGGGAGGCTGGTGGGAGGAGGTGGAAATTTGTTTTTTTTTTTCTTTTCTTTATCCTCCTTTTATCAAT
The DNA here is from genome assembly GCF_037038515.1 of Microtus pennsylvanicus. Classification (NCBI taxonomy): domain Eukaryota; kingdom Metazoa; phylum Chordata; class Mammalia; order Rodentia; family Cricetidae; genus Microtus; species Microtus pennsylvanicus. The sequence continues at coordinate 23,127,367 of NC_134592.1, forward strand.
AAAAAAATTAAAAAAAATAATTTTACAGTAAGATAAAAAGAATAAAATATGTCCTGGTTGTCCTTTTCAACTAATATCCACTGATGAGTGAGTACATACAATGTTTATCTTTCTGGGACTGAGTTACTTCACTCCGGTTAATTTTTTGATATGTAGCCTGAACTGGCTATCTCTTTTGGTCAGACTGCTGACTACCCCAATTGTCATCACAGAGCTTTCATCCAGTAAAGGATGGAAACAGATGCAGGGACTCACAGCAAACATTAGGCCGAGTTTGGGGAATCCTGCTAAAAAGAGGGAAGAAGGATTATAGGAGCCAGAGGGCTCAAGGATATCACAAGAAAACCCACAGAAGCAAGTAAACTGCCTCATAGGAGCTCACAGAGTATGAACTAACTACCAGGGAACCTCGATGGGACTGTCCTGAGCCTTCTACAGATATGTGACAGAGTGTCACTTAGTCTACTTATGGGACTCTAACAATGGGGGCAGGGGCTGTTCCCAAAGCCTCACCTGGCTGCTGGAAATCTATCCATCTTACTGGACTTCCTTGTCCAGACTTAATAGAAGCAAATGTTAGTCACACAGCAACTTGATATGATATGCATGTTGATACCCATGGGAGGTCTGCCCCTTTCTGAATAGAACCAAAGGCTGAGCAGATCAAGGGGTAGGACAGAGAGGAGGAAGGAACAAATGGGAGGAGAGAACAGAGAGGAAAATGTGGTCAGGATGTAAAATAAATAAATTAATTATATAAAAAAGAACAGAGCAAAATTTCTTATGTGAGTTGTAAAAATATATCCTTCTTCACTTTTTATGTGGGGATTTACTAGAAACATTTCTGTGAATCTAAAGTAACCTTGGAATAAGTCTACTCTCTTAGAGCTTATATTCTCCTTGGATATTTATTTGGGGCCTTAACATTTTATTCTGCTGTAAATTTTAGTTGCTGTCCTATTTTTTATGACCAACTTTTCACTGTTTAATATCAATTCTTAATTTGCCTTTAACTTGGCAAGTTTTTGAATGTATACGATAGAGGACGAGTTTCAGTTTCCTTTATTAATCTCACTTGCTTTCACTGAATTCTTTTGGGAAACAACAGAGCCAAGAGTGAGGCCAGTTAAGCTCAAATGTAACTGTTATCTGTGGGAAGAAGATGTGCTCAAATACATGCCAAAAACAAATTCTTAGTAGTTTTTGGGTGATGAAGACTGTAGAAATATGGGCAGGAAGCACTTGCTTAACCAAAACAAGTTGTTGAAGAAATGATCTTCATGCTGTTTTTTAAGTAAGAGTTTTTTTTTTTCTGATATTACTGCTTATCTACAAAGGAAATTTAGTGATAGAGATACACGCTATCCTTTTTTTTTTGGTGCAGAATTATGTCTTTAAAGACAAAAAGATAAAACTCATGTTATTGAAATAAATAAGACTGCTGGATCACTGTTCATTCTATCCTCAAATATCAAACCATGTCAGAATTATATAAAACATTATCAGTTTTACTTATGATATGACTTCATGTTTTAACAGAAACCATATTTAATATAAATGAGTAAAATGTAACATCTCACATAAAAACTAAACATTGTAAACCACACAGCTCATATGTAATATACTCATCAAGGATAGTAAAAACCAACCAGTTATTTCATATGTATCTGCGCTCTTACCATGTTTTGTGATATAAATTTTCCAATCCTTCACAAATATTGTTTCCTTTGAGATGAAATAAATAAGTGTGTCGATATTTTGTTTGTGATAAAAAGCTTGCTTGAAGATCAGAGTGTGTAACTAGGCCACTAGTTAGCCATAGAGGCCAGGCAGTGGTGGCACATACCTTTAATCTCAACACTCAAGGCAGAGGCAGTCAGGTCTCTGTTAGTTGAAGGCCACCCTGCATTATACAAGATTGATCCCAACAATTAATGCTCACACTTTTAATTCCAGTACTTGGGAGTCTTGCCTCTTTAATTACAGTGCTAGGAAGGTAAGAGACAGGAAGGGATATGGCTAGGCAGAGAGGAATATAAAGCATACCAAGCAGGAAGAGACAAGAGCTCAAGGCATTCAATCTGAGGATTTGTAGAAACAGGATACCGCATTAGGTCTGAGGATTTTGTCAAGGTAAGAAATAGTGACGAGTTTCTCTGTTTTGTTGTTGATTTTGTTGTTGCTGTTTTGTTTGTTTTTTGTTTTTGATCTTTTAGCTTTCACCCCCTAATATCTTGACTCAAGACTTTTTTTTTATTAAGACCTATTAGAAATTGTGCTACATATAAGGCAATTCATTCCACAGAGGCATAGAATTCAAGAAAGTTTTCTTGAGTTGCAGTTGGCAGATACCTTTGGGGGAAACTGGGTGATTTAAGAGCTTTCTGAGACTTTATGAAAACAAAACAAAATGAAACAAAAAGATGGCTTGGTGGAATTTCTTCAAAGTTACTATAAATTTATCTTTAGAAATCATTATCTATCCTTCCTGAAACCTTTCATTTTAGTAATGCATGTTATGATAATTCCATGCCAGGTATCAGTATAATGAGTGGATTCCTGTTACTGAATCCTTGTGCTGGGTGCTGGGTACATTATTTCTGGTATTACACTTGGTGGCAGTTATCTGTGGAAAGATTAGCAACCTAAAAAGTGTGAAAGTCAATGTCAGATCAAATCCCTCATCACAGATACAGCTGTTTGAAAATATAAGATTTTATTCTACAGTTATATTTCCTTTAGTTCTATCCTTATTTTAATGTACAATTTTTATAAAATTCTAAAATGACCCAATTAAGACACTTTTGAACTATGAAACTATGATTTGAATCATAGTTCACATTTTCTAAATTAATGAGGTTATCAGTGTCATTATTAATTAGGTGGTTTTAAACATGTACAAAGATTAAAAGTAAAAAAATTATCTAGGAAATAATGAGACAAATGAAAGGGATATATCTTCCTAAAGTTGTTTATCAAAATAATATGAGAAATTTTTCAAATAAAATTAAATTTAACTACTGTTAAATTCTTTGTTTAAAGTATTAATTTTCTACATATGCCTTATAAGCCTGTTTAATTTATTTTTTGTTTATGAATGAATGAATAAAGCTTGCAGAAAATGAATGGCAAAAAATAATGAAAGTGTGTCATCTTTGTTTTTGGCCTGGGATCTGTCAGAGGGAGTCTGTGAGTCAACATGGTTTTCATTGTTGTTGGTGTTGTCTTATACTTCCGAAGATCTCTTGTCTCTGAAGATTCTACAGTCTCTCTACAATGATCTCTTAGTGAAGTTGTAACTTCTACATTCAGAAGATTTACTCTAGTCATGAGACCAACTTTGTAAGGCTCAAATGCAGGCAAGACAAAGATTAGCTCTACTAAACAGTCTAAGTTGGTGTATTATCTATAATTGTTCTCATCACAGAGGGGTTAGAAAACTGTCACACTGAGAACTCTGTGCTATCATGACCACATTTGTAAAACTTGTGGCTAATCAAACTGGAAGTCATGAAGGACAGTGATTTCTAGAATGAAAATCTTAGCATCAGCATGCAATGTCCCTTCTCTAGTCATAGAAGGGAGCTATTTCTGGATCAATTATGGAGATGTTTGTCCTGAGTTCTTGTCTAGTAATTCATTTCTGGGTTCCAGTAGAAGCATCTACTAAATAGTCTCTTTTTGCTTATTTGGGATTTTTATCACAGATTGAGTAGATTTATCTTTTTTTTTAAAATATTTATTTATTTATTTATTATGTATACAATATTCTGTCTGTGTGTATGTCTGCAGGCCAGAAGAAGGCATCAGACCTCATTACAGATGGTTGTGAGCCACCATGTGGTTGCCGGGAATTGAACTCAGAACCTTTGGAAGAGCAGGCAATGCTCTTAACCACTGAGCCATCTCTCCAGCCCCGAGTAGATTTATCTTAATGCCCAAAATACAATATTGAACCTACAATTTTAATGAAAAGTGGCCAAAGTTTTCCAGAGTGTGGCTGGGAGATAAATCTGTCAGAAGTAGAAACTGCTGAAAGCAAGAGGCAATGGAGATCTCAAAGAAAACTATGACTCTCAGTTCATCGAAGTGTTTCTAAAAACCAACAGAGAGTTAATTTCAAAGGCTCTTCATACCCAAACTCAGCTTGTTGGCAGCCAGGCAAATTTTGAGAGCAATAAACAATTGACCTCTCCACCCTGATGTATTTTTCTCTAGCGCTTAAAAGTTGGATCAATATGACTCTGGTACTCATTGCCTGGAGCTGTAAGTCCTTGCATTTGTGAAGCTAACCCATAAACATTTGACATTGAAGAGCTCATAGACACCAACTCCAAGGGAGATTTCCATTGCCTGTTTATGATACCCATGACAAAAAGCAGAAGAATATCCACTTGGCAGTCTATAAGGAAAAGCTTTACAAGTGCATTAACATGTAAAGAGGAAATAATCATGGTAAGAAAGATTTGAGTTTGTGACCATTCACTAGCCCACTGCAACTCAGAAACTTAGATGATCCTTCGATATTTTTTTATAGAAATGTGTATGCATTACAAATATAGACACTTTTAAGATATGTAGATGATTTAGAGAACTTTATAGTGCTTAAAGACTCAGGTGTCTGAAAATGAAGCTCTTTGTGTTCATACAGTGCACAGTAAATTTACTACAATTAAAAGAATGGAGAACAATGACGTGTGACACAAGCTTGTTCAGACCTATTGACAAACCTTGTCTTCATGAAATATAGATTTAATTACTGAATGCTTAAAGATGGAAACAAGAGACACATGTCATTTCTTGGGTGGGTTTGGGCTCGATGGTTTTACAAAATGACTCTTCTCTCTCTATCTTTTTGGAGCACACAGAAGAATAAAACTTGTGTAAAGGGACTTTAATTCCTAGCCTTATTTTTATGTCTTTATTTCCCTAAGATCAATTGTTAAGGATAGAAAGAAAAGAAAACATTGCTTTTGTTTTATTTTCTGGGCTCTAACAAAAGCATTTGACTTTTACACAATTGTCACTATCAGGTTGTTAAAATTTATAATTGAAGCACTACTTGACTTTGTCATTGCAGGCATGCATTTCTATTTGTTTATTTATAAGTAGTTGTTCATTTGAGAAAGTCTGTATCCTGTGGAGTAACTGCAGGTGCTTAATTGCTTGCCTGTTAGTGAACTATTACAGTAGGGAAAGTCTGTGGTAATATGTAGAGAAAATGCTATAAATAGAAATAGCTTTTAAGTAATGTTTCACAACCCTATTTTGTAATCAATTTCCCTTTAATCTTAAATAAATTTACTTTATACAATGACTTTGGGAGGTGGAAGATGTAATGAAAAGAACAGTATGGATCTGCACCATTTTTACATTCCATTTTAGGTTTAAAAAACATTTAGAATTCAAGACTGTGCCAACGTAAAATATGGCTCATATACAAATGTATTAATTTGAGATAAACCCAGTGAGTTCCAGAAGAAAGCAAGCTATAAAATCAGGAATGAGTTTCCGCTTATGAAAGATATTTTCTTTTCTAGTGTCTCTGGTGAAGAAAAAACTCAGCAGCTATTTGTTACTAATTATTTGTGTGTGTGCTTAATGTACATAATATGCATGTTCATATGTGCATATAAAGATGTAGTATCAGTACACATTGTGTGAAGGCTAAAGTCCAAGTAGGATGTCCTCCTCAATCACTTTCTAATTTCTTTCTTTTTTTTATGAAAAAAGGTCTTTGGTTGAATATTGCAGATGTTCTCTGAACCCAGAGACAGATATTGGGATTCAATCCCAAAATCAGAAAAATAAAGCAGTCAAGCCTCTATTAAATTCATGTCTACCAATGCTGGGCAATTACAGACTGAGCAGGCTAAGAATACTGGACCTCTCTCTCCTCCCATTTTATATTTCCTCTATCTTGGTATAAAAGACATGACTCCCTAGTACGGGGATTAAAAGTGTGAGCCACCACCACCTGAATTTGTTTCATCATTAATCTTGTGTAGCCCAGGGTGTCTTTGAACTCTCAGAAATCCCTCTGCCACTCTCTCCCAAATCCTGAGGTTAAAGCTGTCTGCCACTGCTGTCTGACTTCTAGTAGCTTAGCTTTGCCTTTCTGATCTTTAGGTACACTTTATTTATTAAAACATAAATAAAATGTTATTCTATTTCCCCTTTTGTCTAAAATAAAAAAAAAGGCTACAACTAATTTCAGTAAATGATATACGGTAAGTATAATAACTAAAAAGTAATATATGCAGTTAATAAGTATATCAATAATGTCTAATTCATTTGCATTTGACAAATTCAGAGAAAATATTTCTTATCTATCCTTTCTTGGTGAGCCCAAAGTCTTGTACTTAATATACTTTCTATTATAATTTGTTTTCTGCATCAGGTTAGCCAGGAAAACTATAACTATAACTAATCTTCAACTCCCTCAGAGACCCAAGGAGGAAATAATATTAACTGAGTAAGCAAGGAATATGAGCAAGCAATTTACAAAAATGTAAGAAACGACAGAAACAGCTGGATGCCTGGTGTTAGAGAGCACAATATTATAAAGTGAATACACACCTGCCAGACCAAGAGGCATATTGATAGGAAGGGTTTACATCCACATCCACATGCAGTAACCTGTTTTACAGAGCTACAATAACACTTGTCTTTTGGGTAGTCAGTCAGTGATGTGGGAGTGTCATATATCAATCTGTTGATTTAATTGGTTAAGTAATAAACAAACTGCTTGGCCTCATAGCTTAGAACATAGGTGGGTGGAGTAAACAGAACAGAATGCTGGGAGGAAGAGGAAGTGAGCTCAGAGGCCATGCTCCCCTCTCCCGAGCAGACACGCATGAAGCTCCTACCCAGGATGGACGTAGGCTAGAATCTCCCCGGTAAGCGCACCTAAGGGTGCTACACACATTATTAGAAATGGGCTAGTCCAGGTGCGAGAGTTAGCTGTAAGAGGCTAGAGCTAGTGGGCCAAGCAGTGTTTAAATGAATACAGTTTGTATGTTGTTATTTCGGAGCATAAGCTAGTCAGGCAACCAGGAGCTGGGGCGGCAGGAATGCAGCCGCAGCTCCTACTACAAGTCAGATCTGTAAAAACCTTGTGAAGCCAAGATTCTCCCTTCAAAATGGAATTCATTCAGAAAATACCTCAGCAGCATAACTTCTCATGCATGGGCAATGGAGTGACATTTCCATTCCCCCACAGCATAAGGCCTTAAAGCGATAATATTCACTCTTTGTTCTAACAGTCAAATGTATGTAGAATCAATCATGCAAAATTACCAGCTAACAGACCACATAAAAATTCCTAAAGAAGACAGGCACCGAGTAGAAAAGTAGTATGCCCTGCCCTTACCATACACATGTGTCTGGGTGTGGGTGATGCCCAGGTTCAGGGACATTTAGTAACTTTATCTAATCATTTGAAATGTCAAGTATTTTTCCTTTGGATGCTGTCTCTTTCCTGGGTGGTATTATCTGTTCTGGAGTGCTGCTTTGTCTACCTGCTCTTTTTCTGACTTTGATATGCATATTATCTTTGTGTTTGCCTATGAAATTTTCCAACTATGTCTGTAAAAACAAGCAAACAAATAAAAAAAATAAAGAAAAGAAAAAAAAAACTTGTGGTGATCACCACTTATTTTTCTTCTTCCTCTTATTGCTCAAAGGAACCAAGAATAGGTAGAGGTAGCATACCTGAGTTGATTTATTTTGTTTGACCCTCACATCCAATTAGCCAGGTTTTCACCTGCTGCAGTGAATTTTTCTGGACCCTGAAAGCCTAAACTCACTTACTTAACCCAAAAATAAACTTTGATAGCCTGGACAGTCACTTGAAGTTCCTTTGCAACACTGGAGCATTCATCTTCGGCCTATAGGCCTAGCATTTACAGCCAACTTCTCTGTGAAACAGGATATTCTAAAGGGCTATTCCTCCTAGTTTGTTGTAACATCTTTACAATGTTTGGTGTCACTTTCTTTTGGGTCCTGCTTGTCCAATTAGGGCATAATACTGTTAGCAGTCAGTAAGGGTGTTTTTTTTTTTTGTTGTTGTTTGTTTGTTTTTCCCAATGCTTTACTTTTGCCACAAAGAATATAAACTCCATGTGGGCTTTCTTTGATGCCCATTATCTTCTCTGAAATAGATTGCTCCCAAGAACAGATATGTCTCACTGTCCCAAAAAGAAGAACCTAGGCTATTAAAATATCTTAAATTCCATATTTTGTAGACCTCTGAAGTGTTTAAAGATGATCTGTCTACCTAAAATATATCATTATTTGACCTTGAAATCATGCCTAATGTGATTACAAGTTTAATTATATTAAGTGATTAACTATTAACCTGCTTTCCTTATTTTCCTAAACTTTTGGTAACAGTAATTTTCAAGGACAAAAATTTGTATTATGTTGTTAAATGAATTATATAGGTACAACTTGAATAAGAGTAGAAATGTATATATAGTATGTTCTAACAAAATTAATCTTAAATTTGTATCAGTATACAAAATTTGTATACAATATATGGAAATCCAATCCAATGTAAGATATTTAAAACTAGTAGTTGCTTTTAAAAAGTTGATTCAATAATCTACCTTTTTTACCTTATCATATCAATTGTTACAATTCAGCCACAATATGGCTGACACTTCTGGGTTCCAGGGCCATGACCCACATGCGTCATGTTTGCATCACCTACATCTGACACAACTGTGTGAGCCATTGCACGCATACGTGAGCTCCATCATCTGTACATGATATAATCACGTCATCTCCCTTGTGCATGCGCTAAGCAGCCATTAATAGCTGAATGCACCATCTTCAGCTCTCTCTCTCTCTCTCTCTCTCTCTCTCTCTCTCTCTCTCTCTCTCTCTCTCCATACTGACCTTCACTAGGCCTGTACACCCACTCTCCTCCCAAAAAAACTTCCAAGCAGGTTTGTTGAGTGTTCCGTGTTTTCTTCTCACTCATGCCAGGTAATGTCATCTATATCCTCCTTTTTTTTTTCTTTTCAATGTAGATTCAATAAAACAAGACTCTGAGGCCATTGGTAGAGGTACCAGGACTTATCCCTACTGCTTGGCTTGTACTGGCTCTTTAGAACCCATTCCCTTTAAATGGATACCTTGCTCAGCCAAGATGTAGTACCAAGTGCCCTGGTCCTTCTTCAAAGCAATGTGCCTTACCCTCTCTGAGGAGTGGATGCAGTAGGTGAGAGTGAAAGTAGAGAGAATGGGAAGAGGGCAAGGAGTTGGAACTGGGATTGGCATGTAAAATGGAAAAAAAAAGATTGTTTTTGCTTTTGTTTTTAAAAAATACAATTAAAAAAAAACAGAAAATACAAGAACCTTGAACATTTTGAAGCTTTTCACCTGACCATTACCAATAACAACGTGTAACAAATCCCCCTGAACAATGACAAATACCCACAATTCATTGAATGACCAAATACCACCAACCCTACCTCTCAGGATGTGGGTCTTGTATTCTTAAATTTAAATCCTGCTGCCTGCGGTCCGTGGTATCTTTACGGGATCCTGAAAAGAAAAATTTGGGTGAATTGTCAAGTTCTGTGAGTGATAACTGTATCATTTTTTGTCTAGTTATTCATAATGGGAAAGTACAGGGCTTGTCTCAAGTCCTCGCTAGAGTAGTCTGTTATGTTGGATTATCTCAGATAGACACCTCGAAATTATTCTGAGCAGTTTGTATTTAAAAGCTGATCCTGAGGAGATATTTTTCAGCTTCGTGTTGTTATCATAGTCATGGAGGAATTATTATTGTGGGATCACATCCCCCTTATGGAGATGTCAAAGGTCACTTTTAGACATTTTTATAGTTCATTATAGAAAACTGATAGAAACTAAACGTGAAATCATCTTCAGGAATGTAGATAAAATCTTTTCTAGAATTGGTTAGTACTCTATATGATCACTAATATGACAAAAAGTTTAAAATACATACATTTAAAAGCATATATACAAATAAACACATTCTTTTATTTCTATCCCTTAGCAGTTTCCCTGATTTTGTTATAATTCTGCTCTATAATTCAGTCATAACTGAGCTTTCAAACTGTCTAACATAGTAAGGCATAGTTGTATGATTAAAAATCATAAATTGTGAGTTATACACAACATATTAATATGCTTCCATTATAACGTCATTCATACTGATTAGTAGCCAATATGTTGAGAATTCAAATACCAAACATGCAAATTGTTCTAATATATCCTTTAAAATATGTTTATTTAATTTTAAATGCTATTGTAGCATTTTATAGTGAAGATAGCCAGAATGGTTGCAACTTTAAACACAAACTTTGGAGACTGAAAATATTGATAATTGATAAATATGCAGAAAAATATGCCTTTTTTGTCTAGTGTTATATATCACAGAATCAATGGGGAGGGGCTAATTGTAATTTATCTCACACCCACTTGGTGATTGTAAAGGACAAGATACTGGAACAAGGTTCAGAGGAGAATATGATATGGAATATTGACCTAACATTAAGGTCCAGGGTACTTTCAGCTGACCCCATGTAATTTGCACAAGCTGTAGAAATCACACAGGCAATCCATAGCAAGAATCCTAAATGTGTTGATTTTCTTTGACCCAGTTAAAAGCACTTTGCACACACCAAAATAATAAGGATTAATATCTTTGGATGATAATATTCTGAGCATCTAAAAGCCTCCTATATTAGAACATTCTTAAATTATTTATTTGGACCGTTGAGAATGAAAAACTTGAAGTGAAAAACAAGAGTCTCATGTGTCTAGCTTTTATGTTTCCCAAGCCCATTACTAGCTTAGCTTTCGAAAGCGATTCTGTTCTCAGGCAGTTAGCAAATGAGCAAAGAAACTTGAAGCCGCTAGCAGTCACCGCTTCCAGTACCCTTCTTTAGGCTTATTAAGGTGATAAACACCTTTGACCAAAGCTTATGGTCAGCAACATGGTCAGCAGAATCAGACACTCCTGTTACTTTTGGCTTTTATGGGTATAACAGAGCAGCTGCGTAAGCAGCTCGCCCTGGCAGTCCAGATTGCCCTAAGACCGTTCGTCACCACCTGGTTTGGGGTTTTCAGGGAGCGCAGGTATGTTTTAATAACCTTGGAACCAGGAACTCTTGAGAACCGTTCCCATCCCCAGCCAGTCACTGTATATTTTGGCAAAGGCAAGCTTATTTCTAAGGAAAGAGAAATATTTCCATTCTTTAATAAGTCATTCCAAGTTTCCTGTGATGTTATAAATAATCGGCAAACAGCCGGCTTTATTCTGCTTAATTTGATATGGCAGGTTTGCAGTGTCGAAAAGTTCACTCTCAACATAAACCATGCAACTGGACTCTGACCAATATTCTCCTTCATGATGGGAGAAACTTTATTATCAAGCTCATTCAGAAAGGCAGCTAAGACTGCCTGGCCTTCCCAGGCACCGACAGATAGAAAAGTCTGGGCTGGCCCCTACATACTGCTAGCGTGAGGTCAACCCTTCCTGGGTTTTCTCTGAGGGACCAACACTAGTCTGACAAACTTAGCTAATATACCTGTCATTCAAGGTCAGGGAGAAGGAGGCTAGAAAAACAAAGTTGAAATGAACGTGTGAGTAATCGGGAGAAGAAGCATTACATATCCTTTCCAGTAAACACTTCGATAAAAAGAGGCATGTTATTCTCTCCGTGACACTCTATGTCAAATGCCCTTTCACAACCAAGTTCAAGGCTGACTTAGTTAGACCTTGTAAATCCACAGAGAACTGAATTCTGGGCACAGAGATGAAGGTCACCTGACAATAGTGATGAAAGATAAAACTACCATAAATTTAGATGTTTGGCCAAGAGTTTTAAATCTGCTGAAAGAGCTAAAAAGGCTTTCTGCCAATTAGGCTGTTTTTTAATAGGATGTTTCTGTTGTTTTTAGTCCTTTGCCTGTATTTACAAATTGAACACGTTCAGATGAAACAGTTCAAGTGTGGTTTTCATTGATTCACAAAAGTTATTTTGGAAGGAAGAAAAAAAAATGAGCTTGCTTTTAGCTAATTTGAAAGTTAAGCAATATCTTTTAATAATACATTTGTTTAAGTTGTTCATAGTTCATCTGGTGTTATGTTTTAAATTTGTATTTTATCCAAATCTGACCTCCTTTTCTTTCCATTTTTATGAGGCCTAAGGCTACTCCTGTTTCAATTAAGAACATTTTAGGAAATGCTTTGTGAAATGCATTTATCAAGCTAAGTAGGAAAGGCTGAAACCAAATGTAAGATGAGGATCAGGGTTTAGATCAAGGTTTTGAATATATTGTGTAAAAGGTATGTGGTTGTTTTACCCAGGAGAGAGGGAGAATAGAGGAAGGGAAAAAGGGAGAACAGGAATAGAGGAGGAGAAATGGAAGAAGGGGTGAGGAATAAAGATAAAAGATAGAATGGAGGAGGGTGGCCAGAGATAGAGACAAAGAGATAGATGTCCATGTGAATGAGGAATTGGTTATAAAAGAGCCTGCCAGGGTTTCGCTTGAATGTGTCCTTGTTCACATGAGCATTGTTTGTAGAGCAGGCCAACACAGAGCTATAGAAAAATACCATCATTTATGCTTAAAAGATGCCAAACTCCTTACCACCCAGTCCTGTTAACCCCACCATGTTTTAGAATACCTTTGTCTCAAGCTTTGCAACATCTTATCCTTTGGCTATAGGACAGCATCCAGCCCTGATTTCAAATTGTCACTTATTAGCAAGCTGTTGTATACTCTTACTTTCCTCTTGTGTCTACCAACTCTTGCTGTTTCAGAATGCATACCTTAGCTTGTAAGAAGCATAGCATTTGTTTACCAGAAAGCCTGTGATGAAGTGCCCTCAGACAGGTGTCTTCAACAATCAGGCATTTATTGTCTCACAGTTTTGGAAGTTGGAAGTCTGAAGTCACAGGATTGATAGGGTCTTGTTCTATCAAACTCTGAAGGAAAAATTTTCCTTGACTCCTCTTTATTTCTGATGTTTTACTGGCAGCCTGTAGACTTCCTAGGATTGTAAGTACACAACTCTAGCTTTTTTCTTCATTACATTATATTCTTTTTTAATGTTTATTTTATTTATTTTTATGTATACAATGTCTGCTTATTTGCCTGCATGCCAGAAGAGAACATCAGATCTCATTAAAGATGGTTGTGAGCCACAATGGCTGGGAATTGAACTCAGGACCTTTTGAAGAGTAGTCAATGCTCTTAACCCCTGAGCCGTCTCTCCAGCCCCATTATATTCTTTCTGGCTGTCAATTTTCATATGTTGAACATCTTGTAAGACATCTACTCACAATAAAACAGGGAGCACCTTATTTTTTAGCATAGCTTTGTATTAATTAATCATATCTGCAGTAACTCTATTTCAAAAAAGGAGTTGGTATTCTGATGTAGGGAGAATTAGACTTTAAAGACATCTTTTTGAGAGAGGGCAACAAATGATGCCAGTAACAGGACGTGAATTGCCACCCTTATAAGGTCACATTATAAAGCATTGGTGATTATATATACATTAAATAACCTTGCCCTTTTTTATTTATGAGACAAAAATACTTTCTGGAATGCCAGGATGTCAGTTACAAAAAAAAAATAACTCAAAGATTGAAGATTAGGATATATTTTTATTAACATTCCCTAAATTTTTCTCCAACCATAACGAGACAGGTGAAATGTCATCCATGTATGCTTTCCAGTTAAGAATCAGTTGAGATGGCCTTGTTTTAAAAGACCACTATATTTTAATTGGATATGTTTAACTGAAGCATTAAATGGAGACATTGCTGGCCTGAACAGATCCTATGCTAGATAAGGGCAAATATAATAAAGATGTCAGGATGCCTTGCTGCAGCAAGTGAGATCATTATACAATTATGTTACTTAGGAGAGCAAAGGGCAGACTACATCTTTTTACTATAAAATCTTACATTTGTGAATTTATTGAATTTATTTTTTTCATGTATTTCTTTTGGAGATCTTCCACTAGGGTTGGAGGAGGTTACAATAAAATTTTACCCTGATTTCTTTTTTATACTAATAACAAGATAAATTAATTTAAAAGCCTGTGTCTTCAGACAGTTTGATGATTTTTTTTGCAATTAAAAACTATCAAATAAAACCTTTGCTCTTGTAGACAGCCATATAAAATTTCCCCCAAACACTTTGAAATTAAACCCCCGATTCATTAATTCAAATGATATCCTGTCAAACATTTTATGCAAGTAATGCTTTTGATACTAGAATAGAAAAGAAAAATTGAATAAAATTGTTTCCTCACTTACATAAATTATGTTATAGAAACCGCAGTACGTCCACCTTTCCAAGTAGCCTGTACTAAATTCTATTTACACAACATAAATGCAGGAACAACAAATAAAGGCATACAGTGCTTCTCTTTTACTGAATTTATCAGAGCATTAGATGTTATACCAGCTGCTGGCTCTAGGCAGAAGAATTTTGCTCATTGCCATTTCTCCAAGAATTCTCCTTAAATCATCGTTTGAAGTCATCATTAGAACAAAATGAATGATAAGTAGTGTGTAGGTATGAGAGATACAGCCATGAGAGTACACAGAAGTTGTAGTGTGTACTCTCATGAAATATGAAAATATTTGAACACCCCAGAAAGTTAGCAATCAATGATAAACATAGTCTGGAAATAAGGATTAGATCTATTGGATTTGATTTGTTTTGATTCCCCCTGAGATTGCACATAGGTAGAAACAATTTATATGTTAGCTTGGTTATTATATAATACCCAGTTACTCAAAGACCAGTTATCACCTAGGCAAAGATTCTGTAATCGTACTTCCCAGATAAATTAATATTGCAGAAGGAATAATGCCCCAGATAATTAGATAGGATAAGTTTTGATACCATAGAAAGAGTAGTGAAATTTTCTAGAAAGTTAATAAGTTCCTATAGCCAAAATTTTTCTCCTTTCTTGGTGGGGTTCCAACATTCTCTTGCCATTTTCTGTATGCCTCTCCAAGCATTCATACTGATTTAGTCAGTTTCTGTATTTGCTTAATTTGATTTCCTATGATGAATCTCACATATATTTAACTCATACCAATTGTGATTTTTTGTTCAAATTCTATATGATAAAGAAATAGCCATAGAAAGAATCATAGAGAAACAAAACTTGAAGGAGGCAAAGATGCAATCCCCCCAAAATATGGTTTTATGGTCATATACTGTCATGGATAACCCAGCAAAATCTCTGGAAATACTCAAAACAACTGCTTAGAACAGACCTTCAAAGTATAGCGTGGATGATAGAGGAAGCTAAGTAATTCAACCACAAACTCTACCCAGCTCCTTAGAGAACACATTGATCTTATACTTGTGTACTTCCTTCCTGTTCTATGTCACAGAACCCCCACAGGAAAAACATGGAGAAATTCCAAGGACATGGTCAGGGAACAGACAAAATCTGACATGAGGGTTCTGGAAAGATGGTAGTCTCTATCCTGCTGCCAGAAGTACTTTCTCAGATAAGGAGAAGAAATTATGATTTCGCTAATGTATCATAAGGACCTAAAATATCCTAGCTACAATGAGGAAAGATGAATAAATAAAGAAAAATATTACTGATTTTTAAGAATAATTTCAGATTCATTGAAAAGCATTGACTTTTGAGGAGATGGCTCAGTAGGAAAAATTCTTTCTGAGCATGATGAGAACTTGAGTTTGGAGTCCCAGTACCCACAAAAGACCAGATGGAAGAGCAGACATCTGTAACCCTAGGGCTACTACTGCTAAGGGTGAGGTGAAAGAATGAGAAATCTAGGAAGTCTTCAGGCTATCTAATCTGGTTTATGACGGAGTAAAATAACACAACAAAAGACCCTGTCTCAAACATGGAAGAAGATTATGATTGGCACCCAAGATTTGCCTCTATTCATACACATGCCCACATTCATTCACATAAATATGCATATGTTCTCATACACGTGCACATCCATCATGTGCAGACATTAATCCTAAACATAAAGATTTGAATAAATAATAATAATAGAAATTATAATAATAGAAATAAATGTCACAGAGTTTTTACAAAGGACTTGCACACAGGTAGGTGTGTAGAAGAGTTAGTCCTGTCAAGACGTAACAGAGAACACAAAGTGATATTTATGAAACAAGCATGAGATGGGGCCTACTGATTTTGTCACAGTTAGTTCTGGGTGCCATCTTTCAATAAAGGTAAAGATTAAAAATGGAGAGTGATGTAGCAAAAGAAAGCATTACACAAAAAGACCATTATACAGGAATTGAAATTCTTCAGTATATTTGGAAAAGAGAAGCCTGCTGAGGCTGGGCTTTCCAATACTCATCTAGAATCAGAAATTTCTATCCAGTTTGTCTACTGTCTTTAAGCAGAACTTCCTTTAAAAAATATGGAAGCTCTGCCTACATCTACCCTTGATTCTTTCCTTGCCCTAAATTGAGTTTCATTCGCATGCTCTTCCCTGCCCCACCCCTTTGCTCTGTTTTTCATTTAGATCTTCTATTTGGAAAAAAATGAACAACCCACCACCATCTGAAACCCTTTGTTATCTTAGTCTAGCCTCACATGTCATGTGCAGCCAAATCAGGGTGACATCAAATAAACACTTTCAATTGAAAGGACAGAAGAATGGAATCCCTTGTTCCCGGGGATTCAAGATTCCTATTTAGTATCCAGGCTCATAGGAGTATCTTGATGGCTGGAGGCTCATGCTTGTTGCCAGTGTCCATGAAAAATTGAGACATATAAATGTGCAAAATACAGTGTTTCATTTTCTACTGGGCTTGACCTAATTATAGCCAGCACGTACAGCTAGGTCAAGACCATTTGACTAACCGTACCTTGGCCTGAAAGCAAAAGTCAGCATCCCTCATTTATTGTATTTTTCTTAGAATACTGTTGAAGTATTTCACACCCAATCCTACTCAGTCCTTTCTTTCCATTTTTCCATTCTAAAACCTTGATTTACCTGTAAAACAATCTTATAAAGGCCAGAGAAAGAACAGTGGCCATAAAAGCCTCACACATCTGAGCACAGCTCTTGACGTTAGTGATCCCGAAAATGCCTCCAGCTCACAGCAGTCATAGTTTGGCAGCTCCTAACTCCACTATTTTCTTCTCCAATCATTGAGTTTTTATAAGCTGGTGGGGTGAGGATTGCCAAATCATTATTTCATGATCACTTGGCAATGTTTTCTTTAAACTTCCAAATCATATAAACATAGTGATGCCCAGGGAGAGGTTTATCCTGACAACTCAAAGACTGGTCCATGACCATGGAGGGCCAGGAAGAGGAACGAATATAAGGGAACACTATGCACGAGATTTCACAGACCCAAATAGGTTCACACACATTTTAGATTCACATAGGCCCCATTGATTTTCTATTTTGGATTTCTTGGGGCTATTTTTGTGATGCAAAGGAAACTCTCCAGAGAATGAAAAGTGGACAGTCAGCACATATTAGCTTGCAGCTTTTACTAGAAAAGTGTTATAGAAGAATGACCTTGCCATTTATCTCCACAGATAAAATGCCAGATTCATAGAAAACTCGAAGTTGGTGTGGAAGCTCACTAAGCTCAGCTTTGTAAAAT